>NC_090744.1:10952250-11024753 GCF_036898095.1 Palaemon carinicauda | reverse complement strand
TCTCATCTTCCTTAGTCCAGCTACTTGGTCCTTCTAATGAGTCCGTACTTTATCCTATAATGTAGCCTTGTACCTCTACATCAAAGGATATTTCCTCCTCAAAACAAAGTTCCTTTTTTTTCTCATCTTCCTTAGTCCAGCTACTTGATCCTTCCCACTGAGTCAGTACTTTATCCTATAATGTAGCCTTGTACCTCTACATCAAAGGATATTTCCTCCTCAAAACAAAGTTCCTTTTTTTTTTCTCATCTTCCTTAGTCCAGCTACTTGGTCCTTCCAATGAGTCAGTACTTTATCCTATAATGTAGCCTTGTACCTCTACATCAAAGGATATTCCCTCCTCAAAACAAAGTTCCTTTTTTTTCTCATCTTCCTTAGTCCAGCTACTTGGTCCTTCCTACTGAGTCAGTACTTTATCCTATAATGTAGCCTTGTACCTCTACATCAAAGGATATTTCCTCCTCAAAACAAAGTTCCTTTTTTTTCTCATCTTCCTTAGTCCAGCTACTTGGTCCTTCCCACTGAGTCAGTACTTTATCCTATAATGTAGCCTTGTACCTCTACATCAAAGGATATTTCCTCCTCAAAACAAAGTTCCTTTTTTTTTCTCATCTTCCTTAATCCAGCTACTTGGCCCTTCCTACTGAGTCAGTACTTTATCCTATAATGTAGCCTTGTACCTCTACATCAAAGGATATTCCCTCCTCAAAACAAAGTTCCTTTTTTTTCTCATCTTCCTTAGTCCAGCTACTTTGTCCTTCCCACTGAGTCAGTACTTTATCCTATAATGTAGCCTTGTACCTCTACATCAAAGGATATTTCCTCCTCAAAACAAAGTTCCTTTTTTTTCTCATCTTCCTTAGTCCAGCTACTTGGTCCTTCTCACTGAGTCAGTACTTTATCCTATAATGTAGCCTTGTACCTCTACATCAAAGGATATTCCCTCCTCAAAACAAAGTTCCTTTTTTTTTCTCATCTTCCTTAGTCCAGCTACTTGGCCCTTCCCACTGAGTCAGTACTTTATCCTATAATGTAGCCTTGTACCTCTACATCAAAGGATATTTCCTCCTCAAAACAAAGTTCCTTTTTTTTTCTCATCTTCCTTAGTCCAGCTACTTGGTCCTTCCCACTGAGTCAGTACTTTATCCTATAATGTAGCCTTGTACCTCTACATCAAAGGATATTCCCTCCTCAAAACAAAGTTCCTTTTTTTTTCTCATCTTCCTTAGTCAAGCTACTTGGTCCTTCCCACTGAGTCAGTACTTTATCCTATAATGTAGCCTTGTACCTCTACATCAAAGGATATTTCCTCCTCAAAACAAAGTTCCTTTTTTTTCTCATCTTCCTTAGTCCAGCTACTTGGCCCTTCCCACTGAGTCAGTACTTTATCCTATAATGTAGCCTTGTACCTCTACATCAAAGGATATTTCCTCCTCAAAACAAAGTTCCTTTTTTTTCTCATCTTCCTTAGTCCAGCTACTTGGTCCTTCCCACTGAGTCAGTACTTTATCCTATAATGTAGCCTTGTACCTCTACATCAAAGGATATTCCCTCCTCAAAACAAAGTTCCTTTTTTTTTCTCATCTTCCTTAGTCAAGCTACTTGGTCCTTCCCACTGAGTCAGTACTTTATCCTATAATGTAGCCTTGTACCTCCACATCAAAGAATATTTCCTCCTCAAAACAAAGTTCCTTTTTTTTCTCATCTTCCTTAGTCCAACTACTTGGCCCTTCCCACTGAGTCAGTACTTTATCCTATAATGTAGCCTTGTACCTCTACATCAAAGGATATTTCCTCCTCAAAACAAAGTTCATTTTTTTTCTCATCTTCCTTAGTCCAGCTACTTGGTCCTTCCTACTGAGTCAGTACTTTATCCTATAATGTAGCCTTGTACCTCTACATCAAAGGATATTTCCTCCTCAAAACAAAGTTCCTTTTTTTTCTCATCTTCCTTAGTACAGCTACTTGGTCCTTCCCACTGAATCAGTACTTTATCCTATAATGTAGCCTTGTACCTCTACATCAAAGGATATTTCCTCCTCAAAACAAAGTTCCTTTTTTTTCTCATCTTCCTTAGTCCAGCTACTTGGCCCTTCCCACTGAGTCAGTACTTTATCCTATAATGTAGCCTTGTACCTCTACATCAAAGGATATTCCCTCCTCAAAACAAAGTTCCTTTTTTTTTTTCACATCTTCCTTAGTCCAACTACTTGGTCATTCCCAATGAGTCCGTACTTTATCCTATAATATAGCATTGTACCTCTATATCAAAGGATATTTCCTCCTCAAAACAAAGTTCCTTTTTTTTTTCATCTTCCTTAGTCCAGCTACTTGGTCCTTCCCACTGAGTCAGTATTTTATCCTATAATGTAGCCTTGTACCTCTACATCAAAGGATATTTCCTCCTCAAAACAAAGCTCCTTTTTTTTCTCATCTTCCTTAGTCCAGCTACTTGGTCCTTCCCAATGAGTCAGTACTTTATCCTATAATGTAGCCTTGTACCTCTACATCAAAGGATATTTCCTCCTCAAAACAAAGTTCCTTTTTTTTTCTCATCTTCCTTAGTCCAGCTACTTGGTCCTTCCCACCGAGTCAGTACTTTATCCTATAATGTAGCCTTGTACCTCTACATCAAAGGATATTCCCTCCTCAAAACAATGCTCCTTTTTTTTTCTCATCTTCCTTAGTACAGCTACTTGGTCCTTCCCAATGAGTCAGTACTTTATCCTATAATGTAGCCTTGTACCTCTACATCAAAGGATATTTCCTCCTCAAAACAAAGCTCCTTCTTTTTCTCATCTTCCTTAGTCCAGCTACTTGGTCCTTCCCAATGAGTCAGTACTTTATCCTATAATGTAGCCTTGTACCTCTACATCAAAGGATATTCCCTCCTCAAAACAAAGTTCCTTTTTTTTTTCTCATCTTCCTTAGTCCAGCTACTTGGTCCTTCCCACTGAGTCAGTACTTTATCCTATAATGTAGCCTTGTACCTCCACATCAAAGGATATTTCCTCCTCAAAACAAAGTTCTTTTTTCTTTTTTATCTTTTATTGTCCAACTATTTAGTCCTTCTATCTGAGTCCGTACTTTATCCTATAATGTAGCCTTGTACCTCTACATCAAAGGATATTTCCTCCTCAAAACAAAGCTCCTTTTTTTTTATCATCTTCCTTAGTCTAGCTACTTGGTCCTTCCCAATGAGTCAGTACTTTATCCTATAATGTAGCCTTGTACCTCTACATCAAAGGATATTTCCTCCTCAAAACAAAGCTCCTTTTTTTTCTCATCTTCCTTAGTCCAGCTACTTGGTCCTTCCCAATGAGTCAGTACTTTATCCTATAATATAGCCTTGTACCTCTACATCAAAGGATATTTCCTCCTCAAAACAAAGCTCCTTTTTTTTTCTCATCTTCCTTAGTCCAGCTACTTGGTCCTTCCCAATGAGTCCGTACTTTATCCTATAATATAGCATTGTACCTCTATATCAAAGGATATTTCCTCCTCAAAACAAAGTTCTTTTTTCTTTTTTATCTTCTATTGTCCAACTATTTAGTCCTTCTATCTGAGTCCGTACTTTATCCTATAATGTAGCCTTGTACCTCCACATCAAAGGATATTTCCTCCTCAAAACAAAGTTTTTTTTATTTTTTTTATCTTCTATTGTCCAACTATTTAGTCCTTCTATCTGAGTCCGTACTTTATCCTATAATGTAGCCTTGTACCTCTACATCAAAGGATATTTCCTCCTCAAAACAAAATTCTTTTTTCCTTATTATCTTCTATTGTCCAACTATTTAGTCCTTCTATCTGAGTCCGTACTTTATCCTATTATGTAGCCTTGTACCTTTACATCAAAGGATATTTCCTCCTCAAAACAAAGTTTTTTTTATTTTTTTTATCTTCTATTGTCCAACTATTTAGTCCTTCTATTTGAGTCCGTACTTTATCCTATAATGTAGCCTTGTACCTCTACATCAAAGGATATTTCCTCCTCAAAACAAAATTCTTTTTTCCTTATTATCTTCTATTGTCCAACTATTTAGTCCTTCTATCTGAGTCCGTACTTTATCCTATAATGTAGCCTTGTACCTCTACATCAAAGGATATTTCCTCCTCAAAACAAAATTCTTTTTTCCTTATTATCTTCTATTGTCCAACTATTTAGTCCTTCTATCTGAGTCCGTACTTTATCCTATAATGTAGCCTTGTACCTCCACATCAAAGGATATTTCCTCCTCAAAACAAAGTTTTTTTTATTTTTTTTATCTTCTATTGTCCAACTATTTAGTCCTTCTATCTGAGTCCGTACTTTATCCTATAATGTAGCCTTTTACCTCTACATCAAAGGATATTTCCTCCTCAAAACAAAATTCTTTTTTCCTTATTATCTTCTATTGTCCAACTATTTGGTCCTTCTAACTGAGTCCGTACTTTATCCTATAATGTAGCCTTGTACCTCTACATCAAAGGATATTCCCTCCTCAAAACAATGCTCCTTTTTTTTTTCTCATCTTCCTTAGTACAGCTACTTGGTCCTTCCCAATGAGTCAGTACTTTATCCTATAATGTAGCCTTGTACCTCTACATCAAAGGATATTTCCTCCTCAAAACAAAGCTCTTTTTTTTTCTCATCTTCCTTAGTCCAGCTACTTGGTCCTTCCCAATGAGTCAGTACTTTATCCTATAATATAGCATTGTACCTCTACATCAAAGGATATTTCCTCCTCAAAACAAAGTTTTTTTTTTTTTTATCTTCTATTGTCCAACTACTTGGTCCTTCTAACTGAGCCCGTACTTTATCCTATAATGTAGCCTTGTACCTCTACATCAAAGGATATTTCCTGTTCAAAACAAAGTTCTTTTTTCTTTTTTATCTTCTATTGTCCAACTATTTGGTCCTTCTAACTGAGCTCGTACTTTATCCTATAATGTAGCCTTGTACCTCCACATCAAAGGATATTTCCTCCTCAAAACAAAGTTCTTTTTTCTTTTTTATCTTCTATTGTCCAACTATTTAGTCCTTCTATCTGAGTCCGTACTTTATCCTATAATGTAGCCTTGTACCTCTACATCAAAGGATATTTCCTCCTCAAAACAAAGTTCTTTTTTCTTTTTTATCTTCTATTGTCCAACTATTTAGTCCTTCTATTTGAGTCCGTACTTTATCCTATAATGTAGCCTTGTACCTCTACATCAAAGGAAATTTCCTCCTCAAAACAAAATTCTTTTTTCCTTATTATCTTCTATTGTCCAACTATTTAGTCCTTCTATCTGAGTCCGTACTTTATCCTATAATGTAGCCTTGTACCTCCACATCAAAGGATATTTCCTCCTCAAAACAAAGTTTTTTTTATTTTTTTTATCTTCTATTGTCCAACTATTTAGTCCTTCTATCTGAGTCCGTACTTTATCCTATAATGTAGCCTTTTACCTCTACATCAAAGGATATTTCCTCCTCAAAACAAAATTCTTTTTTCCTTATTATCTTCTATTGTCCAACTATTTGGTCCTTCTAACTGAGTCCGTACTTTATCCTATAATGTAGCCTTGTACCTCTACATCAAAGGATATTCCCTCCTCAAAACAATGCTCCTTTTTTTTTTCTCATCTTCCTTAGTACAGCTACTTGGTCCTTCCCAATGAGTCAGTACTTTATCCTATAATGTAGCCTTGTACCTCTACATCAAAGGATATTTCCTCCTCAAAACAAAGCTCTTTTTTTTTCTCATCTTCCTTAGTCCAGCTACTTGGTCCTTCCCAATGAGTCAGTACTTTATCCTATAATATAGCATTGTACCTCTACATCAAAGGATATTTCCTCCTCAAAACAAAGTTTTTTTTTTTTTTATCTTCTATTGTCCAACTACTTGGTCCTTCTAACTGAGCCCGTACTTTATCCTATAATGTAGCCTTGTACCTCTACATCAAAGGATATTTCCTGTTCAAAACAAAGTTCTTTTTTCTTTTTTATCTTCTATTGTCCAACTATTTGGTCCTTCTAACTGAGCTCGTACTTTATCCTATAATGTAGCCTTGTACCTCCACATCAAAGGATATTTCCTCCTCAAAACAAAGTTCTTTTTTCTTTTTTATCTTCTATTGTCCAACTATTTAGTCCTTCTATCTGAGTCCGTACTTTATCCTATAATGTAGCCTTGTACCTCTACATCAAAGGATATTTCCTCCTCAAAACAAAGTTCTTTTTTCTTTTTTATCTTCTATTGTCCAACTATTTAGTCCTTCTATCTGAGTCCGTACTTTATCCTATAATGTAGCCTTGTACCTCTACATCAAAGGATATTTCCTCCTCAAAACAAAGCTCATTTTTTTTCTCATCTTCCTTAGTCCAGCTACTTGGTCCTTCCCACTGAGTCCGTACTTTATCCTATAATGTAGCCTTGTACCTCTACATCAAAGGATATTTCCTCCTCAAAACAAAGTTCCTTTTTTTTTCATCTTCTTTAGTCCAGCTACTTGGTCCTTCCCACTGAGTCCGTACTTTATCCTATAATGTAGCCTTGTACCTCTACATCAAAGGATATTTCCTCCTCAAAACAAAGTTCCTTTTTTTTTCATCTTCTTTAGTCCAGCTACTTGGTCCTTCCCACTGAGTCCGTACTTTATCCTATAATGTAGCCTTGTACCTCTACATCAAAGGATATTTCCTCCTCAAAACAAAGCTCCTTTTTTTTTCATCTTCTTTAGTCCAGCTACTTGGTCCTTCCCACTGAGTCCGTACTTTATCCTATAATGTAGCCTTGTACCTCTACATCAAAGGATATTTCCTCCTCAAAACAAAGTTCCTTTTTTTTTCATCTTCTTTAGTCCAGCTACTTGGTCCTTCCCACTGAGTCCGTACTTTATCCTATAATGTAGCCTTGTACCTCTACATCAAAGGATATTTCCTCCTCAAAACAAAGCTCCTTTTTTTTTTCATCTTCTTTAGTCCAGCTACTTGGTCCTTCCCACTGAGTCAGTACTTTATCCTATAATGTAGCCTTGTGCCTCTACATCAAAGGATATTTCCTCCTCAAAACAAAGCTCATTTTTTTTTCTCATCTTCTTTAGTCCAGCTACTTGGTCCTTCCCACTGAGTCCGTACTTTATCCTATAATGTAGCCTTGTACCTCTACATCAAAGGATATTTCCTCCTCAAAACAAAGTTCCTTTTTTTTTCATCTTCTTTAGTCCAGCTACTTGGTCCTTCCCACTGAGTCCGTACTTTATCCTATAATGTAGCCTTGTACCTCTACATCAAAGGATATTTCCTCCTCAAAACAAAGCTCCTTTTTTTTTCATCTTCTTTAGTCCAGCTACTTGGTCCTTCCCACTGAGTCCGTATTTTATCCTCTAATGTAGCCTTGTACCTCTACATCAAAGGATATTCCCTCCTCAAAACAAAGTTCCTTTTTTTTCTCATCTTCCTTAGTCCAGCTACTTGGTCCTTCCCAATGAGTCAGTACTTTATCCTATAATATAGCCTTGTACCTCTACATCAAAGGATATTTCCTCCTCAAAACAAAGTTCCTTTTTTTTTTCTCATCTTCCTTAGTCCAGCTACTTGGTCCTTCCCAATGAGTCAGTACTTTATCCTATAATGTAGCCTTGTACCTCTACATCAAAGGATATTTCCTCCTCAAAACAAAGTTCCTTTTTTTTTTCTCATCTTCCTTAGTCCAGCTACTTGGTCCTTCCCAATGAGTCAGTACTTTATCCTATAATGTAGCCTTGTACCTCTACATCAAAGGATATTTCCTCCTCAAAACAAAGCCTTTTTTTTCTCATCTTCCTTAGTCCAGCTACTTGGTCCTTCCCAATGAGTCAGTACTTTATCCTATAATGTAGCCTTGTACCTCTACATCAAAGGATATTTCCTCTTCAAAACAAAGCTCCTTTTTTTTTCTCATCTTCCTTAGTCCAGCTACTTGGTCCTTCCCAATGAGTCAGTACTTTATCCTATAATGTAGCCTTGTACCTCTACATCAAAGGATATTCCCTCCTCAAAACAAAGTTCCTTTTTTTTTCTCATATTCCATAGTCCAGCTACTTGGTCCTTCCCTATGAGTCAGTACTTTATCCTATAATGTAGCCTTGTACCTCTGCATCAAAGGATATTTCCTCCTCAAAACAAAGTTGTTTTTTCTTTTTTATCTTCTATTGCCCAGCTATTTAGTCCTTCTATCTGAGTCCGTACTTTATCCTATAATGTAGCCTTGTACCTCTACATCAAAGGATATTTCCTCCTCAAAACAAAGCTCCTTTTTTTTTTCATCTTCTTTAGTCCAGCTACTTGGTCCTTCCCACTGAGTCCGTACTTTATCCTATAATGTAGCCTTGTACCTCTATATCAAAGGATATTCCCTCCTCAAAACAAAGTTCCTTTTTTTTTCTCATCTTCCTTAGTCCAGCCACTTGGTCCTTCCCAATGAGTCAGTACTTTATCCTATAATGTAGCCTTGTACTTCTACATCAAAGGATATTTCCTCTTCAAAACAAAGCTCCTTTTTTTTCTCATCTTCCTTAGTCCAGCTACTTGGTCCTTCCCAATGAGTCAGTACTTTATCCTATAATGTAGCCTTGCACCTCTACATCAAAGGATATTCCCTCCTCAAAACAAAGTTCCTTTTTTTTCTCATCTTCCTTAGTCCAGCTACTTGGTCCTTCCCAATGAGTCAGTACTTTATCCTATAATGTAGCCTTGTACCTCTACATCAAAGGATATTTCCTCCTCAAAACAAAGCTCCTTTTTTTTCTCATCTTCCTTAGTCCAGCTACTTGGTCCTTCCCAATGAGTCAGTACTTTATCCTATAATGTAGCCTTGTACCTCTACATCAAAGAATATTCCCTCCTCAAAACAAAGTTCCTTTTTTTTTTTTCTCATCTTCCTTAGTCCAGCTACTTGGTCCTTCCCACTGAGTCAGTACTTAATCCTATAATGTAGCCTTGTACCTCTACATCAAAGGATATTTCCTCCTCAAAACAAAGTTCTTTTTTCTTTTTTATCTTCTATTGTCCAACTATTTAGTCCTTCTATCTGAGTCCGTACTTTATCCTATAATGTAGCCTTGTACCTCTACATCAAAGGATATTTCCTCCTCAAAACAAAGCTCCTTTTTTTTTATCATCTTCCTTAGTCCAGCTACTTGGTCCTTCCCAATGAGTCAGTACTTTATCCTATAATGTAGCCTTGTACCTCTACATCAAAGGATATTTCCTCCTCAAAACAAAGCTCCTTTTTTTTCTCATCTTCCTTAGTCCAGCTACTTGGTCCTTCCCAATGAGTCAGTACTTTATCCTATAATGTAGCCTTGTACCTCTACATCAAAGGATATTTCCTCCTCAAAACAAAGCTCTTTTTTTTTCTCATCTTCCTTAGTCCAGCTACTTGGTCCTTCCCAATGAGTCAGTACTTTATCCTATAATATAGCATTGTACCTCTACATCAAAGGATATTTCCTCCTCAAAACAAAGTTTTTTTTTTTTTTATCTTCTATTGTCCAACTACTTGGTCCTTCTAACTGAGTCCGTACTTTATCCTATAATGTAGCCTTGTACCTCTACATCAAAGGATATTTCCTGTTCAAAACAAAGTTCTTTTTTCTTTTTTATCTTCTATTGTCCAACTATTTTGTCCTTCTAACTGAGCTCGTACTTTATCCTATAATATAGACTTGTACCTCTACATCAAAGGATATTTCCTCTTCAAAACAAAGTTGTTTTTTCTTTTTTATCTTCTATAGTCCAACTATTTAGTCCTTCTATCTGAGTCCGTACTTTATCCTATAATGTAGCCTTGTACCTCTACATCAAAGGATATTTCCTCCTCAAAACAAAGTTCTTTTTTCTTTTTTATCTTCTATTGTCCAACTATTTAGTCCTTCTATCTGAGTCCGTACTTTATCCTAAAATGTAGCCTTGTACCTCTACATCAAAGGATATTTCCTCCTCAAAACAAAGTTCTTTTTTCTTTTTTATCTTCTATTGTCCAACTATTTAGTCCTTCTATCTGAGTCCGTACTTTATCCTAAAATGTAGCCTTGTACCTCTACATCAAAGGATATTTCCTCCTCAAAACAAAGTTCTTTTTTCTTTTTTATCTTCTATTGTCCAACTATTTGGTCCTTCTATCCGAGTCCGTACTTTATCCTATAATGTAGCCTTGTACCTCTACATCAAAGGATATTTCCTCCTCAAAACAAAGTTCTTTTTTCTTTTTTATCTTCTATTGTCCAACTATTTAGTCCTTCTATCTGAGTCCGTACTTTATCCTAAAATGTAGCCTTGTACCTCTACATCAAAGGATATTTCCTCCTCAAAACAAAGTTCTTTTTTCTTTTTTATCTTCTATTGTCCAACTATTTAGTCCTTCTATCTGAGTCAGTACTTTATCATATAATGTAGCTTTGTACCTCCACATCAAAGGATATTTCCTCCTCAAAACAAAGTTCTTTTTTCTTTTTTATCTTCTATATTCCAACTACTTGGTCCTTCTATCTGAGTCCGTACTTTATCCTATAATGTAGCCTTGTACCTCCACATCAAAGGATATTTCCTCCTCAAAACAAAGTTCTTTTTTCTTTTTTATCTTCTATTGTCCAACTACTTGGTCCTTCTATCTGAGTCCGTACTTTATCCTATAATGTAGCCTTGTACCTCTACATCAAAGGATATTTCCTCCTCAAAACAAAGTTCTTTTTTCTTTTTTATCTTCTATTGTCCAACTATTTGGTCCTTCTATCCGAGTCCGTACTTTATCCTATAATGTAGCCTTGTACCTCTACATCAAAGGATATTTCCTCCTCAAAACAAAGTTCTTTTTTCTTTTTTATCTTCTATTGTCCAACTATTTAGTCCTTCTATCTGAGTCCGTACTTTATCCTAAAATGTAGCCTTGTACCTCTACATCAAAGGATATTTCCTCCTCAAAACAAAATTCTTTTGTCTTTTTTATCTTCTATTGTCCAACTATTTTGGTCCTTCTATCTGAGTCCGTACTTTATCCTATAATGTAGCCTTGTACCTCTACATCAAAGGATATTTCCTCCTCAAAACAAAATTCTTTTGTCTTTTTTATCTTCTATTGTCCAACTATTTGGTCCTTCTATCTGAGTCCGTACTTTATCCTATAATGTAGCCTTGTACCTCCACATCAAAGGATATTTCCTCCTCAAAACAAAATTCTTTTGTCTTTTTTATCTTCTATTGTCCAACTATTTTGGTCCTTCTATCTGAGTCCGTACTTTATCCTATAATGTAGCCTTGTACCTCTACATCAAAGGATATTTCCTCCTCAAAACAAAGTTCTTTTTTCTTTATTATCTTCTATTGTCCAACTATTTAGTCCTTCTATCTGAGTCCGTACTTTATCCTAAAATGTAGCCTTGTACCTCTACATCAAAGGATATTTCCTCCTCAAAACAAAGTTCTTTTTTCTTTTTTATCTTCTATTGTCCAACTATTTAGTCCTTCTATCTGAGTCCGTACTTTATCCTAAAATGTAGCCTTGTACCTCTACATCAAAGGATATTTCCTCCTCAAAACAAAGTTCTTTTTTCTTTTTTATCTTCTATTGTCCAACTATTTAGTCCTTCTATCTGAGTCAGTACTTTATCATATAATGTAGCTTTGTACCTCCACATCAAAGGATATTTCCTCCTCAAAACAAAGTTCTTTTTTCTTTTTTATCTTCTATATTCCAACTACTTGGTCCTTCTATCTGAGTCCGTACTTTATCCTATAATGTAGCCTTGTACCTCCACATCAAAGGATATTTCCTCCTCAAAACAAAGTTCTTTTTTCTTTTTTATCTTCTATTGTCCAACTACTTGGTCCTTCTATCTGAGTCCGTACTTTATCCTATAATGTAGCCTTGTACCTCTACATCAAAGGATATTTCCTCCTCAAAACAAAGTTCTTTTTTCTTTTTTATCTTCTATTGTCCAACTATTTGGTCCTTCTATCCGAGTCCGTACTTTATCCTATAATGTAGCCTTGTACCTCTACATCAAAGGATATTTCCTCCTCAAAACAAAGTTCTTTTTTCTTTTTTATCTTCTATTGTCCAACTATTTAGTCCTTCTATCTGAGTCCGTACTTTATCCTAAAATGTAGCCTTGTACCTCTACATCAAAGGATATTTCCTCCTCAAAACAAAATTCTTTTGTCTTTTTTATCTTCTATTGTCCAACTATTTTGGTCCTTCTATCTGAGTCCGTACTTTATCCTATAATGTAGCCTTGTACCTCTACATCAAAGGATATTTCCTCCTCAAAACAAAATTCTTTTGTCTTTTTTATCTTCTATTGTCCAACTATTTGGTCCTTCTATCTGAGTCCGTACTTTATCCTATAATGTAGCCTTGTACCTCCACATCAAAGGATATTTCCTCCTCAAAACAAAATTCTTTTGTCTTTTTTATCTTCTATTGTCCAACTATTTTGGTCCTTCTATCTGAGTCCGTACTTTATCCTATAATGTAGCCTTGTACCTCTACATCAAAGGATATTTCCTCCTCAAAACAAAGTTCTTTTTTCTTTATTATCTTCTATTGTCCAACTATTTAGTCCTTCTATCTGAGTCCGTACTTTATCCTAAAATGTAGCCTTGTACCTCTACATCAAAGGATATTTCCTCCTCAAAACAAAATTCTTTTGTCTTTTTTATCTTCTATTGTCCAACTATTTTGGTCCTTCTATCTGAGTCCGTACTTTATCCTATAATGTAGCCTTGTACCTCTACATCAAAGGATATTTCCTCCTCAAAACAAAATTCTTTTGTCTTTTTTATCTTCTATTGTCCAACTATTTGGTCCTTCTATCTGAGTCCGTACTTTATCCTATAATGTAGCCTTGTACCTCTACATCAAAGGATATTTCCTCCTCAAAACAAAATTCTTTTTACTTTTTTATCTTCTATTGTCCAACTATTTAGTCCTTCTATCTGAGTCCGTACTTTATCCTATAATGTAGCCTTGTAACTCTACATCAAAGGATATTTCCTCTTCAAATCAAAGCTATTTTTTCTTTTTTTATCTTCTATTGTCCAACTATTTAGTCCTTCTATCTGAGTCCGTACTTTATCCTATAATGTAGCCTTGTACCTCTACATCAAAGGATATTTCCTCCTCAAAACAAAATTCTTTTTTCTTTTTTATCTTCTATTGTCCAACTATTTGGTCCTTCTATCTGAGTCCGTACTTTATCCTATAATGTAGCCTTGTACCTCTACATCAAAGGATATTTTCTCCTCAAAACAAAATTCTTTTTTCCTTATTATCTTCTATTGTCCAACTATTTGGTCCTTCTATCTGAGTCCGTACTTTATCCTATAATGTTGCCTTGTACCTCTACATCAAAGGATATTTCCTCCTCAAAACAAAATTCTTTTTTCTTTTTTATCTTCTATTGTCCAACTTCTTGGTCCTTCTATCTGAGTCCGTACTTTATCCTATAATGTAGCCTTGTACCTCTACATCAAAGGATATTTTCTCCTCAAAACAAAATTCTTTTTTCCTTATTATCTTCTATTGTCCAACTTTTTGGTCCTTCTAACTGAGCCAGTACTTTATCCTATAATGTAGCCTTGTACATCTGCTCCTGGTGTTTCTCACGACCCCCAGCTGTTGGCAGATTTTGCTCTCTCTCATAACTGATGCTGTTAGCTACTATCAATTGTAGCTGCTAATTACTGCTGCTGCTAGCTGCAGTCTCTGCTATTGCTAGCTGTTGTATGCTGCAACGTTGCTTTCGGCTACTAGCTGCTGCTATTTGCTACTGCAAGCTGCTGTTGCTAGTGCTGCTGCTTGCTGCTGCTACTGCTGCTCTTGCTTGCGGCTGCTGCTGCTGCTTACTGCTGCTTCTGCAGACTGCTGCTTCAGCTGCTTTTGCTAGCTGCAGCTGCTGCTACTTTGGTAGCTGCTGCTGCTTTTGCTAGCTGCTGCTTCTTCTGCAGCCTGCTGTAGCTGCTGCTTGCTTCTGCTGCAGCCGCTCACTACTGCAACTATTGCTGCTGCAAGCTGCTGCTGCTAGCACATGCTGCTTGCTGTTGCTCCTAGCTGCTGCTAGCTGCTTCTGCTAACGTCTGCTGCATACTGCTGCTAACTTCAGCTGCGACTGCTGCTAGCTACTGCTAACCGTTGCTTTCCCATTGCTGCTAGTTCTGCTACTGCTGCTAACTTTTGCTAGCTGTTACTATCTTCTGCTCCTGCTATTTGATGATCCACAGCTGCGAGCTCCTAAAAATTTGGACTGATGAAGGATTACCTCCAAAAGATGCAGCTTCTCTTCCCAGCCAAAGATGTCTTGGTTCAACCTCCAAGAACTTTTCTGCATACTAGAAGAATCCCAGCTTCATCCCTCTGCATAGCCAGTCTTCTAGATTATGCCCCCAGAACCACCCGAAGGTTGGTATCCAAAGGAATAGATCTAGATATCCGACCATTTGTACACTTGACAAAGGTCCTGTACACCCCATCAAGGTACATAGCATAATAGATTCAGCCAGGTTTCTTCCCTCTGCAGCACCAGTCCCCCAGGTTATTCCAAGCATCGTTCAAGCTGGAAAGTTAGCCTTGCGTCCTTTAAGCTGGGGGTAGTCCATCCAAGCGTCCTTCAAGCCTAATCGTTTCTGATGTCCTTTCCAGTGAAACTGATGTCCTGAACCTGTCCAGAATGGGTGAAGCACAAAACTTAACAAAAAGATTATTCCTTTCCAAACAAAACTAAACAGAAGAAAAAAAAATTCCTTTCCAAAAGAAAATCAAACAAATTTTATTCCCTTTTTCCTATAAATTTTTTTTTTTGGTGGCGATATTATACTGTAATCACCATTTTTTTTTTTTTTTGGTGGCGATATTATAATCACCATTTTTTATATTTTTTATTCTTTTTGGTGGCGATATTATAATCACCATTTTTATTTTTTTTTTTTTTTGGTGGCGATATTATAATCACCATTTTTTTGTTTATTGTTTTTTTTTTTTTTTTTTTTTTTTTTTGCTGCTTCTCCTCCTCCTTCTCTTCCTCCTCTGTCTGCTGGCTTTTTTTTAATTTTTTTTTTTAATTTTTAGTATTTTCATTTTTTTTTTTTTTTTTTTGCTGCATCTGTTCCTGGTGTTTCTCACGACCCCCAGCTGTTGGCAGATTCTGCTCTCTCTCATAACTGATGCTGTTAGCTACTATCAATTGTAGCTGCTAATTACTGCTGCTGCTAGCTGCAGTCTCTGCTATTGCTAGCTGTTGTATGCTGCAACGTTGCTTTCGGCTACTAGCTGCTGCTATTTGCTACTGCAAGCTGCTGTTGCTAGTGCTGCTGCTTGCTGCTGCTACTGCTGCTCTTGCTTGCGGCTGCTGCTGCTGCTTACTGCTGCTTCTGCAGACTGCTGCTTCAGCTGCTTTTGCTAGCTGCAGCTGCTGCTACTTTGGTAGCTGCTGCTGCTTTTGCTAGCTGCTGCTTCTTCTGCAGCCTGCTGTAGCTGCTGCTTGCTTCTGCTGCAGCCGCTCACTACTGCAACTATTGCTGCTGCAAGCTGCTGCTGCTAGCACATGCTGCTTGCTGTTGCTCCTAGCTGCTGCTAGCTGCTTCTGCTAACGTCTGCTGCATACTGCTGCTAACTTCAGCTGCGACTGCTGCTAGCTACTGCTAACCGTTGCTTTCCCATTGCTGCTAGTTCTGCTACTGCTGCTAACTTTTGCTAGCTGTTACTATCTTCTGCTCCTGCTATTTGATGATCCACAGCTGCGAGCTCCTAAAAATTTGGACTGATGAAGGATTACCTCCAAAAGATGCAGCTTCTCTTCCCAGCCAAAGATGTCTTGGTTCAACCTCCAAGAACTTGTCTGCATACTAGAAGAATCCCAGCTTCATCCCTCTGCATAGCCAGTCTTCTAGATTATGCCCCCAGAACCACCCGAAGGTTGGTATCCAAAGGAATAGATCTAGATATCCGACCATTTGTACACTTGACAAAGGTCCTGTACACCCCATCAAGGTACATAGCATACTAAACTCAGCCAGGTTTCTTCCCTCTGCAGCACCAATCCTCCAGATTATTCCAAGCATCATCCAAGCTGGAGAGTTAAGCATTGCATTCCTCAAGCTGGGCCTTCCATCCAAGCACCCTTCAAGGTGGGTAGTCAGTCAGGTCAAAGGACCTTTTCTTAGTGTTCCTTCTCACTTTCATATTTCCACAGGGCTGCTCCTTTATCCTTCTTTACGCTCTAACACTATCCTTCTCTATACACTAACACTAGACACCCAAAACTTTTAAATCCTAATAATATTCGCATCGTCTGATATTATCCATGAGCTTTAGGTCTTTGTCCATGTCCTTAATTTGGAGCCATTCTTCGACCTGGTCGTTGGCTATCATTTCCTCTTCCATGAGCTTTAGGTCTTTGTCCATGTCCTTTATTTAGAGCCCTTCCTCGGCCTGGTTCTTGGCCATCAATTCCTCGTCCAAGGAATAGAGGTTTTTGTTTATATCTAAGATATGGAGTCATTCCTCGTCCTTGAGGTTGTCCAAATGGAATATTTTGTCCATATGCATTTGGTTGTCCTGGTCCTGGTCCTGGTCCTCTCCCAATTTGATTGGGTTGTCTATATTGATTTGGTTGTATTGGAGCCACTCCTCGTCCTCGTCCTTGGCCATCAACTCCTCGTCCTGGTCCTGGTCCTGCTCCTGGCATTCCTCGTCCTCGTCCTTGGCCATCAACTCCTTGTCCTGGTCCTGGTCCTGCTCCTGGCATTCCTCGTCCTCGTCCTTGGCCATCAACTCCTCGTCCTGGTCCTGGTCCTCGTCCTGGCATTCCTCGTCCTCGTCCTTGGCCATCAATTCCTCGTCCTGGTCCTGGTCCTCTTCCTGGTATTCCTCGTCCTGGTCCTGGTCCTGCTCCTGGCATTCCTCGTCCTCGTCCTTGGCCATCAACTCCTCGTCCTGGTCCTGGTCCTGCTCCTGGCATTCCTCGTCCTGGTCCTGCTCCTGCTCCTGGCATTCCTCGTCCTGGTCCTGCTCCTGCTCCTGGCAATCCTCGTCCTGGTCCTGGTCCTGCTCCTGGCATTCCTCGTCCTGGTCCTTGGCCATCAATTCCTCGTCCTGGTCCTGGTCCTGCTCCTGGCATTCCTCGTCCTGGGCCTGGTCCTGGTCCTGACATTCCTCGTCCTGGGCCTGGTCCTGCTCCTGGCATTCCTCGTCCTCGTCCAGGTCCAGGTCCTGGTCCTGGTCCTGGTCCTGGTCCTGGTGGACCATATTGGATGGCAGGTCCTTGCGGTTCATGATATCCTGGTTGACCCTGAAGATTTCCTGGTTGGCCATAAGGATGATTTTGGGCATATGGATTTGGTTGTTCAAATGGAATAGTTGGTCCATATGGATTTGGTTGTTCAAATGGAATAGTTGGTCCATATGGATTTTGTTGTTCAAATGGAATAGTTGGTCCATATGGATTTTGTTGAAATGGATCTTGGTATTCCAAGAAAGGTGGAAATTCATATGGACCATATTGTTCAGGCAGATAAGGTTGTGCTGATGGCACCCCACCTTTTGGAATTGTAGACGAACTTTCGTAATTCTTCTTCTTCTTCTTCTTCTTCTTCTTGTTCTTCTTCTTTTTCTTCCCCGATTCCTCGCCGAATTCCCCAAATTCAGCATCTTCCGTGATATTACGTTTTAATTTTTTGAAAATGCAAGGGCAAATTTTCATTATTAGCTTTCTGCGCTTGAATAACTGTAAAAGAATTCCTATTTGTTTCAAATAAATGGTTGAATATATTAAGCCTAAAGTACACAACTCAGAATGTTCACATATTGAGCTTGAGGAATCTGTTGATTGACCTTCTTCTATTGATTCCTCTGTCCAGTCATTCTCCTCCTCATCATCCTTTTCCTCATTCGTCTTCTTCTGATAAAGATCTTGTCTAAGCTTCTCTATCTGTCTTGTAAGGTCACACTTACCTTTTCCTTCTCTCTTTATGTCGCCTTCTTTCAAAGAATTCATCTGCCTGGTACCTGACAAGTCCCTTTTCAGCTTGAAAATTTCTTCCTTAAGTTTAGCAATTAGTTCACAGTCGGTTTTTTTCTGTAATGTTAGGCTCTCACTTCTCTCTGGATGACTTTCAACCTTTTCCTGTATCGGGTCTCTTCCATTCCAAAGAGAGACAATTGGATCGTCCGCAGTAACTTGACGATAATCCTTCTCCTCCTTTTCATTATCAACATCATCACTGGTTAAATTTACCTGTGTCGTTTCTTCAATCAGATCTGCCACCGACTCTTCTTTTATCTCTTCATCTAAGGAGTCATCCTCTTTTACCTCCTCTTCTACTTGCTCTTCCTCCTCCTCCTCCTCCTCCTCCTTTTCCTCATTCTTCTTCTTATAAAGATGTTGTCTAAGCTCCTCTATTTTATTGTTTAGCTCATCCATGATCTTTTCTATAGGTAGGTAGGACGCGGGAATTCCACTAGGCTTAGAAATAACTTTATAGTCTGCTTTTTCCTGCAGTGATTGACTCTCGCTCCTCGGATCTCTGGCCATTTGTTCCCGGTTCTTCTGGTCACTTTTAACCACCTCTTTTTGCAGCCAGCTATTTAAAGGAGGTCGTTTTGTTTCTTCCTTTGAACACCTGTGGACACTTCTTTTGACAGCCAATTGTTTTTGAACTGGTGGGCCCCATTGACCCTGAGGTCTTTCTGGACGAGGAGCAGGTCCTCGTGGACCCCGAGGTCGTCCTGGTGGACCCTGAGGACCTGGTGGACCCCGAGGACCTGGTGGACCCCGAGGTCGTCCTGGTGGACCCCGAGGACCTGGTGGACCCCGAGGACCTGGTGGACCCCGAGGTCGTCCTGGTGGACCCCGAGGAGCTGGAGGACCCCGAGGAGCTGGTGGACCCCAAGGAGCTGGTGGACCCCGAGGAGCTGGTGGACCCCAAGGAGCTGGTGGACCCCGAGGAGCTGGTTGAGCAGGATATCCCTGTTGGCCATAATGATATCCTGCATAAGGACCTTGACCAGCTCCTGCCTGACCATAAGGGCGAGCATAGGGGTCCTGCATTGCATAGGGGTCCTGCATTGCATAGGGGTCCTGCATTGCATAAGGGTCTGGAACATCTTTCTCCGTTTTGTCGTCTCCTTTCTTCTTCTTATTTAGTCCAAAGATTATTTCGAAAAGCTTCTTATACATTTTAAAAGGGTTGAATATGTATGGAAGGATATTTTTCATATCCTTGATGAATACTGTCTGGATCGCTTCTAGGTCAGAGACCCTTTCTTCCAAAGTTCTATTGTCCATCTTCCTTCCAGCCATGTTCATCTTCCTTCTTTCAAAATATCCCCTTTCATAAAGATGTTTTCTAAGCTCCACTATTTCATTGTTTAGCTCATCCATGATTTTTTCTATAGGTAGGTAGGACGCGGGAATTCCACTAGGCTTAGAAATAACTTTATAGTCTGCTTTTTCCTGCAGTGATTGACTCTCGCTCCTCGGATCTCTGGCCATTTGTTCCCGGTTCTTCTGGTCACTTTTAACCACCTCTTTTTGCAGCCAGCTATTTAAAGGAGGTCGTTTTGTTTCTTCCTTTGAACACCTGTGGACACTTCTTTTGACAGCCAATTGTTTTTGAACTGGTGGGCCCCATTGACCCTGAGGTCTTTCTGGACGAGGAGCAGGTCCTCGTGGACCCCGAGGTCGTCCTGGTGGACCCTGAGGACCTGGTGGACCCCGAGGACCTGGTGGACCCCGAGGTCGTCCTGGTGGACCCCGAGGACCTGGTGGACCCCGAGGACCTGGTGGACCCCGAGGTCGTCCTGGTGGACCCCGAGGAGCTGGAGGACCCCGAGGAGCTGGTGGACCCCAAGGAGCTGGTGGACCCCGAGGAGCTGGTGGACCCCGAGGAGCTGGTGGACCCCGAGGAGCTGGTGGACCCCAAGGAGCTGGTGGACCCCGAGGAGCTGGTTGAGCAGGATATCCCTGTTGGCCATAATGATATCCTGCATAAGGACCTTGACCAGCTCCTGCCTGACCATAAGGGCGAGCATAGGGGTCCTGCATTGCATAGGGGTCCTGCATTGCATAAGGGTCTGGAACATCTTTCTCCGTTTTGTCGTCTCCTTTCTTCTTCTTATTTAGTCCAAAGATTATTTCGAAAAGCTTCTTATACATTTTAAAAGGGTTGAATATGTATGGAAGGATATTTTTCATATCCTTGATGAATACTGTCTGGATCGCTTCTAGGTCAGAGACCCTTTCTTCCAAAGTTCTATTGTCCATCTTCCTTCCAGCCATGTTCATCTTCCTTCTTTCAAAATATCCCCTTTCATAAAGATGTTTTCTAAGCTCCACTATTTCATTGTTTAGCTCATCCATGATTTTTTCTATAGGTAGGTAGGACGCGGGAATTCCACTAGGCTTAGAAATAACTTTATAGTCTGCTTTTTCCTGCAGTGATTGACTCTCGCTCCTCGGATCTCTGGCCATTTGTTCCCGGTTCTTCTGGTCACTTTTAACCACCTCTTTTTGCAGCCAGCTATTTAAAGGAGGTCGTTTTGTTTCTTCCTTTGAACACCTGTGGACACTTCTTTTGACAGCCAATTGTTTTTGAACTGGTGGGCCCCATTGACCCTGAGGTCTTTCTGGACGAGGAGCAGGTCCTCGTGGACCCCGAGGTCGTCCTGGTGGACCCTGAGGACCTGGTGGACCCCGAGGACCTGGTGGACCCCGAGGTCGTCCTGGTGGACCCCGAGGACCTGGTGGACCCCGAGGACCTGGTGGACCCCGAGGTCGTCCTGGTGGACCCCGAGGAGCTGGAGGACCCCAAGGAGCTGGTGGACCCCAAGGAGCTGGTGGACCCCGAGGAGCTGGTGGACCCCGAGGAGCTGGTGGACCCCGAGGAGCTGGTTGAGCAGGATATCCCTGTTGGCCATAATGATATCCTGCATAAGGACCTTGACCAGCTCCTGCCTGACCATAAGGGCGAGCATAGGGGTCCTGCATTGCATAGGGGTCCTGCATTGCATAAGGGTCTGGAACATCTTTCTCCGTTTTGTCGTCTCCTTTCTTCTTCTTATTTAGTCCAAAGATTATTTCGAAAAGCTTCTTATACATTTTAAAAGGGTTGAATATGTATGGAAGGATATTTTTCATATCCTTGATGAATACTGTCTGGATCGCTTCCAGGTCAGAGACCCTTTCTTCCAAAGTTCTATTGTCCATCTTCCTTCCAGCCATGTTCATCTTCCTTCTTTCAAAATATCCCCTTTCATAAAGATGTTTTCTAAGCTCCACTATTTCATTGTTTAGCTCATCCATGATTTTTTCTATAGGTAGGTAGGACGCGGGAATTCCACTAGGCTTAGAAATAACTTTATAGTCTGCTTTTTCCTGCAGTGATTGACTCTCGCTCCTCGGATCTCTGGCCATTTGTTCCCGGTTCTTCTGGTCACTTTTAACCACCTCTTTTTGCAGCCAGCTATTTAAAGGAGGTCGTTTTGTTTCTTCCTTTGAACACCTGTGGACACTTCTTTTGACAGCCAATTGTTTTTGAACTGGTGGGCCCCATTGACCCTGAGGTCTTTCTGGACGAGGAGCAGGTCCTCGTGGACCCCGAGGTCGTCCTGGTGGACCCTGAGGACCTGGTGGACCCCGAGGACCTGGTGGACCCCGAGGTCGTCCTGGTGGACCCCGAGGACCTGGTGGACCCCGAGGACCTGGTGGACCCCGAGGTCGTCCTGGTGGACCCCGAGGAGCTGGAGGACCCCGAGGAGCTGGTGGACCCCAAGGAGCTGGTGGACCCCGAGGAGCTGGTGGACCCCAAGGAGCTGGTGGACCCCGAGGAGCTGGTTGAGCAGGATATCCCTGTTGGCCATAATGATATCCTGCATAAGGACCTTGACCAGCTCCTGCCTGACCATAAGGGCGAGCATAGGGGTCCTGCATTGCATAGGGGTCCTGCATTGCATAGGGGTCCTGCATTGCATAAGGGTCTGGAACATCTTTCTCCGTTTTGTCGTCTCCTTTCTTCTTCTTATTTAGTCCAAAGATTATTTCGAAAAGCTTCTTATACATTTTAAAAGGGTTGAATATGTATGGAAGGATATTTTTCATATCCTTGATGAATACTGTCTGGATCGCTTCTAGGTCAGAGACCCTTTCTTCCAAAGTTCTATTGTCCATCTTCCTTCCAGCCATGTTCATCTTCCTTCTTTCAAAATATCCCCTTTCATAAAGATGTTTTCTAAGCTCCACTATTTCATTGTTTAGCTCATCCATGATTTTTTCTATAGGTAGGTAGGACGCGGGAATTCCACTAGGCTTAGAAATAACTTTATAGTCTGCTTTTTCCTGCAGTGATTGACTCTCGCTCCTCGGATCTCTGGCCATTTGTTCCCGGTTCTTCTGGTCACTTTTAACCACCTCTTTTTGCAGCCAGCTATTTAAAGGAGGTCGTTTTGTTTCTTCCTTTGAACACCTGTGGACACTTCTTTTGACAGCCAATTGTTTTTGAACTGGTGGGCCCCATTGACCCTGAGGTCTTTCTGGACGAGGAGCAGGTCCTCGTGGACCCCGAGGTCGTCCTGGTGGACCCTGAGGACCTGGTGGACCCCGAGGACCTGGTGGACCCCGAGGTCGTCCTGGTGGACCCCGAGGACCTGGTGGACCCCGAGGACCTGGTGGACCCCGAGGTCGTCCTGGTGGACCCCGAGGAGCTGGAGGACCCCGAGGAGCTGGTGGACCCCAAGGAGCTGGTGGACCCCGAGGAGCTGGTGGACCCCAAGGAGCTGGTGGACCCCGAGGAGCTGGTTGAGCAGGATATCCCTGTTGGCCATAATGATATCCTGCATAAGGACCTTGACCAGCTCCTGCCTGACCATAAGGGCGAGCATAGGGGTCCTGCATTGCATAGGGGTCCTGCATTGCATAAGGGTCTGGAACATCTTTCTCCGTTTTGTCGTCTCCTTTCTTCTTCTTATTTAGTCCAAAGATTATTTCGAAAAGCTTCTTATACATTTTAAAAGGGTTGAATATGTATGGAAGGATATTTTTCATATCCTTGATGAATACTGTCTGGATCGCTTCTAGGTCAGAGACCCTTTCTTCCAAAGTTCTATTGTCCATCTTCCTTCCAGCCATGTTCATCTTCCTTCTTTCAAAATATCCCCTTTCATAAAGATGTTTTCTAAGCTCCACTATTTCATTGTTTAGCTCATCCATGATTTTTTCTATAGGTAGGTAGGACGCGGGAATTCCACTAGGCTTAGAAATAACTTTATAGTCTGCTTTTTCCTGCAGTGATTGACTCTCGCTCCTCGGATCTCTGGCCATTTGTTCCCGGTTCTTCTGGTCACTTTTAACCACCTCTTTTTGCAGCCAGCTATTTAAAGGAGGTCGTTTTGTTTCTTCCTTTGAACACCTGTGGACACTTCTTTTGACAGCCAATTGTTTTTGAACTGGTGGGCCCCATTGACCCTGAGGTCTTTCTGGACGAGGAGCAGGTCCTCGTGGACCCCGAGGTCGTCCTGGTGGTCCCTGAGGACCTGGTGGACCCCGAGGACCTGGTGGACCCCGAGGTCGTCCTGGTGGACCCCGAGGACCTGGTGGACCCCGAGGACCTGGTGGACCCCGAGGTCGTCCTGGTGGACCCCGAGGAGCTGGAGGACCCCGAGGAGCTGGTGGACCCCAAGGAGCTGGTGGACCCCGAGGAGCTGGTGGACCCCAAGGAGCTGGTGGACCCCGAGGAGCTGGTTGAGCAGGATATCCCTGTTGGCCATAATGATATCCTGCATAAGGACCTTGACCAGCTCCTGCCTGACCATAAGGGCGAGCATAGGGGTCCTGCATTGCATAGGGGTCCTGCATTGCATAAGGGTCTGGAACATCTTTCTCCGTTTTGTCGTCTCCTTTCTTCTTCTTATTTAGTCCAAAGATTATTTCGAAAAGCTTCTTATACATTTTAAAAGGGTTGAATATGTATGGAAGGATATTTTTCATATCCTTGATGAATACTGTCTGGATCGCTTCTAGGTCAGAGACCCTTTCTTCCAAAGTTCTATTGTCCATCTTCCTTCCAGCCATGTTCATCTTCCTTCTTTCAAAATATCCCCTTTCATAAAGATGTTTTCTAAGCTCCACTATTTCATTGTTTAGCTCATCCATGATTTTTTCTATAGGTAGGTAGGACGCGGGAATTCCACTAGGCTTAGAAATAACTTTATAGTCTGCTTTTTCCTGCAGTGATTGACTCTCGCTCCTCGGATCTCTGGCCATTTGTTCCCGGTTCTTCTGGTCACTTTTAACCACCTCTTTTTGCAGCCAGCTATTTAAAGGAGGTCGTTTTGTTTCTTCCTTTGAACACCTGTGGACACTTCTTTTGACAGCCAATTGTTTTTGAACTGGTGGGCCCCATTGACCCTGAGGTCTTTCTGGACGAGGAGCAGGTCCTCGTGGACCCCGAGGTCGTCCTGGTGGACCCTGAGGACCTGGTGGACCCCGAGGACCTGGTGGACCCCGAGGTCGTCCTGGTGGACCCCGAGGACCTGGTGGACCCCGAGGACCTGGTGGACCCCGAGGTCGTCCTGGTGGACCCCGAGGAGCTGGAGGACCCCGAGGAGCTGGTGGACCCCAAGGAGCTGGTGGACCCCGAGGAGCTGGTGGACCCCGAGGAGCTGGTGGACCCCGAGGAGCTGGTTGAGCAGGATATCCCTGTTGGCCATAATGATATCCTGCATAAGGACCTTGACCAGCTCCTGCCTGACCATAAGGGCGAGCATAGGGGTCCTGCATTGCATAGGGGTCCTGCATTGCATAAGGGTCTGGAACATCTTTCTCCGTTTTGTCGTCTCCTTTCTTCTTCTTATTTAGTCCAAAGATTATTTCGAAAAGCTTCTTATACATTTTAAAAGGGTTGAATATGTATGGAAGGATATTTTTCATATCCTTGATGAATACTGTCTGGATCGCTTCTAGGTCAGAGACCCTTTCTTCCAAAGTTCTATTGTCCATCTTCCTTCCAGCCATGTTCATCTTCCTTCTTTCAAAATATCCCCTTTCATAAAGATGTTTTCTAAGCTCCACTATTTCATTGTTTAGCTCATCCATGATTTTTTCTATAGGTAGGTAGGACGCGGGAATTCCACTAGGCTTAGAAATAACTTTATAGTCTGCTTTTTCCTGCAGTGATTGACTCTCGCTCCTCGGATCTCTGGCCATTTGTTCCCGGTTCTTCTGGTCACTTTTAACCACCTCTTTTTGCAGCCAGCTATTTAAAGGAGGTCGTTTTGTTTCTTCCTTTGAACACCTGTGGACACTTCTTTTGACAGCCAATTGTTTTTGAACTGGTGGGCCCCATTGACCCTGAGGTCTTTCTGGACGAGGAGCAGGTCCTCGTGGACCCCGAGGTCGTCCTGGTGGACCCTGAGGACCTGGTGGACCCCGAGGACCTGGTGGACCCCGAGGTCGTCCTGGTGGACCCCGAGGACCTGGTGGACCCCGAGGACCTGGTGGACCCCGAGGTCGTCCTGGTGGACCCCGAGGAGCTGGAGGACCCCGAGGAGCTGGTGGACCCCAAGGAGCTGGTGGACCCCGAGGAGCTGGTGGACCCCAAGGAGCTGGTGGACCCCGAGGAGCTGGTTGAGCAGGATATCCCTGTTGGCCATAATGATATCCTGCATAAGGACCTTGACCAGCTCCTGCCTGACCATAAGGGCGAGCATAGGGGTCCTGCATTGCATAGGGGTCCTGCATTGCATAAGGGTCTGGAACATCTTTCTCCGTTTTGTCGTCTCCTTTCTTCTTCTTATTTAGTCCAAAGATTATTTCGAAAAGCTTCTTATACATTTTAAAAGGGTTGAATATGTATGGAAGGATATTTTTCATATCCTTGATGAATACTGTCTGGATCGCTTCTAGGTCAGAGACCCTTTCTTCCAAAGTTCTATTGTCCATCTTCCTTCCAGCCATGTTCATCTTCCTTCTTTCAAAATATCCCCTTTCATAAAGATGTTTTCTAAGCTCCACTATTTCATTGTTTAGCTCATCCATGATTTTTTCTATAGGTAGGTAGGACGCGGGAATTCCACTAGGCTTAGAAATAACTTTATAGTCTGCTTTTTCCTGCAGTGATTGACTCTCGCTCCTCGGATCTCTGGCCATTTGTTCCCGGTTCTTCTGGTCACTTTTAACCACCTCTTTTTGCAGCCAGCTATTTAAAGGAGGTCGTTTTGTTTCTTCCTTTGAACACCTGTGGACACTTCTTTTGACAGCCAATTGTTTTTGAACTGGTGGGCCCCATTGACCCTGAGGTCTTTCTGGACGAGGAGCAGGTCCTCGTGGACCCCGAGGTCGTCCTGGTGGACCCTGAGGACCTGGTGGACCCCGAGGACCTGGTGGACCCCGAGGTCGTCCTGGTGGACCCCGAGGACCTGGTGGACCCCGAGGACCTGGTGGACCCCGAGGTCGTCCTGGTGGACCCCGAGGAGCTGGAGGACCCCGAGGAGCTGGTGGACCCCAAGGAGCTGGTGGACCCCGAGGAGCTGGTGGACCCCGAGGAGCTGGTGGACCCCGAGGAGCTGGTGGACCCCAAGGAGCTGGTGGACCCCGAGGAGCTGGTTGAGCAGGATATCCCTGTTGGCCATAATGATATCCTGCATAAGGACCTTGACCAGCTCCTGCCTGACCATAAGGGCGAGCATAGGGGTCCTGCATTGCATAGGGGTCCTGCATTGCATAAGGGTCTGGAACATCTTTCTCCGTTTTGTCGTCTCCTTTCTTCTTCTTATTTAGTCCAAAGATTATTTCGAAAAGCTTCTTATACATTTTAAAAGGGTTGAATATGTATGGAAGGATATTTTTCATATCCTTGATGAATACTGTCTGGATCGCTTCTAGGTCAGAGACCCTTTCTTCCAAAGTTCTATTGTCCATCTTCCTTCCAGCCATGTTCATCTTCCTTCTTTCAAAATATCCCCTTTCATAAAGATGTTTTCTAAGCTCCACTATTTCATTGTTTAGCTCATCCATGATTTTTTCTATAGGTAGGTAGGACGCGGGAATTCCACTAGGCTTAGAAATAACTTTATAGTCTGCTTTTTCCTGCAGTGATTGACTCTCGCTCCTCGGATCTCTGGCCATTTGTTCCCGGTTCTTCTGGTCACTTTTAACCACCTCTTTTTGCAGCCAGCTATTTAAAGGAGGTCGTTTTGTTTCTTCCTTTGAACACCTGTGGACACTTCCTTTGACAGCCAATTGTTTTTGAGCTGGTGGGCCATATTGTTGAGGAGTACGTCCTCGTGGATGAGGAGCAGGTCCTCGTGGATGAGGAGCAGGTCCTCGTGGATTAGGAGCAGGTCCTCGTGGATGAGGAGCAGGTCCTCGTGGATCAGGAGCAGGTCCTCGTGGATGAGGAGCAGGTCCTCGTGGATGAGGAGCAGGTCCTCGTACTGTTGGAGCAGGATATCCCTGTTGGCCATAATGATATCTATTGTCCATCTTCCTTCCATCCATGTTCATCTTCCTTCTTTCAAAATATCCCCTTTCATTCCACCCAAATTCAACCATTCTTCCCAAGTCCGACCCTGTAAATCCCGAATTTCCTGCCCATCCCAGGTCCCACCAACCGTGCCTGCGCTTCTCCCGCTCCAGTTCCTTTTCTATTTTCTTCGTTTTCTCTTTGAAAACCTCTTCTTTCTGTTGTAGAAGATTCACGAGTCTAGTGTTTTCCTTACTCAGTGTATTATTTTCTTGCGTGACGAAATCGACTTTCCTCTCCAGGGATAGTATTCTGTTCATCATTTCCTCTCGTTCGCATTCGTCCTGGGCACATGGCTGCCTCGAACGTGCCACTTCTTTCTTCTTCAGAGAAAGATAATCTTTGATTATCTTGTGCCTAATGTGGGGATAAAACTCCATCGGCTCTTTGTCTTTTCTTTCTTTTTCTAAAATCCTCAACTTCCATTGGCCTTCCTCAAATTCACCGTCGTGGCCACCCTGGCGATAACGTACCTGTTCATAATCGTAATTGGTCAAATTTTCCCATTGCTGATTATCCTGTTCGTCGGTGTACCAGCCGTAGTATTCCACCCGTAATGCTGCTATCAGTGTTTCCATGTCACAACCCCACTCGTCTCCATAACAATTTGCATACCAACCCAGGAGACTGTTGAGGTACTCTCCAACTACAAGCGAATTGTTCCATACTAGATGGTTGATAGCAACAGCCAAGCTGAAAGCATCAGTGCCGGGGCCGCACTCCCATCCCGAAAGGATCTTGGGAGCGAACCATTGACACCCATGTGGGATCTGTTGAGGGTTAAAAGGATTGAATCCGATCGGTGTCATTAGGCCTAAGTCGATCACTGTCACCCTCGGAACCCCTCCTTCGGGCGGAAAGTCTACCATAACGTTATCGAATTTCACATCGTTATGGCAGTAACCAGCGTCGTGGAAGCTTTGCAGTATTTCTGCAAGCTCTATCAGTACGGGCAGCAACTCCTCCCAGGGTGGTGCCATCTCCCACACCCAGTCTTGGAGCGTCATCTGATGGCACGACATGACGATCCCCTGCTTGTCTCTAGTGATTCCTATGACTTCTGGAACCGCCAAATGCTGAAATTGGAGGAGATTTAGAACTTCGGGATCCGTATCGCCGGTAGTCGTTTTCAGGCAGTAGCCTTCGAAAATCCCTCCAAGTTTATGGACGCTTCCGAATGCGCCTTCTCCAAGTGCCTCGGTTACGAAGTACCAAATATCCTCATATTCGTACATGGGCAAACCTGTCACTGAACAATATTCTATTGGGTACATCCAATCTTCATGGATTAAAGATTTCGTCCACATCTGGGACATTGTATTATAACACACAAAACTGGCAAAACCATTTGCAGCAGACAATGATACAGCATTAATCAATTTACTCGCCATTTTTAAGTAATAACTATCTTCTTTGACACCTGAACCAAGTATAATATTAAAAAAAAAGAAAAAAAAACAGAGAGAGAGAGAGAGAGAGAGAGAGAGAGAGAGAGAGACATTAGAATGCAACAAATTCTTGTTTGGCTTCAGCCGGAGTCGATATGTCTTCCGGTAAGAAGAGAGAGAGAGAGAGAGAGAGAGAGAGAGAGAGAGAGAGAGCTCCATTAAGATGCAACAACTTCCTTTTCGCCTTCAGTCGATATGTCTTCAGGTAAGAAGGTTCCAAGAAAGATAGAGAGAAAAACTATCGTATAATAACTTTCTTATTTATTATCATATATATTAATATACGGATAAAGCGACCGAGAATCCACTAGATAAAGAAGTACAGAAAAAAAAAAATAAAAAGACCGACAAGAAAATGAAAGATTAACACTAGTTTTCTTTCGCCTCGAATCGTAAAATTTTGCAGCGCTTGAAGCGTTCCTGAGGCAAAGCCAACTGGCGCTGAAGACATTTTTGGAATTCTTCATTTTTCGTTCAATTCCGTATAGATTTTCTTCGTGTTCTTGAAAGAAGAAGCAATCATAATTCTCTCTCTCTCTCTCTCTCTCTCTCTCTCTCTCTCTCTCTCTCTCATAGAAATGTTCAGAGCGTCTTCAAAGGTGGAAGATGATTTGGTTTCTTCTCCGATTTCCATTTCATCCTTCACACATTTTGACTCCGAGAGAGAGAGAGAGAGAGAGAGAGAGAGAGAGAGTGCATTATCATCCTTTTTCAGTCCTGAAAAGTAAAGAGAGAGAGAGAGAGAGAGAGAGAGAGAGAGAGAGAAATGTTCAGAGAGTCTTCAAAGGCGGAAGATGATTCGGTTTCTTCTCCGATTTCCATTTCATCCTTCACACATTTTGACTCAGAGAGAGAGAGAGAGAGAGAGAGAGAGAGAGAGAATGCATTCTCGTCCTTTCTAAACGCCACCAAGACGTTGTCTATTCAATATAAACGTTATATATATATATAATATATATATATAAGTGTGCGTCTTTTAATTCCTAACCGTAAGCGCATCTTGTATAACACCTGCCGAATGGTCGCTCTCGCATCTCTCCATGTTTTAATCTATTCCTTCTCAATTACATATAAAACCTTTCGTCTCTCGATTTCTTATTAATTAATAAAATTAACAAATGCATTACACACATGTACAAATCATCTACATATGAAATCCACTCAAATAAGGTTATTTGTCTTATATATATATATATATATATATATATGTATATATATATATATAATCGGCTGTTAGTAATCCACTGCAGAACAAGGGCCTCAGACATGACTTTCCAGTTGCGTCTGATTACGGTCTTTCTATGCCAGTCCACGCCCGCAAGCTTTCTTAGTTCGTCAATCCGTCGTCTTCTCTTCCTTTTCCCGCCTCTCTCTCTCTCTCTCTCTCTCTCTCTCTCTCTCTCTCTTCACTTGAAAAAGACGTATACTATTGTAAAAATGTCTGATATTGTAAGGATTAAAATAACATGTTGCTCCAAGTAACTGATAGAATATTTCAGCTGTTATTTTACGATATGAAATACGATGTAGTTATTTGCATTTTTGGCGATTTTGTTATCATGCTACGAGTAATAATTTTTGTATTAATCTTTATACAAATATTCATCATTATTCGTGTGAATTCTCTCTCTCTCTCTCTCTCTCTCTCTCTCTCTCTCTCTCTGTAAAACTCGTGGCGTAGTGGCAAGCGCACTCTACTCAAAGTCTGAGTGACCTAGGCCTAAAAGGTTTAAAGGTCACTCATGAGTGGCCAAGGCAAATGACATGGCTATGGCCTAGAGGTCAAACTTCCAGCTAATGTTTTTCTTCATGTTGAACAGGATGACAAAAGTTTCTCTCTGTAGTTTATATATGAAAGATCTCATTTGAATTCTGTTGCGGTTCTTAAAATGTTTTTTTTTTTAATTGTTCATTACTTCTCTTGCAGTTTATTTATTTCCTTGTTTCCTTTCCTCACTGAGCTATTTTTCCTTGTTGGAGACCTTGGGCTTATAGCATCTTGCTTTTCCAACAAGGGTTGTAGCTAATAATAATAATAATAATAATAATAATAATAATAATAATAATAATAATAATAATATCATTATTATTATTATTATTACTTGCTAAGCTACAACCCTAGTTGGAAAAGCACGATGCTATAAGCCCAAGGTCTCCAACAAGGAAAAATAGCCCAGTGAGGAAAGGAAACAAGGAAATAAATAAAGTGCAAGCGAAGCAATGAACAATTAAAATAAAGCATTTTAAGAACCGCAACAGAACTCAAATGAGATCTTTCATATATAAACTATAAAGGGAGACTTTTTTTCAGCCTGTTCAACATGAAGAAAAACATTAGCTGGAAGTTTGACCTCTAGGCCATAGCCATGGCATTTGCCTTGGCCACTCATGAGTGACCTTTAAACCTTTTAGGCCTAGGTCACTCAGACTTTGAGTTGAGTGTGCTTGCCGCTACGCCACGAGGTTTACAGAGAGAGAGAGAGAGAGAGAGAGAGAGAGAGAGAGAGAGAGAGAGAGAGAGAATTCACACGAATAATGATGAAAATTTGTATAAAAATTAATACAAAAAATGTTACTCGTAGCATGATAACAAAATCGCCAGAATTGTAAATAACTTCATCGTATTTCATATCGTAAAATAACAGCTGAAATATTCTATCAGTTACTTGGAGCAACATGTTATTTTAATCCTTACAATATCAGACATTTTTACAATAGTATACGTCTTTTTTCAAGAGAGAGAGAGAGAGAGAGAGAGAGAGAGAGAGAGAGAGGCAGGAAAAGGAAGAGAAGACGATGGATTGACGAAGTAAGAAAGCTTGCGGGCGTGGACTGGCATAGATGGGCCATAGTCAGACGCAAGTAGAAAGTCATGTCTGAGGCCTTTGTTCGGTAGTGGACTACTAACAATATTCCCATGATAAAAAAGAAAATTATTATTTAGACCAAACGATATTTATATTTATATTTATATTCATATTTATATTTATATTTATATTCATATTTATATTTATATTTATAAGGATTTTTTCAGACGAATTTGTGTTGAGGGAGAGAGAGAGAGAGAGAGAGAGAGAGAGAGAGAGAGATCCAATTGAATGTATTAATAAATGAATAAACAAGGGAATAACAAAAAATCCTGATACATATTAACTTACAATAATAATAATAATGATAATAATAATGATGATAGTAGTAATAATGATAATAATAATAATAATAATAATAATAATAATAATAATAATAATAATAATAATAATAATAATAATAAATAAAAGATATAGATAATGATACAATTGAAAATTAATTGAAATGAAATATTTAAGAACAATATATATAAATATATATATATATATATATATATATATTCTGCTTTGAAATGCATTTCGTGTTATGAGAGAAAAGGCAAATATATATATATATACATATATATATATATATATGCGTGTGTGTATATATATACATATATATATATATATGTATATATATATATATATATATATATAAATATATTCTGGTTTGAAATTCCTTAAGTGTTATGATATGTAAGGCAATACTTTCAAGCTACTTATTACTTACAATAACTTGCAATCACTCACTTTACAACATGTTTCCGTATGCAAAAGTATATACAAGTCACACCTACATTAGAAGAGAAAGACACTCCCGAATCAAACCATTGTTCTCTAGTCTTGGGTAGTGCCATAGCCTCTGTACCATGGCCTTCCACTGTCTTGGATTAGAGTTCTCTTGCTTGAGGGTATACAATGGCACGCTGTGCTATCTTATTTCAATTCCTTTTATTTGAAGTTTTTATACTTTATATATGAAATATCTATTTTAATGTCGTTTCTGTTTTTGAGATAATCTATTTTAATTATTCATTACTTCTCTTGTGTTGTTTATTTCCTTATATCCTTCCTCACTGGGCTATTTTTCCTTGTTTAAGCCCTGACTATAGCAGCCTGCTTTTCCAACTAGGGTTGTAGTTTAGCTTATATTAATAATGATAATAATAATGTGAGGGAGTATTGACGCAAAGGGCCTCGGTTACACTTCGCCAGTTGTGAGATAATATATATAGTATATTTGTCAATTTATATGATTTTTGTCCAAACTGCCTCCCAGTTCTTACACCCTTCTAACTCTATGCTGAGAGAGAGAGAGAGAGAGAGAGAGAGAGGGGAGAGAGAGAGAGAGACGAATAGGAAATTACTGATAGATATGAGAGAGAGAGAGAGAGAGAGAGAGAGAGAGAGAGATCCAGCTATCAGTTAGAGAGAGAGAGGGGAAAGAGAGAGAGACGAATAGGAAATAACTGATAGATATGAGAGAGAGAGAGAGAGAGAGAGAGAGAGAGAGAGATCCAGCTATCAGTTAGAGAGAGAGAGGGGAAAGAGAGAGAGACGAATAGGAAATAACTGATAGATATGAGAGAGAGAGAGAGAGAGAGAGAGAGAGAGAGATCCAGCTATCAGTTAGAGAGAGAGAGGGGAAAGAGAGAGAGACGAATAGGAAATAACTGATAGATATGAGAGAGAGAGAGAGAGAGAGAGAGAGAGAGAGAGAGGGGAGAGAGAGAGAGAGACGAATAGGAAATTACTGATAGATATGAGAGAGAGAGAGAGAGAGAGAGAGAGAGAGAGAGATCCAGCTATCAGTTAGAGAGAGAGAGGGGAAAGAGAGAGAGACGAATAGGAAATAACTGATAGATATGAGAGAGAGAGAGAGAGAGAGAGAGAGAGAGAGAGAGAGACGAATAGGAAATAACTGATAGCTGGATCTCTCTCTCTCTCTCTCTCTCTCTCTCTCTCTCTCTCTCTCTCTCAGCGTAGAGTTAGAAGGGTGTAAGAACTGGGAGGCAGTTTGGACAAAAATCATAAAAATTGACAAATATACTATATATATTATCTCACAACTGGCGAAATCTAACCGAGGCCCTTTGCGTCAATACTCCCTCACATTATTATTATCATTATTAATATAAACTAAGCTACAACCCTAGTTGGAAAAGCAGGATGCTATAGTCACAGGGGCTTAAACAAGGAAAAATAGCCCAGTGAGGAAAGGATATAAGGAAATAAACTATACAAGAGAAGTAATGAATAGAATGCTATAGTCACAAGGGCTTAAACAAGGAAAAATAGCCCAGTGAGGAAAGGATATAAGGAAATAAACTATACAAGAGAAGTAATGAATAGAATGCTATAGTCACAAGGGCTTAAACAAGGAAAAATAGCCCAGTGAGGAAATGATCTAAGGCAATAAACTATACAAGAGAAGTAATGAATAGAATGCTATAGTCACAAGGGCTTAAACAAGGAAAAATAGCCCAGTGAGGAAAGGATCTAAGGAAATAAACTATAATTAAAATAGATTATCTCAAAAACAGTAACGACATTAAAATAGATATTTCATATATAAAGTATAAACAAATTCAAATAAAAAGAATTGAAATAAGATAGTACAGCGTGCCACTGTATACCCTCAAGCAAGAGAACTCTAAGCCAAGACAGTGGAAGGCCATGGTAAAGAGGCTATGGCACTACCCAAGACTAGAGAACAATGGTTTGATTCGGGAGTGTCTTTCTCTTCTAATGTAGGTGTGACTTGTATATACTTTTGCATACGGAAACACGTTGTAAAGTGAGTGATTGCAAGTAATTGTAAGTAATAAGTAGCTTGAAAGTATTGCCTTACATATCATAACACTTAAGGAATTTCAAACCAGAATATATATATATATATATATATATATATTTACCTTTTCTATCATAACACAAAATGCATTTTAAAGCAGAATATATATATATATATATATATATACATATATATATATATATATATACATAAATATAGACATATATATATATATATATATATATTTCTTAAGTATTTAATTTCAATCAATTTTCAATTGTATCATTATCTATATCTTTCATTTATTATTATTATTATTATTATCATTATTATTATTGTTATTATCACCATAATTTTCATTATTACTGTATTATTATTATTATTATTATTATTATTATTATTATTATTGTAAGTTGATATGTATCAGGATTTTTTGTTATTCCCTTGTTTATTCATTTATTAATACATTTAAATTGCCTCTCAGAGAATTGGGATGAGAAATTTATGCTTTTATCAAAGCGACACACACACACACACACACACAGAGGAGGCAAGAAATGCATTAATATGAAAACAGTTACTCGTCTGCTAAATCTCACGGACTTGAAAATTCTCTCTCGAAAAGTATTAATATATAAAGCAAGGGTTTATTCATTCAGAATCTCTGCCTTAATAAAGACTGTTTGAATATATATTTTCCAGTATTCATTACCACTCCTAATGATTACTTAGTTAAAAACTTTATTAAAAACCTAATTCTCACGGACATCAAGATAGCCCCTGAGGGCTTGAGCCTAGGCCAGATGCGGTGAGCTGAGCACGGTCAGTCTACAATGAGTAGTGAACCGAAATGGATGTACTGAACTTCGTTCTTCGTTCCTAAGGGTAAGACTATTTTTTCTTGTGTAACTTTGTGTTGTTTTGATTGTTATGGATTCTCTTAATTTCAGTAATGTTATCAGACATTTTTTTATCATACGGTGTTTAAGCAAATTTGATTACGCCTATGGCAACAAGATTACTGTATACCATGAGAGAGAGAGAGAGAGAGAGAGAGAGAGAGAGAGAGAGAGAGACGAAAACAAACGACTTACTCTAGTTTTCCACCTTGCACACACACCCGCATGTACGCACGCACACATGTACACATACGCACACACCTACGGTGACATCGTCATAGCCAGAGAGAGAGAGAGAGAGAGAGAGAGAGAGAGAGAGGCGAAAGCAGATACCAGATGCTAGAGGCATATATATATATATATATATATATATGTGTGTGTGTGTGTGTATGTGTGTGTTACTAGTCCACCGCAGGACAAAGGCCTCAGACATGTCCTTTCACTGTCTCTGTTTATGGTCTTTCAATGCCCGTTCACACCCGCAAAGTTTCTTAGTTCGTCGATCCATCGTCTTCTCTTCCTTCCCCTGCTATTTTTACAATCTCTAGGGACCCATTCTGCTGTTCCCGTAATTATATCAAGAAAAGATATCTTATTGGTAAACGACTCTGTTTGTCTCGACAATTCGTACATTTATACATGCATTCGTTCATGCATTTATACATATTTCATGTGTTATTCACGTCAGTTTTCGTGATTTCTACACACACATTTTTATAGAGAGAGAGAGAGAGAGAGAGAGAGAGAGAGAGAGAGAGAGAGAGAGATATGTGGCTATCCTATTTCAAATGAATCATGTACTGATTCTCTCTCTCTCTCTCTCTCTCTCTCTCTCTCTCTCTCTCTCTCTCTCTCTTTACTTGAATTTTACTTTAATGTATATATATCCTAAATTTTTACAATCCAATTATTGTGAATTTTATGTAAATAATGTATATTGTTATGTAACAGAATAACCATTTTATAATGGAATAAAGGTTTTTTACTTTGACTCTCTCTCTCTGCCTAATTGGCCCTATGCTGATAATTTGTATAACTTACTCCACGAATAATAATAATATTAATAACAACAACAACTATTTTAGTCTAATTCTTTTCCTGGAATAGGCCTACTGTTGGGAGCAGACGCAGTGGTGGTATGAAGCTTTGAAAGAATTATAGGCCTACAATTTCCTGTGGTTAATCCCATGGGATTAGGGAGTCTCTCTCTCTCTCTCTCTCTCTCTCTCTCTCTCTCTCTCTCTCTCTCTCTCTGAGCTTGATTTTCCTTCTTTATTGAACTGTATAAACAGTTTCCTGCTCTTCGGGTGATAGAGATAAAGACTTACACAAAAATAAATCATGAATATTATTATAATTGGTAGAAAAAAATGAAAGGAAATAATTTATCAGTTACCAAGATCATTGTCACAAGAAAAATTAATTCTCTCCACACTTGCCATAGTCGAAAACTAAAGACCAGAAAGTATAAGAAGACATTTCTACTTTACATAGCGAGGGAGAGAATAAAGAATGCATCTGTCACTTTTAAGGTTCATTAATTCTTAGCCTACTATAAATACTTTTTAGAATTTATTACATTTTTTAATATGCTTAATTTCCATTACAGTTATGCTGGCTATTTTGGAAATTAAATTATGTTAAGGCCCATATGAAACTTAAACGTGTTTTTTAACATGATTTTAAATACTATGGTGAAGACGGTTGTCAAAATTCATTATGTTTAAATCCTTGAGTATATATGTTGGCTTATGTTAATTACGCATAGATATAAGTCAAGAAAATCGTGCTTAAAATTGAAGTTAATTTTGGCAAACAATTCTTTGTGAAACGGAATTGCATTTCAAGGGCTTAAGGAATGTTTTCTTAATATAAACTAGACCATTTATAGCATATTAAATCCCTTTTTAATTAATAATAATATTTATTTCAGCAAAAGCCATATACAGAATTACAATAGGGGTACAGTGACCTTACATTTTTGACATCAGTAAAAAAAAGATGAGATATGCAATAATATCAGTGATATATTACAAACATCAATTAGCAGGATGACCACAGAGTTCTAAGGTCTGGGTAACAAAATCACAATAGCATTAACGCTTAATAATGATGATAACATGCATATCAGCAAACAAAAAGAGTGGGAGGAAAAAAAATGGCGATGACAATGATAATTATGTTGGAAGAATAATTGCTTGAATAATGATAGAGCTCTGGGGAAAAAAAATCTAGTCACAGAGCAGGTGGTGTGAAGGAAATACAGGACTTCCAGACAACACAGATATAACATAATAAAACACGTTATCATAACATTACTGGGTATCATACCTAAGTTATTTAGTGTTGAAGATTTGGCACGGCCACACTATCAAAGATTAGTGAATACAATTCATTGTACTGGAAGCTTCCGTATTCCAGGTTTCCCACATTTTGGATTTTATTCTCGCTGCACTTGCAAGCACATTTTGAATTAGGGGATTTTCACTAGATCGTAGGCGGGAGGTGAGACTTACTATAGAGCAACGAATGATGGTTTTTAGGTTATCCAGTCTATTTTCAACAAACATCGCTGAAGCTGAATGGTGCCTCGGGGTATTGGTGAGGCGTCTTAGGATATCATTGTGAATGACTGTGATATGTCTCATCGATTCTCGCGTATAGTTTGCCCATAGCGAGCAGCCGTACATGTTATAACAGTAGGTTTGAAATAAGAGTTTTTTTTTTTATATCTTGGCGGCAGAAGGCAAATTTTCTCGTTACCATGTTCCCTAGACAACACAATTTACGTCGCCTGTTTCTCTCTCTCTCTCTCTCTCTCTCTCTCTCTCTCTCTCTCTCTCTCTATTGGCATTTAGTTAAAACCCTTATTTTGATATAAAAAAGAAAATATATCTGTAAGATATAAGAGCGTCAATATGTAAACTATTCTCTCTCTCTCTCTCTCTCTCTCTCTCTCTCTCTCTCTCTCTCTCTCTCTCTCTCTCTCTCTCTCGTCCGTCCTTTATAAAAATCGCGTATATGACATATGGTTCTATTTCTCTGGCATTTAGTTAAAACCCTTATTTTGATATAAAAAAAGAAAACATATCTATAAGGTATAAGAGCGTCGATATGTAAACTATTGTATATACAAGGTTTCACATCTAAGGTATTCATGAGAGAGAGAGAGAGAGAGAGAGAGAGAGAGAGAGAGAGAGAGAGATCGTTACTCATGTCTCGTGGCCTGCCGGGAAACTTATTACTTCTTCACTCCGACACCCGAAGGCCGAAGGGGGCGGAAATCAGCTGTCTCTCTCTGTGTCCTTATTTCGTATTATCTTCCTGAAATATATTATCTATCTGCTTTAATTCTATCATTCTTGACATAACTGTTGATATTTCATCGTTTATTTCCGATTAAAGTTATTCAAATTCTCTTTGAGTGCTTCTTCTTCTCAGTTTCCATTTGCCGTTCAAATTCGAGATTTTTAGATAAGTGACTATTTAAGAACATTACCAAAGTACTTTTAAGTACTTTAAGTCTTATGTGATGTACTCTCCTGTACTGTACATTCTTGTAGTATTACTTTATTATGTGCAATGTTGCTTCGCCATGAATTACTTTCACAACATTTATAGGAAATTATTATTATTGTTGTTGTTGTTGTTGTTAGCCTCTGTACCATGGTTTTCCACTGTCTTGGGAATGTGTTCTCTTGTTCATAAAATATTTTATTCTAATTGTTCACTTCTGTAATTTATCTATTTCCTTATTTCTTTTCCTCATTGGGCTGTTTTCTCCGTTGGAGGTCTTATTGGAGTTATGGCAACCTGCTTTTCCGACTAGAGGTGGAGATTAGCTAATAATAATAATACAGATATGCTTTCATGTCTAAAACAAGCTCTCTCTCTCTCTCTCTCTCTCTCTCTCTCTCTCTCTCTCTCTCTCTCTCTCTCTCATTAGTATTATTATTATTATTTCTGGGTACAAATATTAATGATTGAAGGCGCAGATAGACAGACTTGACCACTAAGTATATATATAGGCTTATACACACACGCACACACACACATTATTATTATTTTTATTATTATTATTATTATTATTATTATTATTATTATTATTATACTATTATTTTTATTATTATTTCGGGCTACACATACGTTAAAGAGCCAGGGCGTAGAGAGATAAACTTCACACACATGTAGGTATGTAAATACAGTATATACATATATACATACACATATATACATACTTAGGTCTATATATATATATATATATATATATATATATATATATATGCGTGTGTGTGTGTGTGATAAATCTACTTTTCTATGCCAGTGTTTCTTTCCATTGTCTAATTTCAGTCATTAACATTGTTGTTTTATTGGCCTCTTGTTTATTTACGTTTATTAGGTATTATTTCAACAATACTTATTAGGGGAAGAGGTATGGGATATATATATATATATATATATATATATATATATATATATATATATATATAGCCTATATATATATAAAGATGATACGTATAATGCCTTTATCCATAGAATGATATAAAATAAATGCAAATAATACATATGTGGGAAGGAATAAATAGAATAGGGATTGAATATAAGTAGGCTGCTTAATAGGAACTCAACCTTTAACCGCGATCCCCAAAGTCTTAAAAGCAAAATCTCTCTCTCTCTCTCTCTCTCTCTCTCTCTCTCTCTCTCTCTATATATATATATATATATATATATACGTAAGAATATTTGATCTCAGACAATCAGCTGATCGACTCGAAAACACTCCCTTTCCCTTAAACCATTCGGCTTCAACCACCACACACACTCATACGTACACATATGTATACCCGTACACACGCACACACGGCTGAGCTGAGTCATGGCTTAGCCACCCCACCTTTCCCTTGTCCTCCTGCTTTTTGTTTGTTTTATTTATTATTATTATTATTATTATTATTTCGCGCTTCACATACGTTAAAGAACTACGGCTTAGAAAGTAGGTTGGCCAGGGCACCAGCCACCCGCTGAGATACTACCACTAGTGAGTTATGGGGTCTTTTGACTGGCCAGACAGTATTACATTGGATCCTTCTCTCTGGTTACGGTTCACTTTCCCTTTGCCTACACATACACTGAATAGTCTGGCATATTCTTTACAGATTCTCTTCTGTCTTCACACACCTGACAACACAGATTACCAAACAATTCTTCTTCACTCAAAGGGTTCTGTACTGTAATTGTTCAGTGGCCACTTTCCTCTTGGTAAGGGTAGAAGAGACGCTTTAGCTATGGTAAGCAGCTCTTCTAGGAGAAGGACACTCCAAAATCAAACCATTGTTCTCTAGTCTTGGGTTATGCCATAGCCTCTGTACCATGGTCTTCCATTATCTTGGGTTAGAGTTTTCTTGCTTGAGGGTACACTCGGGCACACTCTCATATCTTATTTCTCTTCCTCTTGTTTTGTTAAAGTTTTTCTAGTTTATAGAGGAGATATTTATTTTGATGTTATTCTTAATATTTTATTTTTTCCTTCTGTCCTTTCCTCACTGGGCTATTTTCCCTGTTGGAACCCCTGGGCTTATAGCATTCTGGTTTTCTAACTAGGGTTGTAGCTTAGCAAATAATAATAATAATGATAATAATCCACACATGTAGGTATGAAAATATATACATACACACATTTATACGTAGTTAGGTCTATATATATATATATATATATATATATATATATATATATATATATATATATATATATATATATATATATATGATAAATCTACTTTTCTATAACTGTTTCCTTCCATTGTCTAATTTCAGTCATTGTTTATCTATTAGGGGAAGAGGTATGGGATATATATATATATATATATATATATATATATATATATATATATATATATATATATCAAACAACTTATATAGCCGCTATTAGTCCACTGGAGGACAAATGTCTAAGACATGTCCTTATTCATGTCTGGGGTTTGGCAAGTTTTTTTGTCACTGGCCAACTGCGGTTCAGTGATGGTGGGAGATTTTTGTCTGATCACTCACAGCAAACCATCCTAGTATGGGTGGCTTTGACTCTTTTTATAGCATAGCTATCATAGCTCTATAGTTTATATAGGAAATATTTATTTTAATGTTATTGCTATTCTTAAGATATTTTATTTTTCATTGTTTCCTTTCTTCACTGAGCTATTTTCCCTGTTGGGGCCCCTGGGTTTATAGCATCCTGCTTTTCCAACTAGGGTTGTAGCTTAGCAAGTAATGATAATAATACGCAAACCTTTTCACCATGTTAAGATATCCACACCTAGAAAGGGTATATATATGGATATATATATATATATATATATATATATATATATATATACATATATATATATATATATATATATATATATATATATATAAATACATACATATATATATATATATATATATATATATATATATATATATATATATAAAACATCATTCGTGTGTATCTACGCTCATGTACATATGTTCTTCCCTGGGCTATTTTTCCTTATGACGAGAGCTTCAGAAAAATAGATAATAATAAAGATAATTTATTAATGATCAAAATTACTTTAATCTGGAAACATAATAAAAAAATCGCTAGAAATATTTCTCTCGGTAAAGAGTCTTCATCAAAATGCCTATTGTCTAAACTGTAAAATCCTTTCATATAAAATATATTTTATGGAAAATAGTACTACAAAATAGATTTGTAAATTAGAGAAATATGTATTAGATGAAATTAATGTTTGATTTGGCTGTAAAATTAGAAATTATGAAGTGGTTTTAGTCATCGTGTTTGGTAACACAAGTGGTAAAGCATTTTCCAAGGGTGATGGTGACGTGTCAAAAATAACATTTGGTTTATAAAACATTAATAAACCATTATAAAGGCAATTTAAAGCCTTAAAATTTAATATAATTAATCATTTAAGGATATTCCAATCTAGAGACAACTGTATTTAGATGAAAACATTAAAACGTAGAGTTTTATTGTTAGCAGACGAATTTATTTGGAGAAACAAAACTAAATTATTAAAATAGATTATTACTAATTGTCTAATTGTATTTTGTAAACTTGATTTCTAATTCTTTAGACATTGGCCGTCTATTCGAATGAATGATTTATCGATATATATTATTCATAATAGGCTTGTAATCTCAAAAAATTCATGGACAGTGATAGTATGGACATCTGCTGACAGTAAAAGTAACTAAAATATTGCAAAAAAATAATACTAGTTGCAACTTTGTATACCAAAGAGGCTATTTTTTTTGCCAGACATACACTATTCAATCATTGCAATGTAAGACGAATATATTAACAAATAGTATTACTTTTCTTTGGAGTAATAATGTATGCAATTACTAAGAGGAAAATTATTTAAAAATTGAATTTAAAAAACTATTAGTAACTTTTCTATCTGAGAGTATTCATTAGAATACCCATAGTCTAAGTTTTAAATTCCTACTATATAAAATATATTTTATGTATAATAATAATACAAAATATATTTATTTGACTTAAAAAATTTCCTTAGATACTAATAATGATCTATTTGATTGTAAAATTAGAAATCTTAAACGTGCTTTGCTAATCATATTTGGTAAAATATATAGCAGATGGAATTCTGAAACAGAGTCAGCAACTTGTGTTACCAGAAGAAATGAGCAAAATACCTTCAAGATTTCTAATTTTACAATCAAATAGGGCTTTAATGGCATCTAAAAGAGTTTATAATCTTGTATAAATATATTTTGTATTACTTCTGTACATAAAATATATTTTATCTATATGAATTTTAAAACTTAAACAATAGCTCTTTTGATGACTAGTATGGGCAAGGGTGAAGTTGCTAGAAGTGGCTAGTAAATTTTCTATTTTGATTTTTTTTTCTCAGTATTTATCTTCACAATTGGATATATTGTAACTCCAAATAAAAGTAATTTTATTTTTTTAATAGATTCGTCTTAAATTTCAATGATAGGATAGTGCATGTCTTGCACCAAATACCTTCTTTGGATATATAAAGTTGCCATATAGTATCTAATATATGTCTATATAGTTATATAAATAGTTACTTCTACTGCCAATAGGTGCCCATACCATCGCTGTGTCCATGAATTTCTTGAAATTACCAGTCTAAATTGAATTATAAATATATTTAAATCATTTAATAGACTACAGGAACCGTAGTATCAAAATTAAAGTCGAAATTTACATGATAGAATGGGCCAATTTATAAGGTATTGTTTTATTAATTTAGTTTAGTTTCCCTAAATTAATTCGTCTGCTAACAACAAATATCATTTTTTTATGGTTTTCATCTATAATTAGCTATCTCTAGGATGGAATATTCCTTAATTATCATCTATATTAAATCTTAAGACTTAGCATTACCTTTAAAATGGTATATTAATGTTTTATAAGCCATAACACCAATAGCATTCTGAAAATGTTTTTTCCACTTGTTTTACCAAACAAGATGACTAGAAACCCTTCATGAGTTTTAAATCTATAGTCAAATAAAACATATATGGGATATAACACATTCCATTTCTTGTAGATAATTTTATTTTGTACTTGTTTACAAAAGAATATATTTTATATGAAAGAATTTTAAAGCTTAGACTATAGTTTTTTTTTATGAATGAGCCTTACAGCAAGCAGTTTCAACTTATTTATATCATCAATTTCTATTTTAACAATTCAATAAATCCTGACTATAAGTTAAAGTGTTTATTTTTTTAACATGTTCGTCCTATATTACTGTGTCCACAAATATTATTATTATTATTATCATTATTATTATTATTATAATTAACACTAAGGGAGAATTAATGAAAAAAGACTATAAAATATCTTGAGATTAGACTATGGAGAGTTACTCAAGTTAAATTTATAATTTATATAACTTCATAAAGAATAAACTCTAAAATACGTCCCAATATTCCTAGAGGAGCCGTTGTAAAGATAAACCTGAAAGGTGTGACTGTGACAGTTTGAATCGAACATGGCCACCGATCACTGGTCCTTGAACTGTCAATAATCTGTCATTCAGTCTGTGAACTACGGAAGGTTTTAATTCCACTTTCTTACGCCACTCGTCCTGCCCAAAAAATTCCTTAATGTAAGTGATTTCCTAATCTTTTTGGATGGTATACATACATACCATCCATACTGTCAAATAAGTGTTGTATACATAATGTACGAAATTGTGACAAGGGTCGTTCCTTCTATATCGTATCTATTTAAATTTGCATGAATGCTTTGTCAAAGGTGTCTGTTAGTTCGTGCTTTAGTCATGTCAAATTAAACCAGCCATTTTTAATTAGTAATGTGAATTATCCAGTGAGAAGTAACCCTATATGGCCACGGGTAGCCATTTCAGTAAAGCCCATTTCTATGGACCGTACATTATCACTCGCTGTAGAAACTTTCTATTAGATTTATTATATATTTTATTTTTACTATATCAATTGTAAACTACCAGATGATAAATTTATTATGAATATTGATACAATATAAGAGATTTGATTTCATTTGAGTTTGCCTCCAAATGTTTAAATTGAGAACCCCTTTATTAAAAAAAAAAAAAAAATTATTTTTATTAAAATTATAATTACAATTATTATAATTAATTGCTAAGCCATAACCCTAGTGGGAAAAGCAGGATGCTATAAACCCAGGGGCTCTAACAGGGAAAATAGCTCAGTGAGGAAAGGAAATAAGGAAAAAATAGAATATTTTAAGGTATTTATAAAGTATGTTACTGTTTGGGGTATAGAAAAATCGTTGGTAGTTGCATAGAAAATATCGACTGATTGCCGTTGTGCCAGAGTTGTAGTAAGTCGAGAAGATGTCCTAATATAAGGGACGCCCACCTAACCCTACATTGATTGCCCAGTCTTTTAGCTTAGTAGATATGTCCTAACCTACAGCCAATTTAATTCAATTAGTATAGGAATGATCCTTTCTCAGGGTGGGACACCTTTTATCAATCTTGCTCCTCTTGTTTATTATGATTTGTAATTCCATGTGATTCCATAAGTTGCACTTTGGGTAGATGTCCTGGATGGAGTTCCAGTAGTCAATCTTGGTAAGAACACAGTTAATCACGGGTTTCTGTACAAAATACTCATCCAGTTACTTCTTTGCTGAAGCAATGTTTCTAAGGTGATATCCAGTGTTTCTTACTACATTATGACTTTAAACACTGAGAGATACATTACTCAAGTGATTCCTCTAGGTCACAAAATTTACTTCATATTGGGATCAAGTTGTTGATATTTGTGTATGTCGCCAAAAGTAAATATGTTTTTCTCTAATTTAGTTGTATATTTGTCATCCATTCCCTAACACTGATAAGAACCTGGTTTAAAGTTTCAGCGGTATCATCAATGTCTTTTATGAAAAGTGAAGTTGTGTATCATCCGCAAACAGTTTAAAACTCCACTTCATACATTTGATAGATCTAAAGAATAGGTACAGAATAAGACTGGGCCTAGAACACTTCCCTTGGGTACCCTTCTTTTTAAATGGTCTTAAGATAAATGAGTTTCCAGTTCGTAGACAGTAGTTTGTCAACCAAGTAATCTTTTAGATACTCAAAGGCTTGATCTTCGATACCATTGGGCCGTAAATCATTAAGTAGCAGTTTGTGCACAACTATTGAAAGAAGCGCTGAGATCGGGTAATATCAAGATACCAAATTTGGGTAAATTTTTAGTTTCAGCCAAATTTGGAAAAATGCAATAAAAATATATTTGTTGCATCAGAAATAGTGTGGTTTCAATGAATTTAACGTTTATTTTGACTGCAAACCAACCGATTTAGAGATTTACTATGTATACCGTAGTTCATCCCACCAATTATGGGGGACACCCTTTGGGAACCGGGGTTTTGGGTGGGGGAAGGGGGGGGAGGGTGTTGGGGCATTGAATGATATTTGCAATAAATGAATAATTAATGTTCCAGCACCCCTCCCCCATACCCCTAACTAGGCCTACCGGGGGGAGGGGGGTAGGGCCCCCCAGCGACCCCCCCTTAAAGCCACAGTAATTTTCAGGGCACCACAGAACCTAACAAACCCACCTAACCTAACCTAGGGGCCCTGTACCCCTACCGGGGGGGGGCTTCGCCCCCCCTGCGACCCCCCCTTAAGGCCACAGTAATTTTCAGGGCACCACAGAACCGAACAAACCCACCTAACCTAACCTAGGGGCCCTGTACCCCTACCGGGGGGGGCTTCGCCCCCCCTGCGACCCCCCCTTATGGCCACAGTAATTTTCAAGGCACCACAGAACCTAACAAACCCACCTAACCTAACCTAGGGGCCCTGTACCCCTACCGGGGGGGGCTTCGCCTCCCCTGCGACCCCCCCTTAAGGCCACAGTAATTTTCAGGGCACCACAGAACCTAACAAACCCACCTAACCTAACCTAGGGGCCCTGTACCCCTACCGGGGGGGGGCTTCGCCCCCCCTGCGACCCCCCCTTTAACCAGGGGTAAATTTGAATATATATATTTTGTTAAATCACTTCTTACCTTAAACGGAAGATGACGATGAAGATGTGGAAGGTTGTGGTTGACCCTCTTCTGAATCATCAAGTACTGGAATACATTCAGATTTGGTACAATACCACACATGTCTATCCTCACGAAAATGTAAAGGCGAATCACATTTACCACACTGGACACTTAAAGGTAATACGGAATGCTCCCTTAGAAAACGATTCACTACTTCAGGAGTTCCATTATAATTCCCATGAAATCGGCCGATCACATCAAAATAGGAATAACGACATATTTCACACAACCGAACCGGAGGATCCATGACAGTAAAATGACGTGTGATGAAAATATAGAAACCGGAACTTTTGAAAACCGAAAACAAACGACAATCACGGGTTTCTCCCATAATGAAATAGGGAAAAAAACAAAATAGTATCGTTCACAATGTTATATTGCACGAAAAACAGATCCTTGAAACAAGACTGAGAGACCAATGAATCGTCCAATAATAACCCTTGAAAAGAACCCAGTAGTATTTTGATTGGAGGAGCGACATTAGTGGGAGGAGCAAATGCGCATTCAAGTAAATATTGTCACATTACGCAATGGGGCGGAGCCAAGTAAGATGAAAACAGACATACAAACGAACAAGAGCTACCTTGCGTGCCCATGGAAAGATATACACTAAACTTAGAAAAAGTCAAGACCTTCAATTCCTGCAATATTTTTTTTCTCTGTAAGTATGCATTAGCGACAATAATGTATTGAGAAGAAGTGTTTTGTTATCACGTGCTTTACTAGGAAAATATATTAATATAATACATTTCCCAATTTGGTTGAATCCAAAACTTTACCCAAATTTGTTTACATCCATCGTTTCCAGCCGATCATTTACAACAGCAAATGAAATATAATTGTTTGTATGCTGAACGGCTGTTTGGCAATACTTCAAAATCTTAAAAGTGACGAACTATAGTCAATTTTTTTTAGCGAGGCAGATTTGCACCAACTCGCAGCGGTGCCCTTTTAGCTCGGAAAAGTTTCCCGATCGCTGATTGGTTGGACAAGATAATTCTAACCAATCAGCGATCAGGAAACTTTTCCGAGCTAAAAGGGCACCGCTGCGAGTCTGTGCAAATCTGCCTCGCTAACCAATCAGCGATCAGGAAACTTTTCCGAGCTAAAAGGGCACCGCTGCGAGTCTGTGCAAACCTGCCTCGCTAACCAATCAGCGATCTGGAAACTTTTCCGAGCTAAAAGGGCACCGCTGCGAGTCTGTGCAAACCTGCCTCGCTAACCAATCAGCGATCAGGAAACTTTTCCGAGCTAAAAGGGCACCGCTGCGAGTCTGTGCAAACCTGCCTCGCTAACCAATCAGCGATCAGGAAACTTTTCCGAGCTAAAAGGGCACCGCTGCGAGTCGGTGCAAATCTGCCTCGCTAAAAAAAATGGACTATAGTTGTTCAAGAATGACATATTCCAGCAATTTTGAAAGGGTGGTTTACTATTGCACTGTAATTGTTCACTGGCTATTTTTCTCTTGGTTGAAGAGAGACTAGCTATGGTAAGCAGCTCTTTAAGAGAAGGATACTCCAAAATCTAACCATTGTTCTTTGGTCTTGGGTAGTGCCATAGCCTCTGAACCATGGTTTTCCACTGTCTTGGGCTCAAACCCTAGTCCAGCAGATTGCTAGATAGGGACATTTCCAATATGCTACCAAAACCCTTTGCGATGGTACTAGGGAATTAGTCTTTTGAAAACGCCTCTGTCAGGCGATCTGCTGGACAGGTTTTCAATACCTGCTCGAGCATGATAGTTTCTTGTAGTGTCTGCAACCTCACCATCCTTGTGAGCTAAGGATGGGGGTTTTGGTGGAACCTACAGGTCTACCATTCCCTACCCCTCCCTGGTCCTAGCTTGGGTGAAGAGGGCATTTGGTGCTGATCATATGTATGTATGGTAATTCTCAGGAGCGTGTTAATGTCCCTTGCTTCTGCCATTCATGAGTGGCCTTTAAACCCTAAAATCCAGACTAAAATCTTTTAAAGCAGTCTCGGATGAAAGTGTCAGGAATGACTTTCTTTACTTTACTTTAAGGGCTGCTTATCGTGTCCCGTACAGCAGGGGAACCCTACTCTCTACAAGACCTCCAGAGTCGTATTATGATCATTCGGGAACATTTAACATTTCACAAAGCACATTGTTCGCTTACTGTTTGATCATCTTTGTCAAAACAAGAGTATCATTGATTGTGGGTTGGTAACTCCATATTCGTGTGGGGGTGGTTGGTCGGGGAAAAGTAAAATACAAATGGTTTAAGGAAAATGAGGGATCTTTGCCCACACTGGAATGAGTGTTGTTGGATTTTCAACTATTTATTATTATTATTATTATTATTGTTGTTACTTGCTAAACTACATCCCTAGTTGGAAAAGCAGAATGCTATAAGCCTTAGGGCTCAAACAGGGATTATATCCCAGTGAGGAAAGGAAATAAGGAAACTTCAAGAAAAGTAATTGACAATTCATATAAAATATTCCAAGAACAGTAACAACATTAGAATAAATATTTCAAATATAAACTATAAAAACTTTAAGAAAAACAAGGAGAAATAAAATAGAAGTGTGCCCAAGTGCACCCTCAAGCAAGAGAACTCTACCCCAAGACAGTGAAAGACCATGGTAAAGAGGCTATGGCGCTATCCAAGATCAGAGAACAATCGTTTTGGAGTGTCCTCCTAGAAGAGCTCTGCACTGTAATTGTTCAGTGGCTTCTTCTCACTTGGTAGGGGTAGAATAGATTTTTTAGTTATGGTAAGCAACTCTTCTAGAAAAAGGACACTTCATTAGAAAGGCAACATCTCCCTCTCCATGCAACCATGTACTGGACTATATTAATCTTTTCCAGAAATAGATCCCCGATAGATTTACAAGAAATAATTCTGAAGTGGTGTAAGCAAAAGTCGTGATTAACGTCCTGTGGGCGTATATTATAGGTATTTCCATACCAAATTTCAGGTCATATCATTTAAATATCAGGGCATAAGAGGCAAAAAATGCAAATTTTTGGTCTATAAAAAGTCGAAAATCTAAAAATAATGATTTTAAAGTACATAATGTATACAAAAAAATGTGACTTACATCTTGTGGACATATATCATACGAAATTTCAGATCATATTGGTTTACATGTGAGGGCACATGAGCCAAAAAAGTAAATTTTTTGTCTAAAAATAAAAAAAAAATTGCAAAATTAACCATTTTGAAGAAACCTGTTCCAAAAATGTTGAGTCTTTTTATTGGTATTTATCTAGGGCACCTCTGTTTCAAATTTCAATTCATTTGGTTGTAATACCAGGGCACAGGAGACCAGAATATAATTTATGTTGTCAGAAAATGGCAAAAAAAAACTAAAATTATTTTGATATGTATCAAAAGAAAAAATTTAAACGCATTTGGGTATTTACCCACTCGACCTCTGTGCCAAATTTCAAGTTATTTGGCCCAGCAATGACTAAGATGAATTGATTGGAAGGTTTGGCAGCAGGAGGCGAAGAAACATTCAAGAAAAGCAATATATGTCCCTCACATGGAGTGGGGTATGAAAATCAAACCATTGTTCTTTAGTCTCGGGTAATGCCGTAGTTCTCTGTACCATGGTTTTTCACTGTCTTGGGTTAGAGTTCTTGTGCTAGAGAGTACATTTAGGCACAACATTCTTTCTTTTATTTCCTTTCCTCACTGGGCTATTTTCCTTGTTGAAGCCCTTAGGCTTTTAGCATCTTGATTTCCCAACTAGGGTTGCATCTGGTATGCAAGCTTTGAGATGAATTAGTTAATCATACTGAATGGAACTTGTACGATGAGTAATTGGTCCTTAACCCTTTTACCCCCAAAGGACGTACTGGTACGTTTCATAAAACTCATCCCTTTACGCCCATGGACGTACCGGTACGTCCTTGCAGAAAACTGCTATTTGATTTTTTTTTTTGCATATTTTTGATAATTTTTTGAGAAACTTCAGGCATTTTCCAAGAGAATGAGACCAATCTGACCCCTCTCTGATGAAAATTAAGGCTGTTAAAGCAATTTAAAAGAAATATACTGCAAAATGTGCTTGAAAAAACAAATTAAAACAAAAATGTCATATGAGGTCTGTGTGAAGAAATTGCTATTTTTTCTTTATAAATTATGTAAATCACTTAGCAGTATACTGTACATGTAATATTTGGAATAAAAATTTATTTACTTTCAGATCTATACACTATCAAGCTTTTGGAAGCGGAACGACTATGCTGAGCTTCCGCTGATGAGGAACTCCTCACTCCCTCTTCAGAGGAGAGGAGGAAGAAGCCAAAGCTTCTCGAGGGGGAGGAACCGTGGATTTCTGCCTTGAATCTGCTGGTGGAGTAGTTAGTATTCTTTGATTCATTGTTAAAGTTTTCATTTGCTATATTATAACCTTAGTTAATTTATGCTATATGTCAAGCCACAGCCTGTCAATAGTGACTATTCTGGGAATATAAATTTTATAGTACTAAAGGTCTGGTCTAAACAAGTGAAAGATAGGTTTTAATATTATTGGAAGTTAACAAAGGATATATCCTATCCTGTTCTTTGTCACATTTGAAGTTTTAATGAATCTTATGTGAACCTGTTTTGAAATTGATGACAAATGTCTAATATCTTCAAATGGTTTTTCAGGAATGTCATGAGTAACGGTCCAGGAAGCCACCTCCAACAACATACTGCCAGGAAGCCACCTCCAATGTAACTGTAGCACGTGGCACCACGACTGATGGTTTTAATTTTTTTTAATATTTTCCATCACGTGATATCCTTTGATATTTGATTAAGCACTGGTAGGTGGTTGTGCATTTTAATGCTCTGGTAAAGTGTAATACTGTATATTATATAGAATAAAAAAGTTACTTTAGTGAAGAGGGTATTAATTTTCAAAGCAATCTTAATATTAGTTCCAAACAATCATAGGCTGTTTATTTCAGTGTATTAGGTGAGTATTGAAGTTAAATCATTTTAATCTTAGCCTTGTGTGGGTCCAGTATCATAGCACTGCATGTTACCACAGTCCTTTTGGATATTGGCTGTACCATACTTCCTTTCACAATTTCTCCTCTTTATCAGATGTCTTTAAACTTAATTGTATAACAGTGGGGATTTCCTCCCAAGTTGCACCTCTGCTCTGAAGGATCCTATTTAGAGCTCTGGGTCTTATAGCTGAAATTCTGTATCACAAATCACAGCTCCTATGCTACAATGGAAATATTTCCCTTCCAGTTTGCTATAAAATTGATGTCTCGACTGCCATGTTGACGCATATTTCCATTTGTAGGAGGGCTGTGCCATCAGTGCCCCTCCTCCAGGGCACTGTAGGCATTGCTTAAGTCTTTGCAGCATTCCATTAGCACCTTCCATATATCGTTCTACTTTATCTCAATTCCAGGTTCCTTTCTTCCGTCTGCTGTCCAGTCTCTTACCCTTTACTGTTTATCATAGCTGCTCAGTTTTCCTGCACTGGAAATGGGTTCACAGACCCCAGTATTGTCTTATATAGCACAAATTCATAAATCATATCTGTCAGTGTGATCCAAAGACTCATATACAGTAGTCTTGAAAAAATTTTATCTTATGTCTTTTCAGGTTCTGTCTTGATCAACTTCTTATTTCACTTGGTTTCCTTTTGGTTGACTATTCAGTTGGTAATATGAAATGTTTAGGGATTATATACCTGGCAGTCTTTTGTGTGATTGCCCTCTAAATGAAGATTTTGCCTGTTTGGATAAACTTCTAGTTCATTTTTGAAGGTGCTTTGTCCAAAATAGTTGGCAATATATTATTCATATTTTTGCCTTTCAACTTTTAATTCTTTCCATTTGATCCTTGTTACCATTGAGAAGTGCCACTCCTAATGTAACATGACTGATATTTCAAATTTAATTGAAGTTTTTCTTTCCTTAAGCAATAGAGTACTTGGGTGTTACGTGTGTGTTTCTGTCAACTCTCAATTGAAGGTATTCTCTTGGAAACCTCATTCCTTTTGTAAGTAGGCAATGTCCAGATACATCACCCTAATAATGAACCTTTTCCCCTGTGACCTCAAGGACTTCCACCTTCTCTTGTCATGCTGTATTGTTATAGCCACAAGCAACATGCTCTTGGGAACCTCATTCCTTTTGTAAGTAGGCAATGTCCAGATACATCACCCTTATAATGAACCCTTTCCCCTATGACCTCAAAGACTTCCATCTTCCCTTGTCATGCTGTATTGTTATAGCCACAAGCAACATGCTCTTGGGAACCTCATTCCTTTTGTAAGTAGGCAATGTCCAGATACATCACCCTTATAATGAACCCTTTCCCCTATGACCTCAAAGACTTCCATCTTCCCTTGTCATGCTGTATTGTTATAGCCACAAGCAACATGCTCTTGGGAACCTCATTCCTTTTGTAAGTAGGCAATGTCCAGATACATCACCCTTATAATGAACCCTTTCCCCTATGACCTCAAAGACTTCCATCTTCCCTTGTCATGCTGTATTGTTATAGCCACAAGCAACATGCTCTTGGGAACCTCATTCCTTTTGTAAGTAGGCAATGTCCAGATACATCACCCTTATAATGAACCCTTTCCCCTATGACCTCAAAGACTTCCATCTTCCCTTGTCATGCTGTATTGTTATAGCCACAAGCAACATGCTCTTGGGAACCTCATTCCTTTTGTAAGTAGGCAATGTCCAGATACATCACCCTTATAATGAACCCTTTCCCCTATGACCTCAAAGACTTCCATCTTCCCTTGTCATGCTGTATTGTTATAGCCACAAGCAACATGCTCTTGGGAACCTCATTCCTTTTGTAAGTAGGCAATGTCCAGATACATCACCCTTATAATGAACCTTTTCCCCTGTGACCTCAAAGACTTCCATCTTCCCTTGTCATGCTGTATTGTTATAGCCACAAGCAACATGCTCTTGGGAACCTCATTCCTTTTGTAAGTAGGCAATGTCCAGATACATCACCCTTATAATGAACCCTTTCCCCTATGACCTCAAAGACTTCCATCTTCCCTTGTCATGCTGTATTGTTATAGCCACAAGCAACATGCTCTTGGGAACCTCATTCCTTTTGTAAGTAGGCAATGTCCAGATACATCACCCTTATAATGAACCCTTTCCCCTATGACCTCAAAGACTTCCATCTTCCCTTGTCATGCTGTATTGTTATAGCCACAAGCAACATGCTCTTGGGAACCTCATTCCTTTTGTAAGTAGGCAATGTCCAGATACATCACCCTTATAATGAACCCTTTCCCCTATGACCTCAAAGACTTCCATCTTCCCTTGTCATGCTGTATTGTTATAGCCACAAGCAACATGCTCTTGGGAACCTCATTCCTTTTGTAAGTAGGCAATGTCCAGATACATCACCCTTATAATGAACCCTTTCCCCTATGACCTCAAAGACTTCCATCTTCCCTTGTCATGCTGTATTGTTATAGCCACAAGCAACATGCTCTTGGGAACCTCATTCCTTTTGTAAGTAGGCAATGTCCAGATACATCACCCTTATAATGAACCCTTTCCCCTATGACCTCAAAGACTTCCATCTTCCCTTGTCATGCTGTATTGTTATAGCCACAAGCAACATGCTCTTGGGAACCTCATTCCTTTTGTAAGTAGGCAATGTCCAGATACATCACCCTTATAATGAACCCTTTCCCCTATGACCTCAAAGACTTCCATCTTCCCTTGTCATGCTGTATTGTTATAGCCACAAGCAACATGCTCTTGGGAACCTCATTCCTTTTGTAAGTAGGCAATGTCCAGATACATCACCCTTATAATGAACCCTTTCCCCTATGACCTCAAAGACTTCCATCTTCCCTTGTCATGCTGTATTGTTATAGCCACAAGCAACATGCTCTTGGGAACCTCATTCCTTTTGTAAGTAGGCAATGTCCAGATACATCACCCTTATAATGAACCTTTTCCCCTGTGACCTCAAAGACTTCCATCTTCCCTTGTCATGCTGTATTGTTATAGCCACAAGCAACATGCTCTTGGGAACCTCATTCCTTTTGTAAGTAGGCAATGTCCAGATACATCACCCTTATAATGAACCCTTTCCCCTATGACCTCAAAGACTTCCATCTTCCCTTGTCATGCTGTATTGTTATAGCCACAAGCAACATGCTCTTGGGAACCTCATTCCTTTTGTAAGTAGGCAATGTCCAGATACATCACCCTTATAATGAACCTTTTCCCCTGTGACCTCAAAGACTTCCATCTTCTCTTGTCATCCTGTATTGTTATAGACAAAAGCAACATTTTCCTCATTAATTTGCATCCTTACATAGAGGTGGTTGTCTTATTTGTACCAACGCTTTTGGATGTCATGGTGCAATTTTTATACAAAATAATCCACTTTTGGTTAACCTTAAGCTAGAACTGTTACTGCCATCTATTTTAATTTGTTGGTTAATCTAGAATTAATGTTCAATTTTCCTTTCCTGTATCACATTCGGTTATTATTTTATGATGGTCCAACAGCGTTTCTTCTTTCTCACCCTCTATTTTAGCGAGTAAATTAAAGGTACCTTTTAATTCCACAGCACAGTACAGTAATCTTTTGGCTATCTCAGCGTTATGTTCTAAGTCCCTCTGTGAAAGCTGTAAAGTCCATGTAGATATCAAAGATGTTTTTTTTTTCTTTTTTTTTATAATTTTTCATATTTGTTTAAGCCTTTATAAACCCAATAGTCACTTTACAATAAAATAGTTAGTATATAAAGAGGAGTCCGTGATATAGATTTACAGGTATTCATAAATCCAAGATGTACTAAGAAATCAATAGGTGAACCACAACATGGTGGCTAATTAATTTAACCCTTTTACCCCTAAAGGACGTGCTGGTACGTTTCACAAAAGCCATACCTCCCCCCCCATGGACGTACCGGTACGTCCTTGCAGAAAAATGCTATAAACATTTTTTTTTTTTTAATATTTGATAATTTTTTTGAGAAAATTCAGACATTTTCCAAGAGAATGAGACCAACCTGACCTCTCTATGACAAAAATTGAGGCTGTTAGAGCAATTTAAAAAAAAAAAATTGCAAAATGTGCTGGGAAAAAATAACCCCCTGGGGGTTAAGGGTTGGAAATTTTCTAAACTTATAATTAAGGATGATTACTTAAGCAGTATAAACAGTGATATTTTGGCCCATAATCTTCCTCTCCTTGGTTTGACTGCTCCTCAGACAGCATGCAAGATATGAAGCTCAAGAGTCATGTGCCTCTAGTATATTTTGAGGAATCGCCTTACCAACGAAATTTGAAATTTTCATCTAAAGAGTAATGGCATCAATAATCCTCCAAAATCTAATATAGTAATATATTTGATCCCTCAAATAGAAATATGTCCAACCCCATGACACAGATCTTTTTTTTTATTCTGCTTTCTATCCCAATGGTTTCATTGGTTATGTTCTTTTGAAAACTGCTGCATTCTTCAGGTATCAATCTTCTGGTAAATCGTCTTAGGGGCAATTTCAACTTCTCTTGGTCCTGCCATTTTACCCCTGGCTGAGTCTGTTAATAACTTCAGTTTTTTTATTGTTATTTCTAGCTAAGCTACAACCCTAGTTAGGAAAGCAGGAGGCTATAAGCCCAAAAGGACAAATAGTCCAGTGATGAAAAGAAATAAGGAGACATAGAATAGTCTGCCTGAGTGTATCCGCAAGCAGGACAACTCCAACCCAAGTTAGCGGAGGAAGACCATGATACAGAGGCTATGGCACTACCTGAGATTGGAGAACAATGGTTTGATTTTGTAGTGCCCTCCTTCTCTTGGATCTTCAATAATTGTCAAAGTTAATGGGCCTGATCATATTACAGGTTCTTTAAAATGTTTTCTGGTCCAACGGGTTTTCAAAAGTTAGGCAGATATTGGTTGATATTGGTTTGTAAATAAAATAGGTAGAGATTGGTTTGTACTCTATGAAACATGCATTTAAAAAGTATACTTTGCTGTTCCATGTCTTCATTGTTATGTACAGACATGAAAAAGTTGTGTACTTGGATCAGTTATCATAGCAAGATTATGTTTTAATATTCTTGTGGTTTTCAAGAGAGAAATATTGACAATTTTTTCTCATTTACAGCTCGTGAAGATTGGCATTGCTGAAGAATCGACGAACTTCATCTTTTGGAAAAGGTTCAAACTGAGAGATGAAAAAAAATACCTTGGGATCTGAAAGGGCTGGTAGTCTCAATAACTGCATAGTGAGTATAATATTTAGATCTTTATAGCTAGGAATCTCTCTCTCTCTCTCTCTCTCTCTCTCTCTCTCTCTCTCTCTCTCTCTCTCTCTCTCTCTCTCTCTCTCTCTCTCTCTCTCAAAAATTCCGCAAGATATATGTTAACATTATTAGTTTGTTTAATTAATGAGGACCTTTGCTTCAATAGGCATAGTCGAGATGATGAAGAGGAATTCATTTGTGGTTTTAGGTACTTCTGAGAAGTATTGAAAGTAAATCCCCTAAAGACCTTGCAATGTAGGTAGTAGGTTGGCCAGTGCACCAACCACCCGTTGAGATACTACCGTTAGAGAGTTATGTGGTCCTTTAACTAGCCAGACAGTACTATATTAGATCCTTCTCTCTGGTTACGGTTCACTTTCCCTTTGCCTAGACATACACTGAATAGTCTGGCCTATTCTTTACAAATTCCCCTCTGTCCTCATACTCCTGACAACAATGAGATTACAAAACAATTCTTCTTCACTGAAGGGGTTAACTACATATACCAAGGCACTTTCCCCCAATTTTGGGGGTTAGCCGACATCAAACAAATGCAACAGAAAAGGGGACCTCTCCTCTCTACGTTCCTCCCAGCCTGATAAGGGACTCAACCGAGTTCGGCTGATACTGCTAGGCGTGCCACAGCCCACCCTCCCCCATTATCCACCACAGATGAAGCTTCATAACACTGAATCCCATACTGCTGCTACCTCCGCGGTCATCCAAAGCACCGCAGGAAGCAGCAGGGCCTACCGGAACTGCGTCACAATCGCTCGCCATTCATTCCTATTTCTAGCACGCTCTCTTGCCTCTCTCACATCTATCCTCCTATCACCCAGAGCTTCCTTCACTCCATCCATCCACCCAAACCTTGGTCTTCCTCTTGTACTTCTCCCATCAACTCTTGGATTCATCACCTTCTTTAGCAGACAGCCATTTTCCATTCTCTCAACATGGGTGAACCACCTCAACACATTCATATCCACTCTAGCTGCAAACTCATTTCTTACACCCGTTCTCACCCTCACTACTTCGTTCCTAACCCTATCTACTCGAGATACACCAGCCATACTCCTTAGAGCAGTGGTTCTTAACCTTTTATGGCTGTGACCCAAAATCCTGTCCAAATCAACCATGGCGACCCTTACCTTCATAAATACTTTTATTTAGATTATAAAATACTTGTGCTTGTAAAAACGTGTGACAGAAACAAAAATCACGTGCAGAAATTTTTATTAATGCAAATAGTGCATCTATATAATAATGATCAATGAGAAATAACACAAAGCACTGAGATTTTTTAAAATAAAAATAAAAATGTTTAATATAAAAAAATTGTATAATTAGGCTATAATTTACCATTGTTGAAAAGGGAAATTATTCATACAAGACTATCTGACATGAAATATAGTATTAACCCCTTCCATCTGTGCCTCTGCCCTCCACTTCACTTCCTTCCTTTGTTTCTCTGATTCCTCCTTTCCTAATAGTCCCTTTCCCTACCTTCGTCCCTCATTTCAATCTGTCCATTCCTTACCCCCGTCTCCTTTCCTTCACCCCTTCTTTCGCTCCCTCCATTCCTTCTTTTCCTCGTCCCTTCGTCCGTGGTGAAGTGGTTAAAGTCAATGAGATCCTTGATACTGTATTGTTTTGGTCAGCTCTTCAAATCTGGGTGATTTTGATGGTAGGCTGCATCTTCGGTCATCCTCTGGTTGCAAACAGTTTCTGTATTTTGTCTTTATGACTGTGATGGCTGAAAATCCTGCCTCACACAGGAAAGTTGTAGCAAAGGTAATTAGAGTTTTCAGGGCTTCACCTCCAAGATTGGGCTTTTCTTTGTGAACTTTGATTCAAAATGAGCTCGGTGATTCCTTTAGCCTTTTGAAATCGTAATGAAGTGTTGCGTCATTCTGGATCTCGATGAACTCCTCCTGTAGCTTGCTGATGTTTGCGATTTCATCAGGCAAGTCTTCAGCTTCAATGTTGAAGGGGTTTTTTACCCAACTGTAGTTGAACGTATTTTCTGGAATGTAATGATCAAACTCTCTAATTAGCTTGGATATATGTCCCTCAATAATTTCTTGGACATGGATGAGAGAAAATCTTTCATCATCCAGAAGTAGGTGAAAAGATGGAAATGATGCAGTCTTTCCAGATTTTATTTTATTCATCCACAACTTCAGTTTTCCTTTGAATGCTAATAGCTTCTCAGAAAGCCCAACCAATGTCTGATCACGACCTTGCATTGAAAGCACTAAATCTAGCGCCAAAAGCGCTCAGTTGCCAACTCTGGACACTTGACACATCAGCTCCTGACTTCCTCCACCTCCCCCTCCTCCTTCCCTCCTCCAACGGTTAGATTTAAAAGGCAAGAGGAGATGTTGGTAGTTTTTCACCTCAATCAAATCGTCTGTCTCAATGTTTTGCTTAACCTTAGATTATAATGATTTAAGACTTCTACATTCAGGATTAATACTTTGATAATATTTTGAATAGGAATATTGGGAAAATAGGAAGTCCACAAATCCTTGATGACCCATTTAAATGGCTAGGCGACCCAAATTTGGGTCGCGACCCAGGGGTTAAGAACCACTGCCTTAGACATTTCATCTCAAACACATTCAATTTCTGTCTCTCCGTCACTTTCATTCCCCACAACTCCGATCCATACATCACAATTGGGACAATCACTTTCTCATACAGAACTCTTTACATTCATGCCCAACCCTTTATTTTTTACTACTCCCTTAACTGCCCCCAACACTTTGCATCCTTCATTCACTCCCTGACATACATCTGCTTCCACTCACATTTTCTCTTGTCATAAATCAAGAAGGTTTTTTAAATGATGGAAAGGATAGAGAAGCAGGAAATTTTATCGACATATATAGGAAAAAATATTTGTTAATTAATGAATATATAAAATGTAGACATGCATCGACTTTGTCATTCATAAACTTCCGTTACTCTCTGGGTCACTTTCTATCTGACTTGTCGTTTTTTTACTACTGCTGTAAAGGAGTAGTGGAATTTTAAGATGTACGTTGGAAAGTATAGAAATAATATATTGTATGATGATTGAATTAGCTTTGTACTTACCTTTGTATTCACTTTACAGGCTGATTGATTAAGGAGTCGGATTGATTAAGGAGTCGAAACAAAGTATGAACGTCATCCATGGTGAGTGTTCCGCTTTTATGTTTTCCTTCTGCATTTACTTCCTTTATACTTTGCTTTCGTGTTTTCTTCTATAAGGTCTAAAATTTGAGAGGTTAAAGTCATGGAATGAGAGAAAACTTTAAATTATTTAAATTTTGCCAAGGCCAATGTTTCTGCAGCACAGAGTGCAGGCCTTGTTTAGTAAACTTGCCTTGTAAGTAATTTTTCTACTAATGTGACATTTAAAGAAAGTTTGGCAATTTCTATTTCTTCCATTCTACTCTACTCATCCTTACTGTCATCTCAACTTAGCTTAAAGTAACCTAACTTGACGATCCAGTATCTCTCCAATGTAAGGTAAATAATGCTTTTGTCTTCTACTTCCACATATGCTTTTGTACAATTGAGGCCTCTTAAACTACCGCCTCAATAAAAAGCAAGTAGTCCAATGCACGTTATGACACCTTCTGTATAGTCTGCCCCCATTATTATTACAGTATTATTATTATTATTATTATTATTATTACTACTACTACTAATACTAGTGTTAGCTAAGCTACAACCTCTTTTTTGAAGAGCAGGGCGGTATAAGTCCAAGAGTTTCAATAGGAAAATATTGCCCAGTGAGGAAAGAGAAGTAATGAACAATTAAAACACTTGAGGAACAGTAACAACATTAAAACATATCTTTCATATATAAACTATAAGAAGAGATTGATGTCAGCCTGTTCAACATAAAAACATTCGCTGTAAATTTAAATTTTTGAAATTCCCCCGATTCAACTACAGTACCTGACTAAAAATATCATTCTACAGCATAGTCAGTTAGAATAAGACTTCTAGTATACTATAAAGTATTGAGCCTTATGCTGCAGAAGGCATAGCCATTAGATTTAACCTTAACCTTGGCAACATTCTTGTTAGTATTGTTTTCCTTTGCTATTTTTGTCATTATCTTTCTATTATGTAATGATTTTCAGTCGCCATGTCTCGGTTCCACCTTTTTCACATTGCTGCCTTCACTTTTATATATTTAATATTTACACTTCAACTACACGAATGGTTTGTTCAGAAACTCATTTTTAAAACTGAGATTTAGATTCTAGAACAAGAAATATCCCTAACTTTTTCCTGTTAATTTTGGCGGGTGAATGTTTTTAAGAATCCCCAGTGTTAGGCTTTAGCCCAAATTCCGTAAATCAAAAAGCAATTTTTTAGGTTTTTTCTATTTTCCTTTGCTTATATACTCATCATATGTACTCACCCTACTGATAGGTCATTATTTAATAGTAAAAGGTGCACTTTTTATTTCATGACTGCCACTTTTTTTTTTTTTTTTTTTTACTGCACCCTAACTACTGCTCACAACCAATTTCTCCAAGTTAACAGAAATGCTCTATTGCTTATTATCACAGCAGGGTTTTCAATTGTTTTCCCTTTTATTTTTTTTTTTATATATATATTTTATTCAATAGAGATTACATAATGTAATGCACATCATGTGACACCATCTGTTAACTCAGTACCTTGACCACAATTGCTATATAACTTTCTTGATTTTGGTTTTTATTTATTTATTTTTTTTTTTTTTGGCTGCTGCTTTAGTCAACATCCCATTTGTTTATCATTACTTCACATAAATTTTCAATCTTCTCCTTTCCATTCCACCTATCAATCATTACTCGACATCCACACTTCACTTGAGACATTTGTTCAACCATCCATTTATACATAACTCCCCCTCCCGGATTTCCACATTCAGTTCTATGCTTGTATCAATCATTAGCACAAATCCTGCCAACGATCTTGCTTTGCCTATTCCTAAACTCACAAATACTATATGAATTACCTAGTAACTTCCATCGATCATACAGCTTCCATTACTCCATGTACCTGGTTTACATTGACCCTCTAGTTTATTCTTGCTCGTTTTCATTCTTGACGTTCTCCTTTTGCAAAGGCTTTTCTACACCTTCACATATTGTAAAGTTCCTTTTCTTTGTCTTCAAAGGATCATTGGCATTCATCCATTCAAATTCCCATTCACAGTTCATTTTCTCTTCTCATAACTTAACTCTGGTAAAGCTTGCTTCCACTTTTATTTCTTTGCTCTTTGCATCACTCCATACCATAACTTTGTCTCAGGCCTACTCTACCTTAATATGGTAGCCTGTTCAAAGCCTCCTTGCTTGGTGACATGCTGGACTAGGGTTTGAGACCAGCTCAAGCACAATAGTTTCTTGTAGTGTCTGCAAGCCCAATATCCTTTTGAGCTAAGGATGGGGTTTTGGGAGAGCCTAGATGTGTACCCTCTGAGTAGCAGCCATTGCCTTGCCTTGCCTTGCCCTTCTTGGTCCTTGCTTGGTTAGAGAGAGGCTTGGGCATTGGTCATATGTATATATGGTCAACCTCTAGGGCATTGTCACTGTTCCTTACCTCTACCGTTCATGAGTGACCTTTAAACCTTGAAACTATGTCAACATAACACTTGCATTACTTCCATCTTGAAAACTTTTAAACCAACCCCTGCATTAATTCCATGTTAACTATTAATTAGTTCTTAATTTCACTCAAACTATCATTTGGTTAAAATATGTCTATCAACTTCTCATCCTCCCATTTGTATTGTTTAATTTTACAAGTTATTACTAGGCATCCAAAAACATACATTCTATCCTCTTGCCTGCAGAAGAGTACTTTGTCACTGAATCTTCCCTCTCCCTCACCCCTTTGCTTGTGTACCTCTCCAGTTTTACATTCACGTATCCATACTCATATGTAACACACAGTACTTTGGATAATCCACATTCTCTCTCTCTCTCTCTCTCTCTCTCTCTCTCTCTCTCTCTCTCTCTCTCTCTCTCTCTCTCTCTCTCTCTCGTAACACCCCTCACTTCACTTTGGACCCATTCTCTTCTCTAAAATATCATTACTCCCATTAATACCTGGTTTTGTGAGACATTTCAACTTCAAACTACATCCTCTACAGTATGGACTTTCCCCACTCCATATATTTCCTTTACTCTACACTCCTATCACTCCTTAAGTAAATCTAACTCTTAGTAAATCACACAACCCCACTATATTCATTTCCTGTACTAGATTTACAATCATACCATTCTCCTTCAAAATCTAATGCCGTACATAGAAATAACCTCCTCCAGTATTGATTAAAGCATACATTTCTACCCATCTTCACTAAAACTGTTCACATTTTTCATGGAAACCCTTTTTTCACCCCTTCAGAATATGCATTCCTTTTTAAGCTGGATCCCTTTGTCCTGACATTCCATTTTTTTATTTACTGTACCTTTGAATCCATAGCTCATGACACCCTTTTTCAAATACTGTACTGTACCTTTGAATCCCTAACTCATGACATTTGCTTTTTCAAATACTGGACCTTTGAATCCCTAACTCATGACATTTGCTTTTTCAATATTAATCTTACCCGATGATCATGTAGCTGTCAACTCTGTTGCCCGACAGAAATCTACGGTCGGGATACGCCAGCGATCGCTATACAGGTGGGGGTGTACACAACAGCGCCATCTGTGAGCAGGTACTCAAGTACTTCTTGTCAACAAGAACTCAATTTTTCCTCTGTCGTGCCTCCGGCTAGACCTACTTGGATACGCTGTTGATTCTGGAGTTATTGTTCACGATTTGGTGATGTATTTGCTCTAGAGTTTAGCCTTCGCTATTCAGGAAGCTTTATCATTAGCTTAGCAAGCTTTTGGAATTAATTTGATTTAATTATGGTGACGAAGAGAGTATGGACTCTCTTTCACTTTTAAATGGCCGACCCTTCCCTTAGACGGAAGTGTTGGTGTCGAAGAGAGTATAGACTCTCTTTCACTTTTTATTTTATATCTCTCCGCCATTTATAGGCCTCTTCGATTAACTTTCCTTTTATTATAAACTTATAAAAATTATTTTTTATGTTTGTTTATATGCGACCTTTCCTAATAGTAGGCGGTCCTTACTTGGAACCGAAGTTAATTAACATTGAGCTCGTCATATCGTTTTTCCTGTTAAGAATTTATGCTATTTTAATTTTAATGTTTTTGAAAGAATTTCTTTGATAGTCTCGTACTGTTTTCAAAGTTGAACTAACGTTTTGTTTAGTCTCCGCAGTTGTTGACGTTCAGAACGTTCAACTTGCGCTCTATCGTTACGATAGAGAGAGAGTTTTTCACGGTTTCACGTTGCAGTAAGAGTAAACCGATTCTAGCGTTTCGTTCATTCTTTCTTAGCTTAAATGGTTTTAATTCTAATAAAGGAACTTTTTATTTGGGAAACCTTTCAGTTTTTTTCCTTTAACATATAATTGGGCTCATCTCTCAGGTTTTAAGTCAAGAGAGAGAGAGAGAGAGATAGAGACGGAGGGAGAGAGAGGAGGATAAACGTTTCGTTCAAGCGGGTAACGTTGTTCTCGTTTTTTGCTCTTCTCCCTAGTCGATTTAGGGGAAGAAGGTAAAACGTTTCTAGAGTTTTATTCTTGTTCCCAGGCTTTATGCGGTGAGAGATTTTAAACGTAGTTTATTTGATCTAGTGTTTAGTCTCTTTTCCAGCCACTGAATTCTTTATCTTTCATTATGTTTTTCTGTTACATTGTAATACTGTTTTTGCAATTACTACCTTTTAATGAAGGATAGGATTGCGTGTTTCAGGTACAAACCACTTAAAGTTTCGAGTTCAGTGAAATAAGTGCAAACAGAAAATCAAAAGTGATAAAGTGATATGCGCAAAGTGTTACAGTGTTGCGTTCGAGGGTTCGTCTGTTCGTGCCAGTTGTTCACCTAGTCCGATACCTCTTACAAGCTCCCAAGCCCAGGGGAGAAGTAATGTCGAAGGACTTATGGGTTCCTCAGGCCTTGATCGACGAACAGACGTTTCCCTCCGTGGTTTCGGGTGTATCTACACACGTTGCCGACGTGATCGCCCCACCCACACAAAGACGAGAGAGCCCATTTTTTCCTCGTCTGCGGAAGAGGTTTCTCGCAGAAACCATGGACCAAATCTTGCAGCTTTTAAGTACAAGTCGGTCCCTTCCGCGCAAGTCCAACGGCCTAGGTGTAGCCACTGGGTCAGTTCGGACTCGCTGCAGTACGACAACTGCACACCTCCTAAGAGAGGCTAGGTGGTACCGCAACAGGCAGTAACTCCGTCTGTTGCCGCACCAGCTGTTTTAGACCCTCAGTCACAACGGACAGTAGCTCCGTTTGTTGTTGTCTTTCATAGACCCTAGTGGTCCATGCTGCAGACTATACAGTCTCAGCTTGCTCCTTCATGCAGGAGTATCATGCTGGAAGGTTGACAATGCAGCCTGTTAACCTACAACCCGCCGAGGTTGTGCGCTCAGCAGATACTGCGGCTGCCTGCTCCCACCCTCCACCTGTGAGAGCTCCACCACCGATGCGCAGTCCACCCTGCCAGACGCATGTTCTTGCTGCACCATCTGCTAACATGCGTGAGCTACCGCATCAGCAGTGGGAAGGTTCTGTAGAGCTGCCGGGTTCCAGCACTATGCAGCATTCTCCGCAGCCCATGCAGCATGCTCTGCATACCTTACAGCATGCTCTGCATACCTTACAGCATGCTCTGCATACCTTACAGCATGCTCTGCATACCTTACGGCATGCTCTGCATACCTTACAGCATGCTCTGCATACCATACCGCATGCTCCTCAACCCACCGCAGCCCCTCCCACGCACCAGCACTCTGCTTTTGTCGTTGCCAGCTCCCACACTCAGACTGCGGAGAAGGTTGACGATGCACCCGTGGGCCTACACCTCCCACGGTTGTGCGCCCGGCATGGCTTCCTGCTCTCACACTCTTGTTGTGAGAGCTCCTCCACCCATGCACAGTCAACCCTGCCAGATGTATGATGACTCCCACACACAGAGCACTCCGTTGCCGTGCGGGAGCTACCACAAGCTGCCGTGTCTTGACACGGTGTGTCAGCCTCCGCAACACACTGTGGTTACCGCCACTCGCCAGCAGCAAACTAGTCAGGCAGGAGTTGAGGCTTCCCCACACAACTTTGGTTGTTGCCAACTCACAAACTGTCATGCAGTTACATGACGTTGCCTTCTGGTCTGCTACTTATACACCAGTGCTGTATGTCCTCACGCTCCTGTTGTGGTTGACAGTTCAGTTTTTGACAGTTCACAGACTGTCAAGCGGTTTCATAACGTTGCCTTCTGGTCTGCTGCTTTTGCACCAGTGAAACCCTCACTGAGAGAACTTAGCTTTTCTCGGATATGGTTCCTGTAGATGAGAAAGTGCTGTTCTCCCTCCTTCTGATATTCCCTTGAGGACTCTGTCATTTGGAGAGGAGCCTTAAGCTGCTTAGCCTCCTATGGACTTTGATTTAAGCATAACATGCTTCCAGGGAGGGTAAATGGTTCCGCATCAGTCGCTAACCCCGTCTGTTACCACACCTGCTCCCATAGACCTTGGGCTTGGTTGCAAGACATGCAGTCCAAGCTTAGTCCTTGATAGAGGATTTTTTACGGACGCTGAGGTATCCTACTCACGTCCGCCAGTTGAGATGGTTCCTCCACCGGTGCAACCCAGTGTGGGTTGACAGTCGCACGTTGATGTTATGCTACTCTCGGAGGTGGTTGTGGACGTTCAGTGTGTCACTGGGAAGACGTTCAACAACCAGCAGAGGTGTCTTGTTGTGACGCAGTGCGGCAACCTCAGCAACCCGATAAGGGGTTGTCTGTACTACCCAGACAGTCTAGACAGTTTCGGGTTGTCGCTGTTCTTCCTCGCTTCCCCATGGTTGACAGTTCACAGACTGTGCAGCAGTACCATGATCTTGTGTCCGGCTCCGTCACGCATCCACCAGTGCGACCGGATTCAGCGAGTCAGACGGTGCCCACTCCGTTGCCGTTTCCTCATCAGTTTCGGATGAGGAACCCTCTGATGAGGACATGGCTGAACAAGAAGATCAATCCCCAGCCCTGCTATCCATCCAGAAGATGCTGAAGAAGGAATACAGCCCTGTCAGGCTGTGGATGAGTCTGGTTAGGACACTGTCATCCGTGGTGCATTTGGTGTCACTTGGAAGACTACACCTCCGTCCTCTTCGGTTTCATCTAGCTCTTCACTGGAAAAGGACAAGACGCTAGAAGCGGTCTCGATCCCGGTTTCCGGAAGATAAGTCTGGTCTAACCTGAGGAAAGGACTTTATCAACCTTTTATAGGGTCTTCCCCTGACTGTTCAGACTCCCAACCACGTTCTCTTCTCAGACGCATCGGACGTAGACTGGGGTGCGACCTTAGGCGGTAGGGAATGCTCGGGATTTTGGAACTCGCGTCAAAGGACAATGCATTTTAACTGCAAGAAGCTTCTGGCAGTAAGTCTGACCTGGAAAAGCTTCAGGTCTCTCCTTCAAGACGAAGTCATGGAGGTCAACACGGACAACTCCCTGCTTTGATGTTCATCTCCTAGCAAGGAGGGACCTACTCTCTGACATGGTGCGAGTTCGCTAGTGACCTTCTCTCCTGTTCAACAGGTCTAGACTTTTCGCTAGTAACAAATTTCTTCCAAGGCAACTTGAATGTCTTAGCAGTTTGTCTCAGTAGGAAGGGACAATAATTCCAACATATTGGACCCTCCACAGAGATGTATGCAAGAGACTTTGGGTCACCTGGGGCCATCCAACCATAGATCTCTTCGCAACCTCGATGTCCAAGAGGCTCTCAACAGACCCAGCAGTGGTTCTTTTAGATGCCTTTCTACTAGATTAGTCTCATCTAGATCTTTATGCATTCCCTCCGTTCTAGTTTGTCAACAAGGTACTGCAGAAGTTCGCCTCTCTCGTTGGGACAAAGTTGACACTAGTTGCTTCCCTCTGGCCCGCGAGAGAATAACTTACCGAGGTACTTCGATGGCTAGTAGACGTTCCCAGAACTCTTCCCCTAAGGGTGGACCTGCTACGTCTGCCACGCGTAGAAGGTACTCCAAGGCCTCCACGCTCTTCGTCTCACTGCCTTCAGAGTATCGAAAGACTCTCGAGAACTAGAGGTTTTTCGAAGGTGGCTACCAGAGCGATTGTTAGAGCAAGGAGAACATCCACCCTTAGAGTCTACCAATCGAAGTGGGGAATCTTCCTAAACTGGTGCAAGTCAGTATCCGTATCCTCGACCAGTACCTCTGTAACTCAAATAGCTGACTTCCTCTTATATCTGAGAAAAGAGCGATCTCTTTCAGCTCCCACTTTCAAGGGTTACAGAAGCATGTTGGCATCAGTCTTCCGTCACAGAGGCTTAGATCTTTTTAACAATAAAGATCTACAGGACCTCCTTAAGTCTTTTGAGACCACGAAGGAGCGTCGTTTGGTTACACCTGGTTGGAATTTAGACGTGGTTCTAAGATTCCTTATGTTAGACAGGTTCGAACCACTTCAATCAGCCTCCCTGAAAGATCTCACCTTTAAGACTCTTTTCCTGATATGCTTTACCAGCTAAAAGAGTCAGTGAGATTCATGCCTTCAGCAAGAACATCGGATTTTCATCCGAAACGGCTACATGTTCTACATCTTGGTTTTCTAGCCAAACACGAGCTGCCTTCTCGGCCTTGACCAATATCGTTCGTTATTCCAAACTTATCGATATGGTTGGAAAGAAACTAGAAAGAGTATTATGTCCTGTAGAGCTCTTAAGTTCTTTTTTAAAAACCTTTATGAGGCCCGTCTGAAGCTTTATGGTGTTCAGTTAAGAATTCATCTTTGCCTATGTCGGAGAATTCTTTATCCTATTATTTTCAGACTGTTAATACGAGAAGCTCATTCCCTCCTGAATGAGGAAGACCAAGCTTGGCTGAAGGTAAGGACACACGAAGTTAGAGCTATCACAACTTCCGTGACCTTTTAATAAAATAGATCTCTGCAAAATATGTTCGACGCAACCTTTTGGAAAAGCTAATCAGTGTTCGCGTCTTTTATCTTAAGAATGTCCAGTCTCTTTACGAGAACTGCTACACTCTGGGACCATTCGTAGCAACGAGTGCAGTAGTGGTGGGGGCTCCACCACTACAATTCCCTAATTCCAGAACCTTTTTAATCTTTCTCTTGAAATATTTCTGGGTTGTCCGGAAGGCTAAGAAGCCTTCCGCATCCTGGTTGATTTGGCGGGTGGTCAAATTCTTTCTTGAGAAGCGCCTAGATTAGAGGTTGTGATGAGGTCCTTTAGTATGGGTTGCAGCCCTTAATACTTCAGCACCTAGGAGTCGCTCAGCATCCTAAGAGGATCGCTAGGCTCAGTAAGGAAGACGTACTTAAAAAGGCAGAGTAATGGTTCAAGTCGACTTCCTTACCAGGTACTTATTTATTTTATGTTTGTTATTTTGAATAACGGCTAAAATAAGATACGGGATACTTAGCTTCTTTGTTAACATGTATGCTGGTCTCCACCCACCACCCTGGGTGTGAATCAGCTACATGATCATCGGGTAAGATTAATATTGAAAAATGTTATTTTCATTAGTAAAATAAATTTTTGAATATACTTACCCGATGATCATGAATTTAAGGACCCGCCCTTCCTCCCCATAGAGAACCAGTGGACCGAGGAGAAAATTGAGTTCTTGTTGACAAGAAGTACTTGAGTACCTGCTCACAGATGGCGCTGTTGTGTACACCCCCACCTGTATAGCGATCGCTGGCGTATCCCGACCGTAGATTTCTGTCGGGCAACAGAGTTGACAGCTACATGATCATCGGGTAAGTATATTCAAAAATTTATTTTACTAATGAAAATAACATTTTTCAAATACTGTACCTTTGAATCCCTAACTCATGACATTCGCTTTTTCAAATACTGTACCTTTGAATCCCTAACTTATGACATACGCTTTTTCAAATACTGTACCTTTGAATCCCTTTATCATGACATTCCCTTTTTTATCTACTGCACCTTTGAATCCCTAACTCATGACATTCACTTTTTCAAATACTGTACCTTTGAATCCCTAACTCATGACATTCACTTTTTCAAATGCTGTACCTTTGAATCCCTAACTTATGACATACGCTTTTTCAAATACTGTACCTTTGAATCCCTTTCGCATGACATTCCTTTTTTTATATACTGTACCTTTGAATCCCTTTATCATGACATTTGCTTTTTCAAATACTGTACCTTTGAATCCCTAACTCATGACATTCCCCTTTTCAAATACTGTACCTTTGAATCCCTAACTCATGACATTCGCTTTTTCAAATACTGCACCTTTGAATCCCTTTATCATGACATTCGCTTTTTCAAATACTGCACCTTTGAATCCCTTTATCATGACATTCGCTTTTTCAAATACTGCACCTTTGAATCCCTTTATCATGACATTCGCTTTTTCAAATACTGCACCTTTGAATCCCTTTATCATGACATTCGCTTTTTCAAATACTGCACCTTTGAATCCCTTTATCATGACATTCGCTTTTTCAAATACTGCACCTTTGAATCCCTTTATCATGACATTCGCTTTTTCAAATACTGCACCTTTGAATCCCTTTATCATGACATTCGCTTTTTCAAATACTGCACCTTTGAATCCCTTTATCATGACATTCGCTTTTTCAAATACTGCACCTTTGAATCCCTTTATCATGACATTCGCTTTTTCAAATACTGCACCTTTGAATCCCTTTATCATGACATTCGCTTTTTCAAATACTGTACCTTTGAATCCCTAACTCATGACATTCGTTTTTTCAAATACTGTACCTTTGAATCCCTTTATCATGACATTCGCTTTTTCAAATACTGTACCTTTGAATCCCTTTATCATAACATTCCCTTTTTTATCTACTGCACCTTCAATTCTAAACATTTTCTTAATAATGTCTGCTATCCTTTCTTTAATTATTTCCATCTTTTTTCTGCACCTTCTGCTCTTCACATTTTCTTAATGTATGCTATACTTTTTTTCATTATTTCCGTCTTCTTTTTCTGCACCCTCAATTCTTCATATTTTTTTAATGTATGCAATCCTTTCTTTCATTATTTCCATCTTTTTCTGTACTTTGAATTCTAAACATTTTCTTAATAATGTGTGCCATCCTTTATTCCATTATTTCTGTCTTCTTTTTTTGCACCTTCAATTCTAATCATTTTCTTGGTAATGTATGCTCTCCTTTCTTTCATTACTTCCATTTTTTCTGCACCTTCAATTTTTCACATTTTCTTAATGTATACTATCCTATCTTTCATTATTTCCTTTGAGGTTTTCACGGAACCCCTTGTGTTTTTTTGTCCCTTTCAGTAACCTCCTCAGTGCTTGTTTTCCTTCCCAAATATTTCAGCCTTATTTGATCTCCTCCATAGTTCATTTCTCAAAGCCTTCAATTCATCTTCCATGCCACACTTCCAAACCGTAAAATATAAGCTCACTCACACTATCCTTTTTGGACCCAGTTGAGTGGGAGCCCAATGAGTAATGTCCATGTTAGGTCTGATATATTATATTTATTATTATTATTACTTGCTAAGCTACAACCCTAGTTGGAAATACAGGATGCTATAACCCCAGGTACTCCAACAGGGAAAATAGCAGTATTGAAATTTATTGGGATCAGAAGTAATCATACATTTACTTAAATTTTTTTCTTTATTTTCCTGGTTGTCCACTTATATAGTCCCTTTCATACACTCTTACCATCAATAATAATTTTGAAATTGACTCTCATACAGTACTATCTTTTTAACCCTTTTTCCCCCAAAGGACGTACTGGTACGTTTCACAAAACTCGTCCCTTTTCCCCCCATGGACGTACCGGTACTTCCTTGCAAAAAACTGCTATTTAAATTTTTTTTGCATATTTTTGATAATTTTTTGAGAAACTTCAGGCATTTTCCAAGAGAATGAGACCAACCTGACCTCTCTATAACAAAAATTAAGGCTGTTAAAGTAATTTTGAAAAAATATATTGCAAAATGTGCTTGGGAAAAAAAAAACCCCTTGAGGTTAAGGGTTAG
>NC_090744.1:10932176-10951750 GCF_036898095.1 Palaemon carinicauda | reverse complement strand
TTTTTCTTCATCTTCTATGGTCCAACTACTTGGTCCTTACCACTGAGTCAGTACTTTATCCAATGATGAAGGCCTGTACTCCTACATCAAAGGATATTTCCTCCTCAAAGCAAAGTTCCTTTTTCTGTCCATCTTTTATAGTCCAACTACTTGGTCCTTCCACTAAGTCAGTACTTTATCCAATGATGAAGGCCTCTACTCCTACATCAAAGGATATTTCCTCCTCAAAGCAAAGTTCATTTATCTGTCCATCTTCTATAGTCCAACTACTTGGTCCTTCCACTAAGTCAGTACTTTATCCAATGATGAAGGCCTCTACTCCTACATCAAAGGATATTTCCTCCTCAAAGCAAAGTTCATTTATCTGTCCATCTTCTATAGTCCAACTACTTGGTCCTTCCACTAAGTCAGTACTTTATCCAATGATGAAGGCCTCTACTCCTACATCAAAGGATATTTCCTCCTCAAAGCAAAGTTCATTTATCTGTCCATCTTCTATAGTCCAACTACTTGGTCCTTCCACTAAGTCAGTACTTTATCCAATGATGAAGGCCTGTACTCCTACATCAAAGGATATTTCCTCCTCAAAGCAAAGTTCATTTATCTGTCCATCTTCTATAGTCCAACTACTTGGTCCTTCCACTAAGTCAGTACTTTATCCAATGATGAAGGCCTCTACTCCTACATCAAAGGATATTTCCTCCTCAAAGCAAAGTTCATTTATCTGTCCATCTTCTATAGTCCAACTACTTGGTCCTTCCACTAAGTCAGTACTTTATCCAATGATGAAGGCCTCTACTCCTACATCAAAGGATATTTTTTCCTCAAAGCAAAGTTCCTTTTTCTGTCCATCTTCTATAGTCCAACTACTTGGTCCTTCCACTAAGTCAGTACTTTATCCAATGATGAAGGCCTCTACTCCTACATCAAAGGATATTTTTTCCTCAAAGCAAAGTTCCTTTTTCTGTCCATCTTCTATAGTCCAACTACTTGGTCCTTCCACTAAGTCAGTACTTTATCCAATGATGAAGGCCTCTACTCCTACATCAAAGGATATTTCCTCCTCAAAGCAAAGTTCATTTATCTGTCCATCTTCTATAGTCCAACTACTTGGTCCTTCCACTAAGTCAGTACTTTATCCAATGATGAAGGCCTCTACTCCCTACATCAAAGGATATTTCCTCCTCAAAGCAAAGTTCCATTTTTCTGTCCATCTTCTATAGTCCAACTACTTGGTCCTTCCACTAAGTCAGTACTTTATCCAATGATGAAGGCCTCTACTCCTACATCAAAGGATATTTCCTCCTCAAAGCAAAGTTCCTTTTTCTGTCCATCTTCTATAGTCCAACTACTTGGTCCTTCCACTAAGTCAGTACTTTATCCAATGATGAAGGCCTCTACTCCTACATCAAAGGATATTTCCTCCTCAAAGCAAAGTTCCTTTTTCTGTCCATCTTCTATAGTCCAACTACTTGGTCCTTCCACTAAGTCAGTACTTTATCCAATGATGAAGGCCTCTACTCCTACATCAAAGGATATTTCCTCCTCAAAGCAAAGTTCCATTTATCTGTCCATCTTCTATAGTCCAACTACTTGGTCCTTCCACTAAGTCAGTACTTTATCCAATGATGAAGGCCTCTACTCCTACATCAAAGGATATTTCCTCCTCAAAGCAAAGTTCATTTTTCTGTCCATCTTCTATAGTCCAACTACTTGGTCCTTCCACTAAGTCAGTACTTTATCCAATGATGAAGGCCTCTACTCCTACATCAAAGGATATTTTTTCCTCAAAGCAAAGTTCCTTTTTCTGTCCATCTTCTATAGTCCAACTACTTGGTCCTTCCACTAAGTCAGTACTTTATCCAATGATGAAGGCCTGTACTCCTACATCAAAGGATATTTCCTCCTCAAAGCAAAGTTCCTTTTTCTGTCCATCTTCTATAGTCCAACTACTTGGTCCTTCCACTAAGTCAGTACTTTATCCAATGATGAAGGCCTGTACTCCTACATCAAAGGATATTTCCTCCTCAAAGCAAAGTTCCTTTTTCTGTCCATCTTCTATAGTCCAACTACTTGGTCCTTCCACTGAGTCAGTACTTTATCCAATGATGAAGGCCTGTACTCCTACATCAAAGGATATTTCCTCCTCAAAGCAAAGTTCCTTTTTCTGTCCATCTTCTATAGTCCAACTACTTGGTCCTTCCACTGAGTCAGTACTTTATCCAATGATGAAGGCCTGTACTCCTACATCAAAGGATATTTCCTCCTCAAAGCAAAGTTCCTTTTTCTGTCCATCTTCTATAGTCCAACTACTTGGTCCTTCCACTGAGTCAGTACTTTATCCAATGATGAAGGCCTGTACTCCTACATCAAAGGATATTTCCTCCTCAAAGCAAAGTTCCTTTTTCTGTCCATCTTCTATAGTCCAACTACTTGGTCCTTCCACTGAGTCAGTACTTTATCCAATGATGAAGGCCTGTACTCCTACATCAAAGGATATTTCCTCCTCAAAGCAAAGTTCCATTTTTCTGTCCATCTTCTATAGTCCAACTACTTGGTCCTTCCACTGAGTCAGTACTTTATCCAATGATGAAGGCCTGTACTCCTACATCAAAGGATATTTCCTCCTCAAAGCAAAGTTCCTTTTTCTGTCCATCTTCTATAGTCCAACTACTTGGTCCTTCCACTGAGTCAGTACTTTATCCAATGATGAAGGCCTGTACTCCTACATCAAAGGATATTTCCTCCTCAAAGCAAAGTTCCTTTTTCTGTCCATCTTCTATAGTCCAACTACTTGGTCCTTCCACTAAGTCAGTACTTTATCCAATGATGAAGGCCTCTACTCCTACATCAAAGGATATTTCCTCCTCAAAGCAAAGTTCCTTTTTCTGTCCATCTTCCATAGTCCAACTACTTGGTCCTTCCACTGAGTCAGTACTTTATCCAATGATGAAGGCCTGTACTCCTACATCAAAGGATATTTCCTCCTCAAAGCAAAGTTCCTTTTTCTGTCCATCTTCTATAGTCCAACTACTTGGTCCTTCCACTGAGTCAGTACTTTATCCAATGATGAAGGCCTGTACTCCTACATCAAAGGATATTTCCTCCTCAAAGCAAAGTTCCTTTTTCTGTCCATCTTCTATAGTCCAACTACTTGGTCCTTCCACTGAGTCAGTACTTTATCCAATGATGAAGGCCTGTACTCCTACATCAAAGGATATTTCCTCCTCAAAGCAAAGTTCCTTTTTCTGTCCATCTTCTATAGTCCAACTACTTGGTCCTTCCACTGAGTCAGTACTTTATCCAATGATGAAGGCCTGTACTCCTACATCAAAGGATATTTCCTCCTCAAAGCAAAGTTCATTTATCTGTCCATCTTCTATAGTCCAACTACTTGGTCCTTCCACTGAGTCAGTACTTTATCCAATGATGAAGGCCTGTACTCCTACATCAAAGGATATTTCCTCCTCAAAGCAAAGTTCCTTTTTCTGTCCATCTTCTATAGTCCAACTACTTGGTCCTTCCACTGAGTCAGTACTTTATCCAATGATGAAGGCCTGTACTCCTACATCAAAGGATATTTCCTCCTCAAAGCAAAGTTCCTTTTTCTGTCCATCTTCTATAGTCCAACTACTTGGTCCTTCCACTGAGTCAGTACTTTATCCAATGATGAAGGCCTGTACTCCTACATCAAAGGATATTTCCTCCTCAAAGCAAAGTTCCTTTTTCTGTCCATCTTCCATAGTCCAACTACTTGGTCCTTCCCACTGAGTCAGTACTTTATCCAATGATGAAGGCCTGTACTCCTACATCAAAGGATATTTCCTCCTCAAAGCAAAGTTCCTTTTTCTGTCCATCTTCCATAGTCCAACTACTTGGTCCTTCCACTGAGTCAGTACTTTATCCAATGATGAAGGCCTCTACTCCTACATCAAAGGATATTTCCTCCTCAAAGCAAAGTTCCTTTTTCTGTCCATCTTCCATAGTCCAACTACTTGGTCCTTCCCACTGAGTCAGTACTTTATCCAATGATGAAGGCCTGTACTCCTACATCAAAGGATATTTCCTCCTCAAAGCAAAGTTCCTTTTTCTGTCCATCTTCCATAGTCCAACTACTTGGTCCTTTCCACTGAGTCAGTACTTTATCCAATGATGAAGGCCTGTACTCCTACATCAAAGGATATTTCCTCCTCAAAGCAAAGTTCATTTATCTGTCCATCTTCCATAGTCCAACTACTTGGTCCTTCCCACTGAGTCAGTACTTTATCCAATGATGAAGGCCTGTACTCCTACATCAAAGGATATTTCCTCCTCAAAGCAAAGTTCCTTTTTCTGTCCATCTTCCATAGTCCAACTACTTGGTCCTTCCCACTGAGTCAGTACTTTATCCAATGATGAAGGCCTGTACTCCTACATCAAAGGATATTTCCTCCTCAAAGCAAAGTTCATTTATCTGTCCATCTTCCATAGTCCAACTACTTGGTCCTTCCCACTGAGTCAGTACTTTATCCAATGATGAAGGCCTGTACTCCTACATCAAAGGATATTTCCTCCTCAAAGCAAAGTTCATTTTTCTGTCCATCTTCCATAGTCCAACTACTTGGTCCTTCCCACTGAGTCAGTACTTTATCCAATGATGAAGGCCTGTACTCCTACATCAAAGGATATTTCCTCCTCAAAGCAAAGTTCCTTTTGCTGTCCATCTTCCATAGTCCAACTACTTGGTCCTTTCCACTGAGTCAGTACTTTATCCAATGATGAAGGCCTGTACTCCTACATCAAAGGATATTTCCTCCTCAAAGCAAAGTTCCTTTTGCTGTCCATCTTCCATAGTCCAACTATTTGGTCCTTTCCACTGAGTCAGTACTTTATCCAATGATGAAGGCCTGTACTCCTACATCAAAGGATATTTCCTCCTCAAAGCAAAGTTCCTTTTGCTGTCCATCTTCCATAGTCCAACTACTTGGTCCTTTCCACTGAGTCAGTACTTTATCCAATGATGAAGGCCTGTACTCCTACATCAAAGGATATTTCCTCCTCAAAGCAAAGTTCCTTTTGCTGTCCATCTTCCATAGTCCAACTACTTGGTCCTTTCCACTGAGTCAGTACTTTATCCAATGATGAAGGCCTGTACTCCTACATCAAAGGATATTTCCTCCTCAAAGCAAAGTTCATTTATCTGTCCATCTTCCATAGTCCAACTACTTGGTCCTTCCCACTGAGTCAGTACTTTATCCAATGATGAAGGCCTGTACTCCTACATCAAAGGATATTTCCTCCTCAAAGCAAAGTTCCTTTTGCTGTCCATCTTCCATAGTCCAACTACTTGGTCCTTTCCACTGAGTCAGTACTTTATCCAATGATGAAGGCCTGTACTCCTACATCAAAGGATATTTCCTCCTCAAAGCAAAGTTCCTTTTTCTGTCCATCTTCTATAGTCCAACTACTTGGTCCTTCCACTGAGTCAGTACTTTATCCAATGATGAAGGCCTGTACTCCTACATCAAAGGATATTTCCTCCTCAAAGCAAAGTTCCTTTTGCTGTCCATCTTCCATAGTCCAACTACTTGGTCCTTTCCACTGAGTCAGTACTTTATCCAATGATGAAGGCTGTACTCCTACATCAAAGGATATTTCCTCCTCAAAGCAAAGTTCCTTTTTCTGTCCATCTTCCATAGTCCAACTACTTGGTCCTTCCCACTGAGTCAGTACTTTATCCAATGATGAAGGCCTGTACTCCTACATCAAAGGATATTTCCTCCTCAAAGCAAAGTTCCTTTTTCTGTCCATCTTCCATAGTCCAACTACTTGGTCCTTCCCACTGAGTCAGTACTTTATCCAATGATGAAGGCCTGTACTCCTACATCAAAGGATATTTCCTCCTCAAAGCAAAGTTCTTTATCTGTCCATCTTCCATAGTCCAACTACTTGGTCCTTCCCACTGAGTCAGTACTTTATCCAATGATGAAGGCCTGTACTCCTACATCAAAGGATATTTCCTCCTCAAAGCAAAGTTCATTTATCTGTCCATCTTCCATAGTCCAACTACTTGGTCCTTCCCACTGAGTCAGTACTTTATCCAATGATGAAGGCCTGTACTCCTACATCAAAGGATATTTCCTCCTCAAAGCAAAGTTCCTTTTTCTGTCCATCTTCCATAGTCCAACTACTTGGTCCTTCCCACTGAGTCAGTACTTTATCCAATGATGAAGGCCTGTACTCCTACATCAAAGGATATTTCCTCCTCAAAGCAAAGTTCATTTTTCTGTCCATCTTCCATAGTCCAACTACTTGGTCCTTCCCACTGAGTCAGTACTTTATCCAACAATGAAGGCCTGTACTCCTACATCAAAGGATATTTCCTCCTCAAAGCAAAGTTCCTTTTTCTGTCCATCTTCTATAGTCCAACTACTTGGTCCTTCCACTGAGTCAGTACTTTATCCAATGATGAAGGCCTGTACTCCTACATCAAAGGACATTTCCTCCTCAAAGCAAAGTTCCTTTTGCTGTCCATCTTCCATAGTCCAACTACTTGGTCGTCCTTTCCACTGAGTCTGTACTTTATCCAATGATGAAGGCCTGTACTCCTACATCAAAGGATATTTCCTCCTCAAAGCAAAGTTCATTATTCTGTCCATCTTCCATAGTCCAACTACTTGGTCCTTCCCACTGAGTCAGTACTTTATCCAATGATGAAGGCCTGTACTCCTACATCAAAGGATATTTCCTCCTCAAAGCAAAGTTCCTTTTTCTGTCCATCTTCCATAGTCCAACTACCCTGTCCTTTCCACTGAGTCAGTACTTTATCCAATGATGAAGGCCTGTACTCCTACATCAAAGGATATTTCCTCCTCAAAGCAAAGTTCCTTTTTCTGTCCATCTTCCATAGTCCAACTACTTGGTCCTTCCCACTGAGTCAGTACTTTATCCAATGATGAAGGCCTGTACTCCTACATCAAAGGATATTTCCTACTCAAAGCAAAGTTCCTTTTTCTGTCCATCTTCCATAGTCCAACTACTTGGTCCTTCCACTGAGTCAGTACTTTATCCAATGATGAAGGCCTGTACTCCTACATCAAAGGATATTTCCTCCTCAAAGCAAAGTTCATTTATCTGTCCATCTTCCATAGTCCAACTATTTGGTCCTTCCCACCTGAGTCAGTACTTTATCCAATGATGAAGGCCTGTACTCCTACATCAAAGGATATTTCCTCCTCAAAGCAAAGTTCCTTTTTCTGTCCATCTTCCATAGTCCAACTACTTGGTCCTTCCCACTGAGTCAGTACTTTATCCAATGATGAAGGCCTGTACTCCTACATCAAAGGATATTTCCTCCTCAAAGCAAAGTTCCTTTTTCTGTCCATCTTCCATAGTCCAACTACTTGGTCCTTCCACTGAGTCAGTACTTTATCCAATGATGAAGGCCTGTACTCCTACATCAAAGGATATTTCCTCCTCAAAGCAAAGTTCCTTTTTCTGTCCATCTTCTATAGTCCAACTACTTGGTCCTTCCACTGAGTCAGTACTTTATCCAATGATGAAGGCCTGTACTCCTACATCAAAGGATATTTCCTCCTCAAAGCAAAGTTCCTTTTTCTGTCCATCTTCCATAGTCCAACTACTTGGTCCTTCCACTGAGTCAGTACTTTATCCAATGATGAAGGCCTGTACTCCTACATCAAAGGATATTTCCTCCTCAAAGCAAAGTTCCTTTTTCTGTCCATCTTCCATAGTCCAACTACTTGGTCCTTCCACTGAGTCAGTACTTTATCCAATGATGAAGGCCTGTACTCCTACATCAAAGGATATCTCCTCCTCAAAGCAAAGTTCCTTTTTCTGTCCATCTTCTATAGTCAACTACTTGGTCCTTCCACTGAGTCAGTACTTTATCCAATGATGAAGGCCTGTACTCCTACATCAAAGGATATTTCCTCCTCAAAGCAAAGTTCCTTTTGCTGTCCATCTTCCATAGTCCAACTACTTGGTCCTTCCCACTGAGTCAGTACTTTATCCAATGATGAAGGCCTGTACTCCTACATCAAAGGATATTTCCTCCTCAAAGCAAAGTTCCTTTTTCTGTCCATCTTCTATAGTCCAACTACTTGGTCCTTCCACTGAGTCAGTACTTTATCCAATGATGAAGGCCTGTACTCCTACATCAAAGGATATTTCCTCCTCAAAGCAAAGTTCCTTTTCTGTCCATCTTCCATAGTCCAACTACTTGGTCCTTTCCACTGAGTCAGTACTTTATCCAATGATGAAGGCCTGTACTCCTACATCAAAGGATATTTCCTCCTCAAAGCAAAGTTCCTTTTTCTGTCCATCTTCCATAGTCCAACTACTTGGTCCTTCCACTGAGTCAGTACTTTATCCAATGATGAAGGCCTGTACTCCTACATCAAAGGATATTTCCTCCTCAAAGCAAAGTTCCTTTTGCTGTCCATCTTCCATAGTCCAACTACTTGGTCCTTCCACTGAGTCAGTACTTTATCCAATGATGAAGGCCTGTACTCCTACATCAAAGGATATTTCCTCCTCAAAGCAAAGTTCATTTTCTGTCCATCTTCCATAGTCCAACTACTTGGTCCTTTCCACTGAGTCAGTACTTTATCCAATGATGAAGGCCTGTACTCCTACATCAAAGGATATTTCCTCCTCAAAGCAAAGTTCATTTATCTGTCCATCTTCCATAGTCCAACTATTTGGTCCTTCCCACTGAGTCAGTACTTTATCCAATGATGAAGGCCTGTACTCCTACATCAAAGGATATTTCCTCCTCAAAGAAAAGTTCCTTTTTCTGTCCATCTTCCATAGTCCAACTACCCTGTCCTTTCCACTGAGTCAGTACTTTATCCAATGATGAAGGCCTGTACTCCTACATCAAAGGATATTTCCTCCTCAAAGCAAAGTTCCTTTTGCTGTCCATCTTCCATAGTCCAACTACTTGGTCCTTCCCACTGAGTCAGTACTTTATCCAATGATGAAGGCCTGTACTCCTACATCAAAGGATATTTCCTCCTCAAAGCAAAGTTCCTTTTTCTGTCCATCTTCTATAGTCCAACTACTTGGTCCTTCCCACTGAGTCAGTACTTTATCCAATGATGAAGGCCTGTACTCCTACATCAAAGGATATTTCCTCCTCAAAGCAAAGTTCATTTATCTGTCCATCTTCCATAGTCCAACTATTTGGTCCTTCCCACTGAGTCAGTACTTTATCCAATGATGAAGGCCTGTACTCCTACATCAAAGGATATTTCCTCCTCAAAGCAAAGTTCCTTTTCTGTCCATCTTCCATAGTCCAACTACTTGGTCCTTCCCACTGAGTCAGTACTTTATCCAATGATGAAGGCCTGTACTCCTACATCAAAGGATATTTCCTCCTCAAAGCAAAGTTCCTTTTCTGTCCATCTTCATAGTCCAACTACTTGGTCCTTCCACTGAGTCAGTACTTTATCCAATGATGAAGGCCTGTACTCCTACATCAAAGGATATTTCCTCCTCAAAGCAAAGTTCATTTATCTGTCCATCTTCCATAGTCCAACTATTTGGTCCTTCCCACTGAGTCAGTACTTTATCCAATGATGAAGGCCTGTACTCCTACATCAAAGGATATTTCCTCCTCAAAGCAAAGTTCCTTTTGCTGTCCATCTTCCATAGTCCAACTACCCTGTCCTTTCCACTGAGTCAGTACTTTATCCAATGATGAAGGCCTGTACTCCTACATCAAAGGATATTTCCTTCTCAAAGCAAAGTTCATTTATCTGTCCATGTTTCATAGTCCAACTACTTGGTCCTTCCCACTGAGTCAGTACTTTATCCAATGATGAAGGCCTGTACTCCTACATCAAAGGATATTTCCTCCTCAAAGCAAAGTTCCTTTTGCTGTCCATCTTCCATAGTCCAACTACTTGGTCCTTTCCACTGAGTCAGTACTTTATCCAACAATGAAGGCCTGTACTCCTACATCAAAGGATATTTCCTCCTCAAAGCAAAGTTCCTTTTTCTGTCCATCTTCTATAGTCCAACTACTTGGTCCTTCCCACTTAGTCAGTACTTTATCCAATGATGAAGGCCTGTACTCCTACATCAAAGGACAATTCCTCCTCAAAGCAAAGTTCCTTTTGCTGTCCATCTTCCATAGTCCAACTACTTGGTCTTTTCCACTGAGTCAGTACTTTATCCAATGATGAAGGCCTGTACTCCTACATCAAAGGATATATCCTCCTCAAAGCAAAGTTCCTTTTGCTGTCCATCTTCCTTAGTCCAACTACTTGGTCCTTTCCACTGAGTCAGTACTTTATCCAATGATGAAGGCCTGTACTCCTACATCAAAGGATATTTCCTTCTCAAAGCAAAGTTCATTTTTCTGTCCATCTTCCATAGTCCAACTACTTGGTCCTTCCCACTGAGTCAGTACTTTATCCAATGATGAAGGCCTGTACTCCTACATCAAAGGATATTTCCTCCTCAAAGCAAAGTTCCTTTTGCTGTCCATCTTCGATAGTCCAACTACTTGGTCCTTTCCACTGAGTCAGTACTTTATCCAATGATGAAGGCCTGTACTCCTACATCAAAGGATATTTCCTCCTCAAAGCAAAGTTCATTTTTCTGTCCATCTTCCATAGTCCAACTACTTGGTCCTTCCCACTGAGTCAGTACTTTATCCAATGATGAAGGCCTGTACTCCTACATCAAAGGATATTTCCTCCTCAAAGCAAAGTTCCTTTTTCTGTCCATCTTCCATAGTCCAACTACTTGGTCCTTCCCACTGAGTCAGTACTTTATCCAATGATGAAGGCCTGTACTCCTACATCAAAGGATATTTCCTCCTCAAAGCAAAGTTCCTTTTTCTGTCCATCTTCCATAGTCCAACTACTTGGTCCTTCCCACTGAGTCAGTACTTTATCCAATGATGAAGGCCTGTACTCCTACATCAAAGGATATTTCCTCCTCAAAGCAAAGTTCATTTTTCTGTCCATCTTCCATAGTCCAACTACTTGGTCCTTTCCATTGAGTCAGTACTTTATCCAATGATGAAGGCCTGTACTCCTACATCAAAGGATATTTCCTCCTCAAAGCAAAGTTCATTTTTCTGTCCATCTTCCATAGTCCAACTACTTGGTCCTTTCCACTGAGTCAGTACTTTATCCTAAAATGTATGCTTGTACTTCTACATCAAAGGATATTTCCTCCTCTTGCTGCTGCTCCTTGTTTTTATATATATATTTTTTTAGTTTTTTTTTTCTGCTGCTTCTGCTCCTGCTTCTCTTCCTCCTCTTGCTGCTGCTCCTTTTTTTTCTTTTTTTTATATTTTTTTTTATATTTTTTTTTTTTTGCTGCTTCTGCTCCTGCTTTTCTTCTTCCTCTTGCTGCTGCTCCTTTTTTTCTTTTTGTTTTATATTTTTTTTTTATATTTTTTTTTGCTGCTTCTGCTACTGCTTCTCTTCCTCCTCTAGCTGCTGCTCCTTTTTTTTCTTATTTTTTTAATTTTTTTTTTTTTTTTTTTTTTTTTTTTTTTTTTTTGCTGCTTCTCCTCCTCCTTCTCTTCCTCTTCTTGCTGCTGCTCCTTTTTTTATATATATATTTTTTTTATATTTTTTTTTTGCTGCTTCTGCTCCTGCTTCTCTTCCTCTTCTTGCTGCTGCTCCTTTTTTTTTCTTTTTTATTTATTATATTTTTTTTTAGATTGTTTCTTTTGCTGCTTCTCCTCCTCCTTTTCTGCCTCCACTTGCTGCTGCTCCTTTTTTTTTCTTTTTTGTTTTTATATTTTCTTAGGTTTTTTTCGTTGCCTCTCCTCCTCCTTCTCTTCCTCCTCTTGCTGCTGCTCCTTTTTTTTTCTTTTTTATTTATTATATTTTTTTTTAGATTTTTATTTTGCTGCTTCTCCTCCTCTTTTGCCTCCTCTTGCTGCTGCTCCTTTTTTTTTCTTTTTTGTTTTTATATTTTTTTATATGTATTTTTTTTTTTTGCTGCTTCTCCTCCTCATTTTCTTCCTCCTCTTGCTGCTGCTCCTTTTTTTTTCTTTTTTGTTTTATATTTTTTTTTATATTTTTTTTTGCTGCTTCTCCTCTTCCTTTTCTTCCTCCTCTCTCTGCTGCTCCTTTTTTTTTCTTTTTTTCTTTTTTATATTTTTTTTTCTTTTGCTGCTTGTCCTCCTCCTTCTCTTCCTCCTCTTGTTGCTGCTCCTTTATTTATTTTTTTTTCTTTTGTATTTTTTTAGGTTTTTTTTTCTGCTGCTTCTCCTCCTCCTCCTTTGCCTCTTCTTACTGCTGCTCCTTTTTTTCTGCTGCTTCTCCTCCTCCTTCTGTTCTTCCTCTTGCTTGTGCTCCTTTTTTTTATATATTTTTTTAGGTTTTTTTTTCACTGATTCTTCTTCTCTCCATCCTCTTGCTGTTGCTCCTTTTTTTTTTTTTATTCGTTTTAGGTTTTTCATTTTTCTTTGCTGCTTCTCCTCCTCCTTCTCTTCCTCCTCTGTCTGCTGCTCTTTTTTTTTCATTTATTTTTTATTTTTTTGCTGCATCTGTTCCTGGTGTTTCTCACGACCCCCAGCTGTTGGCAGATTCTGTTCACTCATAACTGATGCTGTTAGCTCCTATTAATTGTAGCTGCTAATTACTGCTGCTGCTAGCTGCAGTCTCTGCTATTGCTAGCTGCTGTATGCTGTTGCTTTCGGCTACTAGCTGCTGCTATTTGCTACTGCAAGCTGCTGGTGCTAGTGCTGCTGCTTGCTGCTGCTACTGCTGCTCTTGCTTGCGGCTGCTGCTTCTGCTGCTTACTGCTGCTTCTGCTGATTGCTGCTGCTGCTGCATTTGCTAGCTGCAGCTGCTGCTACCTTTGGTAGCTGCTGCTGCTTTTGCTAGCTGCTGCTGCTGCTGCTTACTGCTGCTTTTGCAGACTGCTGCTGCTGCTGCTTTTGCTAGCTGCAGCTGCTGCTACCTTTGGTAGCTGCTGCTGCTTTTGCTAGCTGCTGCTGCTGCTGCAGCCTGCTGCAGCTGCTGCTTGCTCCTGCTGCAGCCGCTCGCTACTGCAACTGTTGCTGCTGCAAACTGCTGCTGGTCGCACCTGCTGCTTGCTGTTTCTCCTAGCTGCTGCTAGCTGCTTCTGATGACGGCTGCTGCATACTGCGGCTAACTTCAGCTGCGACTGCCGCTAGCTACTGCCAACTGTTGCTTTCCTATTGCTGCTGGTTCTGCTACTGCTGCTAACTTTCGCTAGCTGCTACTATCTTCTGCTCCTGCTATTTGATGCTCCACAGCTGCGAGCTCCTAAGAATTCGGACTGATGAAGGACTACCTCCAAAAGATGCAGCTTCTCTTCCCAGCCAAAGATGTCTTGGTTCAACCTCCAAGAACTTGTCTGCACACTAGAAGAATCCCAGCTTCATCCCTCTGCAGAGCCAGTCTTCTAGATTATGCCCCCAGAACCACCCGAAGGTTGGTATCCAAAGGAATAGATCTAGATATCCGACCATTTGTACACTTGACAAAGGTCCTGTACACCCCATCAAGGTACATAGCATACTAAACTCAGCCAGGTTTCTTCCCTCTGCAGCACCAATCCTCCAGATTATTCCAAGCATCATCCAAGCTGGAGAGTTAAGCATTGCATTCCTCAAGCTGGCCTTCCATCCAAGCACCCTTCAAGGTGGGTAGTCAGTCAGGTCAAAGGACCTTTTCTTAGTGTTCCTTCTCACTTTCATATTTCCACAGGGCTGCTCCTTTATCCTTCTTTACGCTCTAACAGTATCCTTCTCTATACATTAACACTAGACACCCAAAACTTTTAAATCCTAATAATATCCGCATCGTCTGATATTATCCATGAGCTTTAGGTCTTTGTCCATGTCCTTAATTTGGAGCCATTCTTCGACCTGGTCGTTGGCTATCATTTCCTCTTCCATGAGCTTTAGGTCTTTGTCCATGTCCTTTATTTAGAGCCCTTCCTCGGCCTGGTTCTTGGCCATCAATTCCTCGTCCAAAGAATAGAGGTTTTTGTTTATATCCAAGATATGGAGTCATTCCTCGTCCTTGAGGTTGTCCAAATGGAATATTTTGTCCATATGCATTTGGTTGTCCTGGTCCTGGTCCTGGTCCTCTCCCAATTTGATTGGGTTGTCTATATTGATTTGGTTGTATTGGAGCCACTCCTCGTCCTCGTCCTTGGCCATCAACTCCTCGTCCTGGTCCTGGTCCTGCTCCTGGCATTCCTCGTCCTCGTCCTTGGCCATCAACTCCTCGTCCTGGTCCTGGTCCTGCTCCTGGCATTCCTCGTCCTCGTCCTTGGCCATCAACTCCTCGTCCTGGTCCTGGTCCTGCTCCTGGCATTCCTCGTCCTCGTCCTTGGCCATCAATTCCTCGTCCTGGTCCTGGTCCTCGTCCTGGTATTCCTCGTCCTGGTCCTGGTCCTGCTCCTGGCATTCCTCGTCCTCGTCCTTGGCCATCAACTCCTCGTCCTGGTCCTGGTCCTGCTCCTGGCATTCCTCGTCCTGGTCCTGCTCCTGCTCCTGGCATTCCTCGTCCTGGTCCTGGTCCTGCTCCTGGCATTCCTCGTCCTGGTCCTGCTCCTGCTCCTGGCATTCCTCGTCCTGGTCCTGGTCCTGCTCCTGGCATTCCTCGTCCTGGTCCTGGTCCTGCTCCTGGCATTCCTCGTCCTCGTCCTTGGCCATCAATTCCTCGTCCTGGTCCTGGTCCAGCTCCTGGCATTCCTCGTCCTGGGCCTGGTCCTGCTCCTGACATTCCTCGTCCTGGGCCTGGTCCTGCTCCTGGCATTCCTCGTCCTCGTCCAGGTCCAGGTCCTGGTCCTGGTCCTGGTCCTGGTCCTGGTGGACCATATTGGATGGCAGGTCCTTGCGGTTCATGATATCCTGGTTGACCCTGAAGATTTCCTGGTTGGCCATAAGGATGATTTTGGGCATATGGATTTGGTTGTTCAAATGGAATAGTTGGTCCATATGGATTTGGTTGTTCAAATGGAATAGTTGGTCCATATGGATTTGGTTGTTCAAATGGAATAGTTGGTCCATATGGATTTGGTTGTTCAAATGGAATAGTTGGTCCATATGGATTTTGTTGTTCAAATGGAATAGTTGGTCCATATGGATTTTGTTGAAATGGATCTTGGTATTCCAAGAAAGGTGGAAATTCATATGGACCATATTGTTCAGGCAGATAAGGTTGTGCTGATGGCACCCCACCTTTTGGAATTGTAGACGAACTTTCGTAATTCTTCTTCTTCTTCTTCTTCTTCTTGTTCTTCTTCTTTTTCTTCCCCGATTCCTCGCCGAATTCCCCAAATTCAGCATCTTCCGTGATATTACGTTTTAATTTTTTGAAAATGCAAGGGCAAATTTTCATTATTAGCTTTCTGCGCTTGAATAACTGTAAAAGAATTCCTATTTGTTTCAAATAAATGGTTGAATATATTAAGCCTAAAGTACACAACTCAGAATGTTCACATATTGAGCTTGAGGAATCTGTTGATTGACCTTCTTCTATTGATTCCTCTGTCCAGTCATTCTCCTCCTCATCATCCTTTTCCTCATTCGTCTTCTTCTGATAAAGATCTTGTCTAAGCTTCTCTATCTGTCTTGTAAGGTCACACTTACCTTTTCCTTCTCTCTTTATGTCGCCTTCTTTCAAAGAATTCATCTGCCTGGTACCTGACAAGTCCCTTTTCAGCTTGAAAATTTCTTCCTTAAGTTTAGCAATTAGTTCACAGTCGGTTTTTTTCTGTAATGTTAGGCTCTCACTTCTCTCTGGATGACTTTCAACCTTTTCCTGTATCGGGTCTCTTCCATTCCAAAGAGAGACAATTGGATCGTCCGCAGTAACTTGACGATAATCCTTCTCCTCCTTTTCATTATCAACATCATCACTGGTTAAATTTACCTGTGTCGTTTCTTCAATCAGATCTGCCACCGACTCTTCTTTTATCTCTTCATCTAAGGAGTCATCCTCTTTTACCTCCTCTTCTACTTGCTCTTCCTCCTCCTCCTCCTCCTCCTCCTTTTCCTCATTCTTCTTCTTCTCATAAAGATGTTGTCTAAGCTCCTCTATTTTATTGTTTAGCTCATCCATGATTTTTTCTATAGGTAGGTAGGACGCGGGAATTCCACTAGGCTTAGAAATAACTTTATAGTCTGCTTTTTCCTGCAGTGATTGACTCTCGCTCCTCGGATCTCTGGCCATTTGTTCCCGGTTCTTCTGGTCACTTTTAACCACCTCTTTTTGCAGCCAGCTATTTAAAGGAGGTCGTTTTGTTTCTTCCTTTGAACACCTGTGGACACTTCTTTTGACAGCCAATTGTTTTTGAACTGGTGGGCCCCATTGACCCTGAGGTCTTTCTGGACGAGGAGCAGGTCCTCGTGGACCCCGAGGTCGTCCTGGTGGACCCTGAGGACCTGGTGGACCCCGAGGACCTGGTGGACCCCGAGGTCGTCCTGGTGGACCCCGAGGACCTGGTGGACCCCGAGGACCTGGTGGACCCCGAGGTCGTCCTGGTGGACCCCGAGGAGCTGGAGGACCCCGAGGAGCTGGTGGACCCCAAGGAGCTGGTGGACCCCGAGGAGCTGGTGGACCCCAAGGAGCTGGTGGACCCCGAGGAGCTGGTTGAGCAGGATATCCCTGTTGGCCATAATGATATCCTGCATAAGGACCATAAGGACCTTGACCAGCTCCTGCCTGACCATAAGGGCGAGCATAGGGGTCCTGCATTGCATAGGGGTCCTGCATTGCATAAGGGTCTGGAACCACTTTCTCCGTTTTGTCGTCTCCTTTCTTCTTCTTATTTAGTCCAAAGATTATCTCGAAAAGCTTCTTATACATTTTAAAAGGGTTGAATATGTATGGAAGGATATTTTTCATATCCTTGATGAATACTGTCTGGATCGCTTCTAGGTCAGAGACCCTTTCTTCCAAAGTTACATTGTCCATCTTCCTTCCAGCCATGTTCATCTTCCTTCTTTCAAAATATCCCCTTTCATAAAGATGTTTTCTAAGCTCCACTATTTCATTCTTTAGCTCATCCATGATTTTTTCTATAGGTAGGTAGGACGCGGGAATTCCACTAGGCTTAGAAATAACTTTATAGTCTGCTTTTTCCTGCAGTGATTGACTCTCGCTCCTCGGATCTCTGGCCATTTGTTCCCGGTTCTTCTGGTCACTTTTAACCACCTCTTTTTGCAGCCAGCTATTTAAAGGAGGTCGTTTTGTTTCTTCCTTTGAACACCTGTGGACACTTCTTTTGACAGCCAATTGTTTTTGAACTGGTGGGCCCCATTGACCCTGAGGTCTTTCTGGACGAGGAGCAGGTCCTCGTGGACCCCGAGGTCGTCCTGGTGGACCCTGAGGACCTGGTGGACCCCGAGGACCTGGTGGACCCCGAGGTCGTCCTGGTGGACCCCGAGGACCTGGTGGACCCCGAGGACCTGGTGGACCCCGAGGTCGTCCTGGTGGACCCCGAGGAGCTGGAGGACCCCGAGGAGCTGGTGGACCCCAAGGAGCTGGTGGACCCCGAGGACCTGGTGGACCCCAAGGAGCTGGTGGACCCCGAGGAGCTGGTTGAGCAGGATATCCCTGTTGGCCATAATGATATCCTGCATAAGGACCATAAGGACCTTGACCAGCTCCTGCCTGACCATAAGGGCGAGCATAGGGGTCCTGCATTGCATAGGGGTCCTGCATTGCATAAGGGTCTGGAACCACTTTCTCCGTTTTGTCGTCTCCTTTCTTCTTTTTATTTAGTCCAAAGATTATCTCGAAAAGCTTCTTATACATTTTAAAAGGGTTGAATATGTATGGAAGGATATTTTTCATATCCTTGATGAATACTGTCTGGATCGCTTCTAGGTCAGAGACCCTTTCTTCCAAAGTTACATTGTCCATCTTCCTTCCAGCCATGTTCATCTTCCTTCTTTCAAAATATCCCCTTTCATAAAGATGTTTTCTAAGCTCCACTATTTCATTCTTTAGCTCATCCATGATTTTTTCTATAGGTAGGTAGGACGCGGGAATTCCACTAGGCTTAGAAATAACTTTATAGTCTGCTTTTTCCTGCAGTGATTGACTCTCGCTCCTCGGATCTCTGGCCATTTGTTCCCGGTTCTTCTGGTCACTTTTAACCACCTCTTTTTGCAGCCAGCTACTTAAAGGAGGTCGTTTTGTTTCTTCCTTTGAACACCTGTGGACACTTCTTTTGACAGCCAATTGTTTTTGAGCTGGTGGGCCATATTGTTGAGGAGTACGTCCTCGTGGATGAGGAGCAGGTCCTCGTGGATGAGGAGCAGGTCCTCGTGGATTAGGAGCAGGTCCTCGTGGATGAGGAGCAGGTCCTCGTGGATTAGGAGCAGGTCCTCGTGGATTAGGAGCAGGTCCTCGTGGATGAGGAGCAGGTCCTCGTACTGGTGGAGCAGGATATCCCTGTTGGCCATAATGATATCTATTGTCCATCTTCCTTCCATCCATGTTCATCTTCCTTCTTTCAAAATATCCCCTTTCATTCCACCCAAATTCAACCATTCTTCCCAAGTCCGACCCTGTAAATCCCGAATTTCCTGCCCATCCCAGGTCCCACCAACCGTGCCTGCGCTTCTCCCGCTCCAGTTCCTTTTCTATTTTCTTCGTTTTCTCTTTGAAAACCTCTTCTTTCTGTTGTAGAAGATTCACGAGTCTAGTGTTTTCCTTACTCAGTGTATTATTTTCTTGCGTGACGAAATCGACTTTCCTCTCCAGGGATAGTATTCTGTTCATCATTTCCTCTCGTTCGCATTCGTCCTGGGCACATGGCTGCCTCGAACGTGCCACTTCTTTCTTCTTCATCTGCCATTGGCCTCCCTCAAATTCACCGCCGTGGCCACCCTGACGATAACGTTCCTGTTCATAATCGTAATTGGTCAAATTTTCCCATTGCTGATTATCCTGTTCGTCGGTGTACCAGCCGTAGTATTCCGCCCGTAATGCTGCTATCAGTGTTTCCATGTCAAAACCCCACTCGTCTCCATAACAATTTGCATACCAACCCAGGAGACTGTTGAGGTACTCTCCAACTACAAGCGAATTGTTCCATACTAGATGGTTGATAGCAACAGCCAAGCTGAAAGCATCAGTGCCGGGGCCGCACTCCCATCCCGAAAGGATCTTGGGAGCGAACCATTGACACCCATGTGGGATCTGTTGAGGGTTAAAAGGATTGAATCCGATCGGTGTCATTAGGCCTAAGTCGATCACTGTCACCCTCGGAACCCCTCCTTCGGGCGGAAAGTCTACCATAACGTTATCGAATTTCACATCGTTATGGCAGTAACCAGCGTCGTGGAAGCTTTGCAGTATTTCTGCAAGCTCTATCAGTACGGGCAGCAACTCCTCCCAGGATGGTGCCATCTCCCACACCCAGTCTTGGAGCGTCATCTGATGGCACGACATGACGATCCCCTGCTTGTCTCTAGTGATTCCTATGACTTCTGGAACCGCCAAATGCTGTAATTGGAGGAGATTTAGAACTTCGGGATCCGTATCGCCGGTAGTCGTTTTCAGGCAGTAGCCTTCGAAAATCCCTCCAAGTTTATGGACGCTTCCGAA
>NC_090744.1:10887176-10929676 GCF_036898095.1 Palaemon carinicauda | reverse complement strand
AACTGATAGAATATTTCAGCTGTTATTTTACGATATGAAATACGATGAAGTTATTTACAATTCTGGCGATTTTGTTTTCATGCTACGAGTAATAATTTTTGTATTAATGTTTATACAAATATTCTTCATCATTATACGTGTGAACTCTCTCTCTCTCTCTCTCTCTCTCTCTCTCTCTCTCTCTCTCTGTAAACCTCGTGGCGTAGTGGCAAGCACACTCAACTCAAAGTCTGAGTGACCTAGGCCTAAAAGGTTTAAAGGTCACTCATGAGTGGCCAAGGCAAATGCCATGGCTATGCCCTAGAGGTCAAACTTCCAGCTAATGTTTTTCTTCATGTTGAACAGGATGGCAAAAGTCTCCCTTTATAGTTTATATATGAAAGATCTCATTTGAATTCTGTTGCGGTTCTTAAAATGCTTTATTTTAATTGTTCATTACTTCTCTTGCAGTTTATTTATTTCCTTGTTTCCTTTCCTCACTGGGCTATTTTTCCTTGTTGGAGACCTTGGGCTTATAGCATCTTGCTTTTCCAACTAGGGTTGTAGCTTAGCAAGTAATAATAATAGTAATAATAATAATAATATCATTACTATTATTATTACTTGCTAAGCTACAACCCTAGTTGGAAAAGCAAGATGCTATAAGCCCAAGGTCTCCAACAAGGAAAAATAGCCCAGTGAGGAAAGGAAACAAGGAAATAAATAAACTGCAAGAGAAGTAATGAACAATTAAAATAAAGCATTTTAAGAACTGCAACAGAATTCAAATGAGATCTTTCATATATAAACTATAAAGGGAGACTTTTGTCATCCTGTTCAACATGAAGAAAAACATTAGCTGGAAGTTTGACCTCTAGGGCATAGCCATGGCATTTGCCTTGGCCACTCATGAGTGACCTTTAAACCTTTTAGGCCTAGGTCACTCAGACTTTGAGTTGAGTGTGCTTACCACTACGCCACGAGTTTTACAGAGAGAGAGAGAGAGAGAGAGAGAGAGAGAGAGAGAGAGAGAGAGAGAGAGGAGAGAGAGAGAGAGAGAGAATTCACACTAATAATGATGAATATTTGTATAAAAATTAATACAAAAATTATTACTCGTAGCATGATAACAAAATCGCCAAAAATGCAAATAACTTCATCGTATTTCATATCGTAAAATAACAGCTGAAATATTCTATCAGTTACTTGGGAGCAACATGTTATTTTAATCCTTACAATATCAGACATTTTTACAATAGTATACGTCTTTTTTCAAGAGAGAGAGAGAGAGAGAGAGAGAGAGAGAGAGAGAGAGAGAGAGAGAGGCAGGGAAAGGAAGAGAAGACGATGGATTGACGAACTAAGAAAGCTTGCGGGCGTGGACTGGCATAGATGGGCCATAGTCAGACGCAAGTAGAAAGTCATGTCTGAGGCCTTTGTTCTGTAGTGAACCACTAACAATATTCCCGTGATAAAAAAGAAAATTATTATTTAGACCAAACGATATTTATATTTATATTTATGTTTATATTTATATTTATATTTTATATTTATATTTATATTTATAAGGATTTTTTCAGACGAATTTGTGTTGAGGGAGAGAGAGAGAGAGAGAGAGAGAGAGAGAGAGAGAGAGAGAGAGAGAGAGAGATCCAATTAAATGTATTAATAAATGAATAAACAAGGGAATAACAAAAAATCCTGATACATATTAACTTACAATAATAATAATAATGATAATAATAATAATGATGATAGTAATAATAATAATAATAATAATAATAATAATAATAATAATAATAATAATAATAAATAAAAGATATAGATAATGATACAATTGAAAATTAATTGAAATGAAATATTTAAGAACAATATATATAAATATATATATATATATATATATATATATATATATATATATATATATATATATATATATATATATTCTGCTTTGAAATGCATTTCGTGTTATGAGAGAAAAGGCAAATATATATATATATATATATACATATATATATATATATATATATATATATATATATATATATATATATGCGTGTGTGTATATATATATATACATATATATATATATATGTATATATATATATATATATATATATATATATATATATATATTCTGGTTTGAAATTCCTTAAGTGTTATGATATGTAAGGCAATACTTTCAAGCTACTTATTACTTACAATAACTTGCAATCACTCACTTTACAACATGTTTCCGTATGCAAAAGTATATACAAGTCACACCTACATTAGAAGAGAAAGACACTCCCGAATCAAACCATTGTTCTCTAGTCTTGGGTAGTGCCATAGCCTCTGTACCATGGCCTTCCACTGTCTTGGATTAGAGTTCTCTTGCTTGAGGGTATACAATGGCACGCTGTGCTATCTTATTTCAATTCCTTTTATTTGAAGTTTTTATACTTTATATATGAAATATCTATTTTAATGTCGTTTTCTGTTTTTGAGATAATCTATTTTGATTATTCATTACTTCTCTTGTGTTGTTTATTTCCTTATATCCTTCCTCACTGGGCTATTTTTCCTTGTTTAAGCCCTTGTGACTATAGCATTCTATTCATTACTTCTCTTGTATAGTTTATTTCCTTATATCCTTCCTCACTGGGCTATTTTTCCTTGTTTAAGCCCTTGTGACTATAGCATCCTGCTTTTCCAACTAGGGTTGTAGCTTAGCTTATATTGATAATGATAATAATAATGTGAGGGAGTATTGACGCAAAGGGCCTCGGTTACACTTCGCCAGTTGTGAGATAATATATATAGTATATTTGTCAATTTATATGATTTTTGTCCAAACTGTCTCCCAGTTCTTACACCCTTCTAACTCTATGCTTAGAGAGAGAGAGAGAGAGAGAGAGAGAGAGACGAATAGGAAATAACTGATAGATATGAGAGAGAGAGAGAGAGAGAGACAGAGAGAGAGAGACGAATAGGAAATAACTGATAGCTGGATCTCTCTCTCTCTCTCTCTCTCTCTCTCTCTCCTCTCTCTCTCTCTCTCTCTCTCTCAGCGTAGAGTTAGAAGGGTGTAAGAACTGGGAGGCAGTTTGGACAAAAATCATAAAAATTGAAAAGTTTACTATATATATTATCACAACTGGCGAAATCTAACCGAGGCCCTTTGCGTCAATACTCCCCCACATTATTATTATCATTATTAATATAAGCTAAGCTACAACCCTAGTTGGAAAAGCAGGATGCTATAGTCACAGGGGCTTAAACAAGGAAAAATAGCCCAGTGAGGAAAGGATCTAAGGAAATAAACTATAATTAAAATAGATTATCTCAAGAACAGTAACGACATTAAAGTAGATATTTCATATATAAAGTATGAACAAGTTCATATAAAAAGAATTGAAATAAGATAGTACAGCGTGCCATTGTATACCCTCAAGCAAGAGAACTCTAAGCCAAGACAGTGGAAGGCCATGGTACAGAGGCTATGGCACTACCTAAGACTAAAGAACAGTGGTTTGATTCGGGAGTGTCTTTCTCTTCTAATGTAGGTGTGACTTGTATATACTTTTGCATACGGAAACATGTTGTAAAGTGAGTGATTGCAAGTAATTGTAAGTAATAAGTAGCTTGAAAGTATTGCCTTACATATCATAACACTTAAGGAATTTCAAACCAGAATATATATATATATATATATATATATATATATATATATATATATATATATATATATATATATATATATATATATTTACCTTTTCTATCATAACACAAAATGCATTTTAAAGCAGAATATATATATATATATATATATACATATATATATATATATACATAAATATAGACATATATATATATATATATATATATATATATATATATATATATAATATATATATATATATATATATATATTTCTTAAGTATTTAATTTCAATCAATTTTCAATTGTATCATTATCTATATCTTTCATTTATTATTATTATTATTATTATCATTATTATTATTGTTATTATCACCATAATTTTCATTATTACTGTATTATTATTATTATTATTATTATTATTATTATTATTATTATTATTATTGTAAGTTGATATGTATCAGGATTTTTTGTTATTCCCTTGTTTATTCATTTATTAATACATTTAAATTGCCTCTCAGAGAATTGGGATGAGAAATTTATGCTTTTATCAAAGCGACACACACACACACACACACACACACACACACACAGAGGAGGCAAGAAATGCATTAATATGAAAACAGTTACTCGTCTGCTAAATCTCACGGACTTGAAAATTCTCTCTCGAAAAGTATTAATATATAAAGCAAGGGTTTATTCATTCAGAATCTCTGCCTTAATAAAGACTGTTTGAATATATATTTTCCAGTATTCATTACCACTCCTAATGATTACTTAGTTAAAAACTTTATTAAAAACCTAATTCTCACGGACATCAAGATAGCCCCTGAGGGCTTGAGCCTAGGCCAGATGCGGCCCTCGTCACGACGGTCAGTCTACAATGAGTAGTGAACAGAAATGGATGTACTCAACTTCGTTCTTCGTTCCTAAGGGTAAGGCTATTTTTTTCTTTTGTAACTTTGTGTTGTTTTGATTGTTATGGATTCTCTTAATTTCAGTAATGTTATCAGACATTTTTTTTATCATACGGTGTTTAAGCAAATTTGATTACGCCTATGGCAACAAGATTACTGTATACCATGAGAGAGAGAGAGAGAGAGAGAAAGACGAAAACAAACGACTTACTCTAGCTTTCCACCTTGCACACACACCCGCATGTACGCACGCACACATGTACATATACGCACACACCTACGGTGACATCGTCATAGCCAGGAGAGAGAGAGAGAGAGAGAGAGAGAGAGAGAGGCGAAAGCAGATACCAGATACTAGAGGCATATATATATATATATATATATATATATATATATATATATATATATATATATATGTGTGTGTGTGTGTTACTAGTCCACCGCAGGACAAAGGCTTCAATCATGTCCTTTCACTGTGTCTGTTTATGGTCTTTCTATGCCCGTTCACACCCGCAAAGTTTCTTAGTTCGTCGATCCATCGTCTTCTCTTCCTTCCCCTGCTATTTTTACAATCTCTAGGGACCCATTCTGTTGTTCTTAATGTCCATCTATTGTCTGTCATCCTTATTTTTAGGTCTTCTTCTGTTCCCGCCATTATATAAAGAAAAGATATCTTATTGGTAAACGACTCAGTTTGTCTCGACAATTCATGCATTTATTCATCCATTCGTTCGTGCATTTATACATATTTCATGTGTTATTCACGTCAGCTTTCGTGATTTATACACGCACATTTATAAGAGAGAGAGAGAGGAGAGAGAGAGAGAGAGAGAACCAGTACATGAACCAGTACATGATTCATTTGAAATAGGATGGCCACATACACCCTCTCTCTCTCTCTCTCTCCTCTCTCTCTCTCTCTCTCTCTCTCTCTCTCTAATTGTCCCCATGCTGATGATTTGTATAACTTACTCCACGAATAATAATAATAATAACAAATATTCTAGTCTAGGGATTTCCATGGAATAGGCCTACTGTTGGGAGTAGAAGCAGTGGTGGTATAAAGCTTTGAAAGAATTATAGGCCTACAATTTCCTGTGGTTAATCCCATGGGATTAGGGACTCTCTCTCTCTCTCTCTCTCTCTCTCTCTCTCTCTCTCTCTCTCTCTCTCTCTCTCTGAGCTTGATTTTCCTTCTTTATTGAACTGTATAAACAGTTTCCTGCTCTTCGGGTGATAGAGATAAAGACTTACACAAAAATAAATCATGAATATTATTATAATTGGTAGAAAAAATTAAAGGAAATAATTTATCAGTTACCAAGATCATTGTCACAAGAAAAATTAGTTTTCTCCCGCACTTGCCATAGGCGAAAACTAAAGACCAGAAAGTATAAGAAGACATTTCTACTTTACATAGCGAGGGAGAAAATAAAAAATGCATCTGTCACTTTTAAGGTTCATTAATTCTTAGCCTACTATAAATACTTTTTAGAATTTATTACATTTTTTAATATACTTAATTTCCATTACAGTTATGCTGGCTATTTTGGAAATTAAATTATGTTAAGGCCTATATGAAACTTAAACGTGTTTTTTAACATGATTTTAAATATTATGGTGAAGATGGTTGTCAAAATTCATTAAGTTTAAATCCTTAGTTATGTATGTTGGCTTATGTTAATTACGCATAGATATAAGTCAAGAAAATCGTGCTTAAAATTGAAGTTAACTTTGGCAAACAATTCTTTGTGAAACGGAATTGCATTTCAAGGGCTTAAGGAATGTTTTCTTAATATAAACTAGACCATTTATAGTATATTAAATCCCTTTTTAATTAATAATAATAATCTTTATTTCAGCAAAAGCCATATACAGAATTACAATAGGGGTACAATGATCTTACATTTTTGACATCGGTAAAAAAAAAAAAAGATGAGATATGCAATAATATCAGTGATATATTACAAACATCAATTAGCAGGTTGACCACAGAGTTCTAAGGTCTGGGTAACAAAATCATAATAGCATTAACGCTTAATAATGATGATAACATGCATATCAGCAAACAAAAAGAGAGGGAGGAAAAAAAATGGCGATGACAATGATAATTATGTTGGAACAATAATTGCTTGAATAATGATGAAGCGCTGGGAAAAGAATCTAGTCACAGAGCAGGTGGTGTGAAGGAAATACAGGACTTCCAGACAACACAGATATAACATAATAAAACACGTTATCATAACATTACTGGGTATCATACCTAAGTTATTTAGTGTTGAAGATTTGGCACGGCCACACTATCAAAGATTAGTGAATACAATTCATTGTACTGGAAGCTTCCGTATTCCAGGTTTCCCACATTTTGGATTTTATTCTCGCTGCACTTGCAAGCACATTTTGAATTAGGGGATTTTCACTAGATCGTAGGCGGGAGGTGAGACTTACTATAGAGCAACGAATGATGGTTTTTAGGTTATCCAGTCTATTTTCAACAAACATCGCTGAAGCTGAATGGTGCCTCGGTGTATTGGTGAGGCGTCTTAGGATATCATTGTGAATGGCTGTGATACGTCTCATCGATTCACGTGTGTAGTTTGCCCATAGCGAGCAGCCGTACATGTTATAGCTGTAGGTTTGAAATATGAGTTTTTTTTTTTTTTTTTATATCTTGGCGGCAGAAGGCAAATTTTCTCGTTACCATGTTCCCTAGACAACACAATTTACGTCGCCTGTTTTCTCTCTCTCTCTCTCTCTCTCTCTCTCTCTCTCTCTCTCTCTCTCTCTCTCTCTCTCTCTCTCTCGTCCATCCTTTATAAAAATCGCGTATATGACATATGGTTCTATTTCTCTGGAATTTAGTTAAAACCCTTATTTATATATATAAAAAAGAAAACATATCTATAAGGTATAAGAGCGTCGATATGTAAACTATTCTATATACAAGGTTTCACATCTAAGGTATTCATGAGAGAGAGAGAGAGAGAGAGAGGAGAGAGAGAGAGAGAGAGAGAGAGAGAGATCGTTACTCATGTCTCGTGGCCTGCCGGGAAACTTATTACTTCACTCCGACACCCGAAGGACGAAGGGGGCGGAAATCAGCTGTCTCTCTCTCTGTCCTTATTTCGTATTAATTATGATTCACTATCTTATTATTTTCTTCCTGAAATATATTATTTATCTTCGATAATTCTATTATTTCTTGACATAACTGTTGATATTTCATCATTTATTTCCGATTAAAGTTATTCAAATTCTCTTTGAGTTCTTCTTCTTCTCAGTTTCCATTTGCCGTTCAAATTCGAGATCTTTAGATAAGTGACTATTTAAGAACATTACCAAAGTACTTTTAAGTACTTTAAGTCTTATGTGATGTACTCTCCTGTACTGTACATTCTTGTGGTATTACTTTATAATGTGGAATGTTGCTTCGCCATGGATTACTTTCACAACATTTATAGGAAATTATTATTATTGTTGTTGTTGTTGTTGTTAGCCTCTGTACCATGGTTTTCCACTGTCTTGGGAATGTGTTCTCTTGTTCATAAAATATTTTATTCTAATTGTTCACTTCTGTAATTTATCTATTTCCTTATTTCTTTTCCTCATTGGGCTGTTTTCTCCGTTGGAGGTCTTATTGGAGTTATGGCAACCTGCTTTTCCGACTAGAGGTGGAGATTAGCTAATAATAATAATACAGATATGCTTTCATGTCTAAAACAAGCCTCTCTCTCTCTCTCTCTCTCTCTCTCTCTCTCTCTCTCTCTCTCTCTCTCTCTCTCTCTCTCATTAGTATTATTATTATTATTTCTGGGTACAAATATTAATGATTGAAGGCGCAGATAGACAGACTTGACCACTAAGTATATATATAGGCTTATACACACACGCACACACACACATTATTATTATTTTTATTATTATTATTATTATTATTATTATTATTATTATTATACTATTATTTTTATTATTATTTCGGGCTACACATACGTTAAAGAGCCAGGGCGTAGAGAGATAAACTTCACACACATGTAGGTATGTAAATACAGTATATACATATATACATACACATATATACATACTTAGGTCTATATATATATATATATAATATATATATATATATATATATATATATATATATATATATATATATATATATATATATATATATATGCGTGTGTGTGTGTGTGATAAATCTACTTTTCTATGCCAGTGTTTCTTTCCATTGTCTAATTTCAGTCATTAACATTGTTGTTTTATTGGCCTCTTGTTTATTTACGTTTATTAGGTATTATTTCAACAATACTTATTAGGGGAAGAGGTATGGGATATATATATATATATATATATATATATATATATATATATATATATATATATATATATATATAGCCTATATATATATATATAAAGATGATACGTATAATGCCTTTATCCATAGAATGATATAAAATAAATGCAAATAATACATATGTGGGAAGGAATAAATAGAATAGGGATTGAATATAAGTAGGCTGCTTAATAGGAACTCAACCTTTAACCGCGATCCCCAAAGTCTTAAAAGCAAAATTCTCTCTCTCTCTCTCTCTCTCTCTCTCTCTCTCTCTCTCTCTCTCTCTCTCTCTCTCTCTCTCTCTCTCTCTCTCTCTCTATATATATATATATATATATATATATACGTAAGAATATTTGATCTCAGACAATCAGCTGATCGACTCGAAAACACTCCCTTTCCCTTAAACCATTCGGCTTCAACCACCACACACACTCATACGTACACATATGTATACCCGTACACACGCACACACGGCTGAGCTGAGTCATGGCTTAGCCACCCCACCTTTCCCTTGTCCTCCTGCTTTTTGTTTGTTTTATTTATTATTATTATTATTATTATTATTTCGCGCTTCACATACGTTAAAGAACTACGGCTTAGAAAGTAGGTTGGCCAGGGCACCAGCCACCCGTTGAGATACTACCGCTAATGAGTTATGGGGTCTTTTGACTGGCCAGACAGTATTACATTGGATCCTTCTCTCTGGTTACGGTTCACTTTCCCCTTGCCTACACATACACTGAATAGTCTGGCATATTCTTTACAGATTCTCTTCTGTCTTCACACACCTGACAACTCTTGAGATTACCAAAAATCTAGGAGGACGCTCCAAAATCAAACCATTGTTCTCTAGTCTTGGGTAATGCCATAGCCTCTGTACCATGGTCTTCCATTATCTTGGGTTAGAGTTTTCTTGCTTGAGGGTACACTCGGGCACACTCTCCTATCTTATTTCTCTTCCTCTTGTTTTGTTAAAGTTTTTATAGTTTATAGAGGAGATATTTATTTTGATGTTATTCTTAATATTTTATTTTTTCCTTCTGTCCTTTCCTCACTGGGCTATTTTCCCTGTTGGAACCCCTGGGCTTATAGCATTCTGGTTTTCTAACTAGGGTTGTAGCTTAGCAAATAATAATAATAATGATAATAATCCACACATGTAGGTATGAAAATATATACATACACACATTTATACGTAGTTAGGTCTATATATATATATATATATATATATATATATATATATATATATATATATATATATATGATAAATCTACTTTTCTATAACTGTTTCCTTCCATTGTCTAATTTCAGTCATTGTTTATCTATTAGGGGAAGAGGTATGGGATATATATATATATATATATATATATATATATATATATATATATATATATATATATATATATATATATATATATATCAAACAACTTATATAGCCGCTATTAGTCCACTGGAGGACAAATGTCTAAGACATGTCCTTATTCATGTCTGGGGTTTGGCAAGTTTTTTTGTCACTGGCCAACTGCGGTTCAGTGATGGTGGGAGATTTTTGTCTGATCACTCACAGCAAACCATCCTAGTATGGGTGGCTTTGACTCTTTTTATAGCATAGCTATCATAGCTCTATAGTTTATATAGGAAATATTTATTTTAATGTTATTGCTATTCTTAAGATATTTTATTTTTCATTGTTTCCTTTCTTCACTGAGCTATTTTCCCTGTTGGGGCCCCTGGGCTTATAGCATCCTACTTTTCCAACTAGAGTTGTAGCTTAGAAAGTAATCATAATAATAATAATAATACGCAAACCTTTTCACCATGTTAGGATATCCGCACACACACACACACACACACACATATATATATATATATATATATATATATATATATATATATATATATACACACACATACACACACATATATATATATATATATATATATATATATATATATATATATATACATATATATATATACATATATATATATACATACATACATACAAATATAACATCATTCGTGTGTATCTATGCTCATGTACATATGTTCTTCCCTGGGCTATTTTTCCTTACAATGAGAGCTTTAGAAAATAAATAATAATAAAAATAATTTATTAATAAGTAAAATTACTGTAATTTGAAAACTTAATCAAGCCAGGTGTTAAAATAACATCAGATGATATAAATCATTTTTTTAAAAAATCGCTAGAAATATTTCTCTCGGTAAAGATTCTTCAACAAAATACCTATTGTCTAAACTTTAAATTTCTTTGATATAAAATATATTTTATAGAGAATAGTACTACAAAATAGATTTGTATAATAGAGAAATATGTATTAGATGAAATTAATGTTTTATTTGGCTGTAAAATTAGAAATTATGAAGGGGTTTTACTCATCGTGTTTGGTAACACAAGTGGTAAAGTATTTTGCAAGGGTGATGGTAACGTGGCAAAAATAGAATTTTCGGGTTATGGCTTATAAAACATTAATGAACCATTATAAAGGCAATGTAAAGCCTTAAAATCTAATATAATTAATCATTTAAGGATATTCCAATCTAGAGACAACTGTATCTAGGTGAAAACATTAAAAAATCGAGTTTTATTGTTAGCAGACGAATTTATTTTGGGAAACGAAACTAAATAATTAAAATAGATTATTACTAATTGTCTAATTGTATTTTGTGAACTTGATTTTTAATTCTTTAGACAGTGGTCGTCTACTCGAATGAATGGTTTATCGATATATATTACTCATAATAGGCTTATAATCTCAAAAAATTCGTGGACACAGTGATAGTATGGACATCTGCTGACAGCAAAAGTAACTAAAATATTGCAAAAAAAATAATACGAGTTGCAACTTTGTATATCAAAGAGGCTATTTTGTGCAAGACATACACTATTTAATCATTGCTTTGTAAGACGAATAGATTAACAAATAGTATTACTTTTCTTTCGAGTAATAGTGTATGCAATTACTAAGAGGAAAACTATTTAAATATTGAATTTAAAAAACTATTAGTAACTTCTCTATCTGAGAGTATTCATTAAAATACCCATAGTCTAAGTTTTAAATTCCTTCTATATAAAATATATTTTATGTATAATAATAATACAGAATATATTTATTTCCATAATTAAAGTTTTTTTTAGATATTATTAATGATCAATTTGATTGTAAAACTAGAAATCTTAAAGGTGTTTTGCTAAATCATATTTGGTAAAATAGATAGCACACGGAATTCTGAAACAGAGTCAGCTACTTGTGTTACCAGAAGAAGTGAGCAAAATACCTTCAAGATTTCAAATTTTACAATCAAATAGGGCTTTAATGGTATCTAAAAGAGTTTATAATCTTGTATAGATATATTTTGTATTAGTTCTGTACATAAAATATATTTTATCTATAAGAATTTCAAAACTTTAATAATAGCTCTTTTGATGACTAGTATGGGCAAGGTTGAAGTTGCTAGAAGTGGCTAGTAAATTTTCTATTTTCATTTTCTTCTCAGTATTTATCTTCACAATTGGATATATTATAACTCCAAATAAAAGTAATTTTATTTTTTAATAGATTCGTCTTAAATTGCAATGATAGGACAGTGCATGTCTTGCACCAAATACCTTCTTTGGATATATAAAGTTGCCATATAGTATCTAATATATGTCTATATAGTTATATAAATAGTTACTTCTACTGCCAATAGGTGCCCATACCATCGCTGTGTCCATGAATTTCTTGAAATTGCCAGCCTAAATTGAATTATAAATATATTTAAATCATTTAATAGAATACAGGAACAGTAGTATCAAAATTAAAGCTGAAATTTACATGATAGAATGGGCCAATTTATAAGATATTGTTTTATTAATTTAGTTTAGTTTCCCTAAATTAATTCGTCTGCTAAAAATAAATCTCCATTTTTAAGGTTTTCATCTATATATAACTATCTCTAGGATGGAATATTCCTTAATCATCATCTATATTAAATCTTAAGACTTAGCATTGCCTTTAGAATGGTATATTAATGTTTTATAAGCCATAACACCAAAGTTATTTTTTGCCACGTCCACGTGACCAATAGCATTCTGAAAATGCTTTTTTCCACTTGTTTTACCAAACAAGATGACTAGAAACCCTTCATGAGTTTTAAATTTATAGTCAAATAAAACATATGGGATATAACACAATCCATTTCTTGTATATAATTGTATTTTGTTGTACTTGTTTACAAAAGAATATATTTTATATGAAAGAATTTTAAAGCTTAGACTATAGTTTTTTTTTAATGAATGGTCCTTACAAGAGAAAAGCAGCAATCAGTTTTAACTTATCTATATTATTAATTTTTATTTCAACAATTAAATAAAATCCTGACTATAAGTTATAGTAATTTTATTTTTTAATAAGTTCGACCTAGATTACTGTGTCCACAAATTATTATTATTATTATTATTATTATTATTATTATTATTATTATTATTATTATTATAAGAAACACTAAGGGAGAATTAATGAAAAAAGACTATAAAATATCTTGAGATTAGACTGTAAAGAGTTACTCAAGTTAAATTTATAAAACATTATAAAGAATAAACTCTAAAATACGTCCCAAGATTCCTAGAGGAGCCGTTGTAAAGATGAACCTGAAAGGTGTGACAGTTTGAATCGAACATGGCCACCGATCACTGGTCCTTGAACTGTCAGTCAGTCTCTGAAATACGGAAGGCTTTAATTCCACTCTCTTACGCCACTCGTCCTGCCCAAAAATTCCTTAATGTAAGTGATTTCCTAATCTTTTTGGATGGTATACATACATACCACTCATACTGTCAAATAAGTGTTGTATACATAATGGATGAAATTGTGACATGGCCCGTTCCTTCTATATCGTATCTATTTAAATTTGCATGAATGCTTTGTCAAAGGTGTCTGTTAGTTCGTGCTTTAGTCATGTCAAATGAAACCAGCCATTTTTAATTAGTAAAGTGAATTATCCAGTGGGAAGGAACCCTATATGGCCACGGGTAGCCATTTCAGTAAAGCCCATTTCTATGGACCGTACATTATCACTCGCTGTAGAAACTTTCTATTAAATTTATTATACATTTTATTTTTAGTATATCAGTTGTAAACTACCAGATGATAAATTTATAATGCATATTGATACAATATAAGAGATTTGATTTCATTTGAGTTTGCCTCCAAATGTTTAAATTGAGAACCCTGTTATTAAAAAAAAAAAATAATTATTTTTATTAAAATTATAATTACAATTATTATAATTAATTGCTAAGCCATAACCCTAGTGGGAAAAGCAGGATGCTATAAACCCAGGGGCTCTAACAGGGAAAATAGCTCAGTGAGGAAAGGAAATAAGGAAAAATAGAATATTTTAAGGTATTTATAAAATATGTTACTGTTTGGGGTATAGAAAAATCGTTGGTAGTTGCATAGAAAATATTGACTGATTGCCGTTGTGCCAGAGTTGTAGTAAGTCGAGAAGATGTCCTAATTTAAGGGACGCCCACCTAACCCTACATTGATTGCCAAGTCTTTTAACTTGGTAGATATGTCCTAACCTACAGCCAATTTAATTCAATTAGTATAGGAATGATCCTTTCTCAGGGTGGGACACCTTTTATCAATCTTGCTCCTCTTGTTTATTATGATTTGTAATTCCATGTGATTCCATAAGTTGCACTTTGGGTAGATGTCCTGGATGGAGTTCCAGTAGTCAATCTTGGTAAGAACACAGTTAATCACTGGTTTCTGTACAAAATACTCATTCAGTTAATTCTTTGCAAAAGCAATGTTTTTAAGGTGATATTCCGTGTTGCTTACTACATTATGACTTTAAGCACTGAGATACATTACAGTCAAGTGATACCCCTAGGTCACAAAATTTACTTTATATTGGGATCAAGTTGTTATTTGTGTGTCGCCAAAAGTTCTTAAGTTGTCATTCTTTAATTTAGTTGTATATTTGTCATCCATTCCCTAACACTGATAAGAACCTGGTTTAAAGTTTCAGCGGTATCATCAATGTCATTTATGATAGTAGAGTTGTGTATCGTCTGCAAACAGTTTAAACTCCACTTCATACATTTGATAGATCTAAAGAATAGGTACAGAATAAGACTGGGCCTAGAACACTTCCCTTGGGAACCCTTCTTTTTAAATGGTCTTAAGATAAATGAGTTTCCAGTTCGTAGACAGTAGTTTGTCAACCAAGTAATCTTTTAGATACTCAAAGGCTTGATTTTCGATAATATTGGGCCGTAAATCATTAAGTAGCAGTTCGTGCACAACTATCGAAAGAAGCGCTGAGATCGGGTAATATCAAGATACCAAATTTGTTTACATCCATCGTTTCCAGCCGATCATTTACAACAGCAAATGAAATATAATTGTCTGTATGCTGAACGGCTGTTTGGCAATACTTCAAAATCTTAAAAGTGACGAACTATAGTCAATTTTTTTTAGCGAGGCAGATTTGCACCAACTCGCAGCGGTGCCCTTTTAGCTCGGAAAAGTTTCCCGATCGCTGATTGGTTGGACAAGATAATTCTAACCAATCAGCGATCAGGAAACTTTTCCGAGCTAAAAGGGCACCGCTGCGAGTCTGTGCAAATCTGCCTCGCTAACCAATCAGCGATCAGGAAACTTTTCCGAGCTAAAAGGGCACCGCTGCGAGTCTGTGCAAATCTGCCTCGCTAACCAATCAGCGATCAGGAAACTTTTCCGAGCTAAAAGGGCACCGCTGCGAGTCTGTGCAAACCTGCCTCGCTAACCAATCAGCGATCAGGAAACTTTTCCGAGCTAAAAGGGCACCGCTGCGAGTCGGTGCAAATCTGCCTCGCTAATAAAAATGGACTATAGTTGTTCAAGAATGACATATTCCAGCAATTTTGAAAGGGTGGTTTACTATTGCACTGTAATTGTTCACTGGCTATTTTTCTCTTGGTTGAAGAGAGACTAGCTATGGTAAGCAGCTCTTTAAGAGAAGGATACTCCAAAATCTAACCATTGTTCTTTGGTCTTGGGTAGTGCCATAGCCTCTGAACCATGGTTTTCCACTGTCTTGGGCTCAAACCCTAGTCCAGCAGATTGCTAGACAGGGACATTTCCAATATACTACCAAAACCCTTTGCGATGGTACTAGGGAATTAGTCTTTTGAAAACGCCTCTGTCAGGCGATCTGCTGGACAGGTTTTTAATACCTGCTCGAGCATGATAGTTTCTTGTAGTGTCTGCAACCTCACCATCCTTGTGAGCTAAGGATGGGGGTTTTGGTGGAACCCACAGGTCTACCATTCCCTACCCCTCCCTGGTCCTAGTTTGGGTGAAGAGGGCATTTGGTGCTGATCATATGTATGTATGGTAATTCTCAGGAGCGTGTTAATGTCCCTTGCTTCTGCCATTCATGAGTGGCCTTTAAACCCTAAAATCCAGACTAAAATCTTTTAAAGCAGTCTCGGATGAAAGTGTCAGGAATGACTTTCTTTACTTTACTTTAAGGGCTGCTTATCGTGTCCCTTACAGCAGGGGAACCCTACTCTCTACAAGACCTCCAGAGTCGTATTATGATCATTCGGGAACATTTAACATTTCACAATGCCCATTGCTCGCTTACTGTTTGATTATCTTTGTCAAAACAAGAGTATCATTGATTGTGGGTTGGTAACTCCATATTCATATGGGGGGGTGGGTGGTCAGGGAAAAGTAAAATACAAATGGTTTAAGGAAAATGAGGGATCTTTGCCCACACTGGAATGAGTGTTGTTGGATTTTCAACTATTTATTATTATTATTATTATTATTGTTACTTGCTAAACTACATCACTAGTTGGAAAAGCAGAAGCCCATAAGCCCTAGGGCTCCAACAGGGATTATATCCCAGTGAGGAAAGGAAATAAGGAAACTTCAAGAAAAGTAATTGACAATTCATATAAAATATTCCAAGAACAGTAACAACATTAAAATAAATATTTCAAATATAAACTATAAAACTTTAAGAAAAACAAGGGGAAGAGAAATAAAATAGAATAGTGTGCCCAAGTGCACCCTCAAGCAAGAGAACTCTACCCCAAGACAGTGAAAGACCATGGTAAAGAGGCTACAGCACTATCCAAGATCAGAGAACAATTGTTTGATTTTGTAGTGTCCTTCTCCTAGAAGAGCTCTGCAATGTAATTGTTCAGTGGCTTCTTCTCACTTGGCAGGGGTAGAATAGATTTTTTGGTTATGGTAAGCAACTCTTCTAGGAAAAGGACACTTCACTAGAAAGGCAACATCTCCCTCCCCATGCAACCATGTACTGGACTATATTAATCTTTTCCAGAAATGTATCCCCGATAGATTTACAAGAAATCACTCTGAAGGGGTGCAAGCAAAAGTCGTGATTAATGTCCTGTGGGCGTATATTATAGGTATTTCCATATCAAATTTCAGGTCATATGATTTAAATATCAGGGCATAAGAGCAAAAAATGCAAATTTTTGGTCTATAAAAAGTTGAAAATCTAAAAATAATCATTAATTTTTTTGTTTAAAAATAAACAGATTGCAAAATTAACCATTTTGAAGAAACCTGTTCCAAAAATGTCGAGAGTTTCTATTGGTATTTATCTAGGGCACCTCGGTATGAAATTTCAATTCATTTGGTTGTAATACCAGGGCACAGGTGACCAGAATATAATTTATTTTGTCAGAAAATGGCAAAAAAACTAAAATTAATTTGGTATGTATCAAAAGAAAAAATTTAAACTCATCTGGGTATTTACCCACTCGACCTTTGTGCCAAATTTCAAGTCATTTGGCCCAGCAATGACCAAGATGAATTGATTGGAAGGTTTGGCAGCAGGAGGCGAAGAAACATTCAGGAAAAAACAATATACCCGGTATGTCCCTCATATGGAGTGGGGTATGAAAATCAAACCATTGTTCTTTAGTCTCTGGTAATGCCGTAGTCTCTGTACCATGGTTTTTCACTGTCTTGGGTTAGAGTTCTTGTGTTAGAGGGTACACTTAGGCACAACATTCTTTCCTTTATTTCCTTCCCCTACTGGGCTATTTTCCTTGTTGGAGCCCTTGGGCTTTTAGCATCCTGATTTCCCAACTAGGGTTGCATCTGGTATACAAGCTTTGAGATAAATTATTTAATCATACTGAATGGAAATTGATATACGATGAGTAATTGGTCCTTAACCCTTTTACCCCCAAAGGACGTACTGGTACGTTTCACAAAACTCATCCCTTTACGCCCATGGACGTACCGGTACGTCCATGCAGAAAACTGCTATTTGATTTTTTTTTTGCATATTTTTGATAATTTTTTGAGAAACTTCAGGCATTTTCCAAGAGAATGAGACCAATCTGACCCCCCTCTGATGAAAATTAAGGCTGTTAAAGCAATTTAAAAGAAATATACTGCAAAATGTGCTTGAAAAAACAAATTAAAACAAAAATGTCATATGAGGTCTGTGTGAAGAAATTGCTATTTTTTCTTTATAAATTATGTAAATCACTTAGCAGTATACTGTACATGTAATATTTGGAATAATAATTTATTTACTTTCAGATCTATACACTATCAAGCTTTTGGAAGCGGAACGACTATGCTGAGCCTCCGCTGATGAGGATCTCCTCACTCCCTCTTCAGAGGAGAGGAGGAAGAAGCCAAAGCTTCTCAAGGGGGAGGAATTGTGGATTTCTGCCTTGAATCTGCTGGTGGAGTAGTTAGTATTCTTTAATTCATGTTTGATTAAGCACTGGTAGGTGGTTGTGCATTTTAATGCTCTGGTAAAGTGTAATACTGTATATTATATAGAATATAAAAGTTACTTTAGTGAGGAGGGAATTAATTTTCAAAGCAATCTTAATATTAGTTCCAAACAATCATAGGCTGTTTATTTCATTGTATTAGGCAAGTATTTAAGGTAAATCATTTTTATCTCTTAGCCTCGTGCGGGTCCAGTATCATAGCACTGCATGTTACAAGGGTCCTTTTGGATATTGGCTGCACTATACTTCCTTTCACAAGTTCTCTCCTCTTTATCAGATGTCTTTAAACGTAAATATATAACAGCAGGGATTTCCTCCCAAGTTGCACCTCTGCTCTGAAGGATCCTATTTAGAGCTCTGGGTCTTATAGCTGAAATTCTGTATCACAAATCACAGCTCCTATGCTACAATGGAAATATTTCCCTTCCAGTTTGCTATAAAATTGATGTCTCGACTGCCATGTTGACGCATATTTCCATTTGTAGGAGGGCTGTGCCATCAGTGCCCCTCCTCCAGGGCACTGTAGGCATTGCTTAAGTCTTTGCAGCATTCCATTAGCACCTTCCATATATCATTCTACTTTATCTCAATTCCAGGTTCCTTTCTTCTGTCTGCTGTCCAGTCTCTTACCCTTTACTGTTTATCATAGCTGCTCAGTTTTCCTGCACTGGAAATGGGTTCACAGACCCCAGTATTGTCTTATATAGCACAAATTCATAAATCATATCTGTCAGTGTGATCCAAAGACTCATATAGTCTTGAAAATTTTTTATCTTGTGTCTTTCCAGGCTCTTTCTTGATCAACTTCTTATTTCACTTGGTTTCCTTTTGGTTGACTATTCAGTTGGTAATGTGAAATGTTTAGGGATTATATACCTGGCAGTCTTTTGTGTGATTGCCCTCTAAATGAAGATTTAGCCTGTTTGGATAAACTTCTAGTTCATTTTTGAAGGTGCTTGGTCCAAAATAGTTGGCAATATATTATTCATATTTTTGCCTTTCAACTTTTAATTCTTTCCATTTGATCCTTGTTACCATTGAGAAGTGCCACTCCTAATGTAACATGACTGATATTTCAAATTTAATTGAAGTTTTTCTTTCCTTAAGCAATAGAGGTACTTGGGTGTTACGTGTGTGTTTCTGTCAACTCTCAATTGAAGGTATTCTCTTGGGAACCTCATTCCTTTTGTAAGTAGGCAATGTCCAGATACATCACCCTTATAATGAACCTTTTCCCCTGTGACCTCAAGGACTTCCACCTTCTCTTGTCATGCTGTATTGTTATAGCCACAAGCAACATGCTCTTGGGAACCTCATTCCTTTTGTAAGTAGGCAATGTCCGGATACAACACCTTTATAATGAACCTTTTCCCCTGTGACCTCAAAGACTTACATCTTCTCTTGTCATGCTGTCTTGTTATAGCCACAAGCAACATGCTCTTGGGAATCTCATTCCTTTTGTAAGTAGGCAATGTCCAGATACATCACCCTTATAATGAACTCTTTCCCCTGTGACCTCAAGGACTTCCATCTTCTCTTGTCATGCTGTATTGTTATAGACACCAGTAACATTGTTTTCCTCATTAATTTGCATCCTTACATAGTGGTGGTTGTCTTATTTGTACCAACGCTTTTAGATGTTATGGTGCGATTTTTATACAAAATAATCCACTTTTGGTTAACCTTGAGCTAGGACTGTTTCTTTACTTACTTTTACTTTACTTTGATGGCTGCTTTTCCCGTCCCATACAGCAGGGGAACCCCACTCTCTACAGGACCTCCACTGTCGTTTACCTTGTTCGTTCAGAGTAACATTTCGTATTGCATATTGTTCATTTACTGTTGCATCGTCACTGTCAAAAGACTTATGAAATAAGAAAGTCTTCAGTTTCCTCTTGAAAGCATTAATGTCTTCAATCATTCGAATGTTTCGTGGAGCTTATTATATAGTCTCGAGGCCGCATATTTAAAGGCTCTGGAGCCTAAAGTAGACTTAAATCTAGGTTCCAACAGTTTAAAGCCATCTGTAATTATTCTCGTGTCGACACGATTTGTTGGCTGCGCAATATGTAGCAATTCTCTTAAGTATTTTGGACGCCCGGTTCTGAATACTGCCATCCATTTTAATTTGTTGGTTAATCTGGAATTAATGTTCAATTTACCTTCTGTATCACATTCGGTTATTATTTTATGTTGGTCCAACAGCGTTTCTTCTTTCTCACCCTTTATTTTAGTGAGTAAATTAAAGGTACCTTTTAATTCCACAGCACAGTACAGTAATCTTTCAGCCATCTCAGTGTTATGTTCCAAGTCCCTCTGTGAAAGCTGTAAAGTACATGCAGATATCAAAGATGTTTTTTTTTTCCTTTTTTTATAATGTTTCATATTTATTCAAGCCTTTATAAACCCAATAAAGTCACTTTACAATAAAGTAGTTGTTATATAAAGAGGAGTCCGTGATATAGATTTACAGGTCTTCATAAATCCAAGATGTACTAATAAATCAATAGGTGAACCACAATATGGTGGGTGATTACTTCAAGTAAAATATCAGGTTTTCTAAACTTATAATTAAGGATGATTACTTAAGCAATATAAACAGTAACTTTTTGGCCTATAATCTTCCAATCTTCCTCTCCTTGGTTTGACTGCTCCTCGGACAGCATGCAAGATATGATGCCGAGTCATGTGCGTCTAGTATATCGTAAGGAGTTGCCGTACCATCCTCATTTGAAATTCTCATCATCTAAAGAGGAATGGCATCAATAATTATCCAAAATCTAATACAGTAATATATCTGATCCCTTAAATAGAAATATGTCCAACCCCATGATACATCTTTTTTTTATTCTGCTTTCTATCCCAATGGTTTCATTGGTTATATTCTTTTAGAAACTGCTGCATTCTTCAGGTATCAATCTTCTGGTAAATCGTCTTTGGGGCAATTTCAACTTCTCTTGCTCCTGCCATTTTACCCCTGGCTGAGTCTGTTAATAGCTTGTTTTTTTTATTGTTATTTCTAGCTAAGCTACAAACTAGTTAGGAAAGCAGGAGGCTATAAGCCCAAAAAGACAAATAGTCCAGTGATGAAAGGAAATAAGGAAACAGAATAGGTACTTTGGAGAAGTATTGAAAATAAATCCCCTAAAGACCTTGCAATGTAGGTAGTAGGTTGGCCAGTGCACCAGCCACCTGTTTAGATACTACCGCTAGAGTGTTATGTGGTCCTTAAACTAGCCAGACAGTACTATATTAGATCCTTCTCTCTGGTTACGGTTCACTTTCCCTTTGCCTACACATACACTGAATAGTCTGGCCTATTTTTTACAGATTCTCCTCTGTCCTAATACACCTGACAACAATGAGATTACCAAACAATTCTTCACTGAAGGGGTTAACTACATATACCAAGGCCCTTCCCCCAATTTTGGGGGTTAGCCGACATCAAAAATAATGCAACAGAAAAGGGGATCTCTCCTCTCTACATTCCTTGCAGCCTGATAAGGGACTCAACTGAGTTCGGCTGGTACTGCTAGGCGTGCCACAGCCCACCCTCCCCCATTATCCACCACAGATGAAGCTTCATAACACTGAATCCCCTACTGCTGCTACCTCCGCGGTCATCCAAAGCACCGCAGGAAGCAGCAGGGCTTACTGGAACTGCGTCACAATCGCTCGCCATTCATTCCTATTTCTAGCACGCTCTCTTGCCTCTCTCACATCTATCCTATCACCCAGAGCTTCTTTCACTCCATCCATCCACCCAAACCTTGGCCTTCCTCTTGTACTTCTCCCATCAACTCTTGGATTCATCACCTTCTTTAGCAGACAGCCATTTTCCATTCTCTCAACATGGGCAAACCACCTCAACACATTCATATCCACTCTAGCTGCTAACTCATTTCTTACACCCGTTCTCACCCTCGCTACTTCGTTCCTAACCCTATCTACTCGAGATACACCAGCCATACTCCTGAGACCAGTGGTTCTTAACCTTTTATGGCTGTGACCCAAAATTCTGTCCAGATCAACCATGGCGACCCTTACCTTCATAAATACTTATATTTAAATTATAAAATACTTGTGCTTGTAAAGACGTGTGACAGAAACAGAAATCACATGCAGAAATCTTTATTAATGCAAGTAGTGCATCTAGATAATAATGATCCATGAGAAATAAAACAAAGCCCTGAGATTTTTTAAAGTAAAAAAATGTTTGTTAATATAAAAAAATTTATAATTAGACTATAATTTACCATTGTTGAAAAGGGAAATTATTCATACAAGACTATCTGACATGAAATATATTACAGGTAACTCCTAAGAAAGTAGTTCTCAGTAAGTATGTTAGGAAAAATAAAAATTACTTAAAATTTTTTATATTAACCCCTTCCATCCATGCCTCTGCCCTCCACTTCTCTTCCTTCCTTTGTTTCTCCGATTCCTCCTTTCCTAATAGTCCCTTTCCCTACCTTCGTCCCTCATTTCAATCTCTCCATTCCTTACCCCCCTGTCTCCTTTCCTTCACCCCTTCATTCGCTCCCTCCATTCCTTCTTCTCCTCGTCCCTTCGTCCGTAGTGAAGTGGTTAAAGTCAATGAGATCCTTGACACTGTATTGTTTTGGTCAGCTCTTCAAATCTGGGTGATTTTGATGATAGGCTGCATCTTAGGTCATCCTTTGGTTGCAAACGGTTTCTGTATTTTGTCTTTATGACTGTGAGGGCTGAAAATCCTGCCTCGCACAGGAAAGTTGTAGCAAAGGGAATTAGCGTTTTCAGGGCTTCACCTCCAAGATTGGGCTTTTCTTTGTGAACTTTGATCCAAAATGAGCTCAGTGATTCCTTTTGCCTTTTGAAATCGTAATGAAGTGTTGCGTCATTCTGGATCTCGATAAGCTCCTCCTGTAGCTTGCTGATGTTTGCGATTTCATCAGGCAAGTCTTCAGCTTCAATGTTGAAGGGTTTTTTTTTACCCAACTTTAGTTGAACGTATTTTCTGGAATGTAATGATCAAACTCTCTAATTAGCTTGGATATATGTCCCTCAATAATGCCTTGGACTTGGATGAGAGAAAATGATGCAGTCTTTCCAGATTTTATTTTATTCATCCACAACTTCAGTTTATTTTGTTCATCCACAACTTCAGTTTTCCTTTGAATGCTAATAGCGTCTCAGAAAGCCCAACCAATGTCTGATCACGACCTTGCATTGAAAGCACTAAATCTAGCGCCAAAAGCGCTTAGTTGCCAACTCTGGACACTGACACATCAGTGCCTGACTTTCTCCACCTCCCCCTCCTCCTTCCTTCCACCAACGGTTAGATTTAAAAGGCAAGAGATGTTGGTAGTTTTTTCACCTTAATCAAATCGTCTGTCTCAATGTTTTGCTTAACATTAGATGATAGTGACTTAAGACTTCTACATTCAGGATTAATACTTTGATAATATTTTGAATAGGAATATTGGGAAAATAGGAAGTCCACAAGTCCTTGGTGACCCATTTAAATGGCTAGGCGACCCAAATTTGGGTGGCGACCCAGTGGTTAAGAACCACTGCCTTAGACATTTCATCTCAAACACATTCAATTTCTGTCTCTCCGTTACTTTCATTCCCCACAACTCCGATCCATAAATCACAATTGGGACAATCACTTTCTCATACAGAACTCTTTACATTCATGCCCAACCCTCTATTTTTTTACTACTCCCTTAACTGCCCCCAACACTTTGCATCCTTCATTCACTCCCTGACATACATCTGCTTCCACTCCCATTTTCTCTTGTCATAAATCAAGAAGGTTTTTTAAATGATAGAAAGGATAGAGAAGCAGGAAATTTTATCGACATATATAGGAAAAAATATTTGTTAATTAATGAATATATAAAATGTAGACATGCATCGACTTTGTCATTCATAAACTTCTGTTACTCTCTGGGTCACTTTCTATCTGACTTGTCGTTTTTTTACTACTGCTGTAAAGGAGTAGTGGAATTTTAAGATGTACGTTAGAAAGTATAGAAATAATATATTGTATGATGATTGAATTAGCTTTGTACTTACCTTTGTATTCACTTTACAGGCTGATTGATTAAGGAGTCGGATTGATTAAGGAGTCGGATTGATTAAGGAGTCGGATTGATTAAGGAGTCGGATTGATTAAGGAGTCGGATTGATTAAGGAGTCGGATTGATTAAGGAGTCGGATTGATTAAGGAGTCGGATTGATTAAGGAGTCGAAACAAAGTATGAACGTCATCCGTGGTGAGTGTTCCGCTTTTATGTTTTCCTTCTGTGTTTGCTTCTTTGATACTTTGCTCTCATGTTTTCTTCTATAAGGTCTAAAATTTGAGAGGTTAAAGTCATGGAATGAGAGAAAACTTTAAATTATTTAAATTTTGCCAAGGCCAATGTTTCTGCAGTACAGAGTGCAGGCCTTGTTTAGTATACTTGCCTTATAAGTAATTTTTCTACTAATGCGACATCATTTAAAGAAAGTTTGGTAATTTCTATTTCTTCCATATAACTCTACTCATCCTTATTGTCATCTCAACTTAGCTTAAACTAACCTAACTTAAGTCCAGTGTCTCTCCAATGTAAGGTAAATAATGCTTTTGTCTTCTACTTCCACATATGCTTTTGTACAATTTGGGCATCTTAAACTACCGCCTCAATAAAAAGCAAGTTGTCCAATGCACGTTATGACACCCTTGTATAGTCTGCCCCTATTATTATTATTATTATTATTATTATTATTATTATTATTATTATTATTATTATTATTACTAATACTAGTGTTAGCTAAGCTACAACCTCTTTTTTGAAGAGCAGGGCGATATAAGTCCAAAATTTTCATTATGAAAAAATTGCCCGGTGAGGAAAGGGAAGTAATGAACAATTAAAACACTTGAGGAACAGTAACAACATTAAAACATATCTTTCATATATAAACTATAAGAAGAGATTTATGTCAGCCTGTTCAACATAAAAACTTTCGGTGTAAATTTAAATTTTTGAAATTCCCCCGATTCAACTACAGTACCTGACTAAAAATATTCTACAGCATAGTCAGTTAGAATAAAACTTCTAGTATACTGTACTATGAAGTTTTGAGTCTTATGATGCAGAAGGCATAGCCATTAGAATTAACCTTAACCTTGGCAACATTCTTGTTTGTATTGTTTTCCTTTGCTATTTTTGTCATTATCTTTCTGTTATGTAATGATTTTGTCGCCATGTCTTGGTTCCACCTTTTCACATTGCTGCCTTCACTTTTATATATTTAATATTTACACTTCAACTACACGAATGGTTTGTTCAGAAACTCATTTTTAAAACTGAGATTTAGATTCTAGAACAAGAAATATCCCTAACTTTTTCCTGTTGATTTTGGGGGGTGAATTTCTTTCAAGAATCCCCAGTGTTGGGCTTTAGCCCAAATTCCGTAAATCAAATAGCAATTTTTCAATATTAATCTTACCCGATAATCATGTAGCTGTCAACTCTGTTGCCGACAGAAATCTACGGTCGGGATACGCCAGCGATCGCTATACAGGTGGGGGTGAACACCACAGCGCCATCTGTGGTCAGGTACTCCAGTATTTCTTGTCAACACCACCTCAATTTTTCCTCTGTCGTGCCTCCGGCTAGACCTACATGGATACGCTGTTGATTCTGGAGTTTTTGCTCAGGATTTGGTGATGTATTTGCTCTAGAGTTTAGCCTTCGCTATTCAGGAAGCTATATCATTAGCTTAGCAAGTTTTTGGAATTAATTTGATTTAATTTTTTATTTAATTTTGGTACGAAGAGAGTATGAACTCTCTTTCACTTTTAAATGGCCGACCCTTCCCTTAGACGGAAGTGTTGGTGTCGAAGAGAGTATAGACTCTCTTAATTTTGCTTAACAAAGTTATAGATTTATTTTATATCTCTCCGCCTTTTATAGGCCTCTTTGATTAACTTCCTTTTATTATAAACTTATTAAAATTAATTTTTATATTTGTTTATATTCGACCTTTCCTAATAGTAGGCGGTCTTTTCTTGAACCGAAGTTAATTAACATTGAGCCCGTCATTTCGTTTTTACCTGTTAACATATTATGCTATTTTAATGTTTTTGAAAGAATTTCTTTGATAGTCTTGTACTGTTTTCAAAGTTGAACTAACGTTTTGTTTTGTCTCTGCAGTTGTTGACGTTCAGAACGTTCAACTTGCGCTCTATCGTTACGATAGAGAGAGAGTCTATCACGGTGTCACGTTGCAGTAAGAGTAAACCGATTCTAGCGTTTTGTTCATTCTTTCTTAGCTTAAATGGTTTTAATTCTAATAAAGGAACTTTTTATTTGGGAAACCTTTCAGTTTTTTTCCTTTAACAATAATATGTTTTAACGATATATATAATTGGGCTCTTCTCTCAGGTGCTAAGTCAAGAGAGAGAGAGAGAGAGAGATAGAGACGGAGGGAGAGAGAGGAGGATAAACGTTTCGTTCAAGCGGGTAACGTTGTTATCGTTTTTGCTCTTCTCCCTAGTCTCTTTAGGGGAAGAAGGTAAACGTTTCTAGAGTTTTATTCTTGTTCTCAGGCTTTATGCGGTGAGAGATTTTAAACGTAGTTTATTTGATCTAGTGTTTACTCTCTTTTCCAGCCACTGAATTATTTATCTTTCATTATGTTTTTCTGTTACATTGTAATACTGTTTTCGCAATTACTAACTTTTAATGAAGGATAGAATTGCGTGTTTCAGGTACAAACCACTTAAAGTTTCGAGTTCAGTGAAATAAGTGCAAACAGAAAATCAAAAGTGATAAGCGCAAAGTGTTACAGTGTTGCGTTCGAGGGTTCGTCTGTTCGTGCCAGTTGTTCGCCTAGTCTGGGACCTCTTACAAGCTCCCAAGCCCAGGGGAGAAGTAATGTCGAAGGACTTATGGGTTCAGCAGGCCTTGATCGACGAACAGACGTTTCCCTCCGTGGTTTCGGGTGTAACCAACTCACGTAGCCGACGTGATCACCCCACCCACACAAAGACGAGAGAGCCCATTTATTCCTTGTCTGCGGAAGAGGTTTCTCGCAGAAACCATGGACTAAATCTTGCAGATTTTAAGTGCAAGTCGGTCCCTTCCGCGCAAGTCCAACTCCTAGGTGGTGCCATTAGCACTGGGTCAGTTCGGACTTGCTGCAGTACGACAACTGCACACCTCCCAGAGAGGCAAGGTGGTATCGCAACAGACAGTAACTCCGTCTGTTGCCGCACCAGCTGTTTTAGACCCTCAGTTTCAACGGACAGTAGCTCCGTTTGTTGTTGTCTTTCTTAAACTCTAGTGGTCTATGCTGCTGACAATGCAGTCTCAGCTTGCGGTGTTGATGCAGGAGTTTCAGGCAGAGAAGGTTAACACACCTCCTCCTGCGAGCGCTCCTCCACCTCTACGCAGTCCAGCCTGCCAGACGTATGATGTTGAGGTTCCTCAAGCTACCTCCATGCGTGAGCTGCCGCATTGGGAGTTGCCAGATACCAGCTCTGTGCAGCAACCTCCACTTTCCTTGAGGCAGGAGCCTCTTGCCACGCGGCAACCTCCTCAACACTTGAGGCAGGAGCCTTATGCTTTGCAGCAACCTCCTCTACCCTTGAGGTAGGAGCCTCATGCGTTGCGACTACCTCCTCCATCCTCGAGGCAGCAACCTCTTGCGGTGCGACAACCTCCACCATCCTCGAGGCAGCAACCTCAACTCCACCTCTGCGCAGTCCACCCTGCCAGACGTATGATGTTGAGGTTCCTCAACCTACCTCCACGCGTGAGCTGCCGCATTGGGAGTTGCCAGATACCAGCGCTATGCAGCAACCTCTTGCGTTGCGGCAACCTCCACCATCCTTGAGGCAGCAACCTCAACTCTTGCGGCAGCCACCTCCACTCTTGAGGCAACCTCAACTCTTGAGGCAAGAGCCTCAACTCTTGAGGAACCTCATGCTATAAGGCAGCCGCCTCAACGCATGCAGCAACCGCATTCTTCACAGCATGAGCCTCTCTCTGCGCAGCGTCCTCCTCAAACCATGAGGCAGGAGCCTCATGCTATGCGGCAATGGGCTCTCGTGGCATGGTTGGTTTCGACCTGGCCTTTCATTAGAAGGGGCTAGCGTTCGATCCCAAGTATGAGGTAGAAATTTATTTCTATTTGAACACGATGTTGTGTTGATATTTATCCATATTGACTCATTAGGGGTAATTTGAATGAATTACTACCAATTGTGTCACGTGGTGGCCCGGGGAAATCTGGTAAAACTCGCTGGTAAAGAGACTGATGTCTCACCAGGTAAATCCTCGGACAGCTAGATTAGGGTCAGGTTCAGATTTCCTTTTAAGAATAAATAACCGCCTCAACCCATGAGGCAGGAGCCTCATACTATGCGGCATCCTCCTCAACGCATGCGGCATAAGCCTCATCCCTTGCAGCTTGAGCCTCATCCCATGCGGCATCCTCCTCAACGCATGCGGCATAAGCCTCATCCCTTGCAGCTTGAGCCTCATCCCATGCAGCATGAGTCTCATACCATGCAGCATGAGCCTCATCCCATGCAGCATGAGCCTCATCCCATGCAGCACAAGCCGCACGCCATGCAACATGCTCTGCTTACCTTACAGCATGCTCTGCATACCTTACCGCATGCTTCTCAGTCACACATCTTTGGTTGTTGCCAACTCACTAGACTGTCAAGCAGTTTCATAACGTTGCCTTCTAGTCTGCTGCTTTTGCACCAGTGAAACCCTCACTGAGAGAACTTAGCTTTTCTCGGATATGGTTCCTGTAGATGAGAAAGTGCTATTCTCCCTCCTTCTGATTTTCCCTTGAGGACTCTGTCATTTGGAGAGGAGCCTTTAGCTGCTTAGCCTCCTATGGACTTTTATTTAAGCATAGCATGCTTCCAGGGAGGGTAATGGTTCCACTTCAGTCGCTAACCCCGTCTGTTACCACACCTGCTCCCATAGACCTTGAGCTGTGTTGCAAGACATGCAGTCCAAGCTTAGTCCTTGTTAGAGGATTTTTTGTTTACGGAGTCAGTGTGTCACTGGGAAGACGTTCAACAACCAGCAGAAGTGACTTGTTGTGACGCAGTGCGGCAACCTCAGCAACCCGATAAGGAGTTGTCTGTACGACCCAGACAGTCTAGACAGCTTCGGGTTGTCACTGTACTTCCTCGCTTCCCCATGGTTGACAGTTCACAGACTGTGCAGCAGTACCATGATCTTGTGTCCGGCTCCGTCAGACGACTAGCTTTTAAGAGCTCCCACAAGTCGTCGCTGTCTGGAGATTCTCAGATGGACTATGGATCTGACCAAGGAACTGGGCCTCCTGGTCAATTTTGAGGAGTCCCAGCTCGTCCCATCCCAGACCATTGTCTACCTGGGTATGGATCTTCAGAGTCGAGCTTTTCGGGCTTTTCTGTCGGCCCCAAAGATATACTAAGCCCTAGTTTGCATCCAGAGCATGCTGAGAAGGAACCGATGCTCAGTCAGGTAGTGGATGAGTCTAACAGGGACACTTTCATCGCTGCCCTGTTCATCGAGTTAGGGAGACCCCACCTCCCCCCCTTCAGTATCATCTAGCGGCTCACTGGATAAAGGACGTGACGCTAGAGACGATCTCAGTTCCTGTTTCCGAAGAGAGGAGGTCTACTCTCACGTGGTGAAAGAACAGCTTTCTTCTCAAGGAAGTCTACCTTTGGCTGTTCAGAAACCCGACCGCCGTCTCTTCTCTGACGCATCAGACACGGGCTGGGGTGCGACTTTGGACGGACAGGAATGCTCGGGAACATGGAATCAGGAGCTAAGGACACTTCACATCTATTGCAAGGAGCTGTTGGCGGTTCATCTGGCCTTGATAAACTTCAAGTCCCTCCAGCTTAACAAGGTGGTGGAGGTGGACTCTGACAACACCACAGCCTTGGCTTACATCTCCAAGCAGGGAGGGACTCATTCGTGGAAGTTGTTCTAGATCGCAAGGGACCTCCTCATCTGGTTAAAAGATCGAAAGCTCACGCTGGTAACGAGGTTCATTCAGGGCGATATGAATGTCATGGCAGATCGCCTTAGCCGGAAGGGTCAGGTCATCCCCACAGAGTGGACCCTTCACAAGAATGTTTGCAGCAGACTTTGGGCCCTGTGGGGTCAGCCAACCATAGATCTGTTCGCTACCTCGATAACCTAGAGGCTCCCGTTGTATTGTTCTCCGATTCCAGACCCAGCAGCAGTTCACGTGGATGCTTTTCTGCTGGATTGGTCCCATCTCGACCTGTATGCATTCCCGCCGTTCAAGATTGTCAACAGGGTACTTCAGAAGTTCGCCTCTCGCAAAGGGACACGGCTGACGTTGGTTGGCTCCGCTCTGGCCCGCGAGAGAATGGTTCATAGAGGTACTGCAATGGCTGGTCGACATTCCCAGGACTCTTCCTCTAGGAGTGGACCTTCTACGTCTACCTCACGTAAAGAAGGTACATCCAAACCTCCACGCTCTTCGTCTGACTGCCTTCAGACTTTCGAAAGACTCTCAAGAGCTAGGGGCTTTTCGAAGGAGGCAGCCAGAGCGATTGCCAGAGCAAGGAGGACATCCACTCTCAGAGTCTATCAGTCTAAAGGGGAAGTCTTCCGAAGCTGGTACAAGGCCAATGCAGTTTCCTCATCCAGTACCACTGTAACCCAGATTGCTGACTTCCTGTTACATCTAAGGAACGTAAGATCCCTTTCAGCTCCTACGATTAAGGGTTACAGAAGTATGTTGGCAGCGGTTTTCCGCCACAGAGGCTTGGATCTTTCCACCAACAAAGATCTACAGGACCTCCTTAGGTCTTTTAAGACCTCAAAGGAACGTCGGTTGTCCACTCCAGGCTGGAATCTAGACGTGGTCCTAAGGTTCCTTATGTCATCAAGATTTGAACCTCTCCAATCAGCCTCTTTTAAGGACCTCACATTAAAAACTCTTTTCCTCGTGTGCTTGACAACAGCTAAAAGAGTAAGTGAGATCCACGCCTTCAGCAGGAACATAGTTTTTCACATCTGAAACGGCTTCATGTTCCTTGCAGCTCGGTTTTTTGCTAAAACGAGCTTCCTTCACGTCCTTAGCCTAAGTCGTTCGAGATCCCAAGCCTGTCCAACTTGGTGGGGGACGAACTGGAGAGAGTACTTTGCCCAGTTAGAGCTCTTAGGTACTATCTAAAAAGGTCATAACATTTACGAGGACAATCAGAAGCCTTATGGTGTGCTATCAAGAAGCCTTCTCTTCCAAGGTCTAAGAACTCAGTTTCTTACCTATTCAGGCTCCTGATTAGGGAAGCACATTCTCATCTGAAGGAAGAAGACCTTGCTTTGCTGAAGGTAAGGACACATGAAGTGAGAGCTGTGGCTACTTCAGTGGCCCTCAAACAGAACCGTTCTCTGCAGAGTGTTATGGATGCAACCTATTGGAGAAGCAATTCAGTGTTCGCATCATTCTATCTCAAAGATGTCCAGTCTCTTTACGAGAACTGCTACACCCTGGGACCATTCGTAGCAACGAATGCAGTAGTAGGCGGGGGCTCAGCCACTACATTCCCATAATCCCATAACCTTTTTAACCTTTCTCTTGAATACTTTTTATGGGTTGTACGGTCGGCTAAGAAGCCTTCCACATCCTTGTTGATTTGGCGGGTGGTCAATTCTTTCTTGAGAAGCGCCGAGGTTAAAGGTTGTGATGAGGTCCTTTAGTATGGGTTGCAGCCCTTTATACTTCAGCACCTAAGAGTCGTTCAGCATCCTAAGAGGACCGCTACGCTCAGTAAGAAAGACGTACTTAATAAAGGCAGAGTAATGGTTCAAGTCGTCTTCCTTACCAGGTACTTATTTATTTTATGTTATTTTTGAATAACTAATAAAATAAAATACGGGATACTTAGCTTCTTTGTTAACATGTATGCTGGTCTCCACCCACCACCCTGGGTGTGAATCAGCTACATGATTATCGGGTAAGATTAATATTGAAAAATGTTATTTTCATTAGTAAAATAAATTTTTGAATATACTTACCCGATAATCATGATTTAATTGACCCACCCTTCCTCCCCATAGAGAACCAGTGGACCGAGGAAAAAATTGAGGTGGTGTTGACAAGAAATACTGGAGTACCTGGCCACAGATGGCGCTGTGGTGTTCACCCCCACCTGTATAGCGATCGCTGGCGTATCCCGACCGTAGATTTCTGTCGGCAACAGAGTTGACAGCTACATGATTATCGGGTAAGTATATTCAAAAATTTATTTTACTAATGAAAATAACATATTTTTAGGTTTTTTTTATTTTCCTTTGCTTCTTATATACTCATTATAAGTCATTATTTAACAGTAAAAAGTGCACTTTTTATTTCATGACTGCCACTTTTTTTTTTTTTTTTTTTTTTTTTTTTTTTTTTTTTTTTTTTTTTTTTTTTTTTACTGCAGCCTAACTACTGTTCTCAACCAATTTATCCAAGTTAACAGAAATGCTCTATTGCTTATTATCACAGCAGGGTTTTCAATTGTTTTCCCTTTTATTTAATTTTTTATATATATATTTTATTCAATAGAGATTACATAATATAATGCACATCATGTGACACCATCTGTTAATTCAGTACCTTGACCACAATTACTATATAACTTTCTTGGTTTTTTTTTTTTTTTTTTTTTTTTTTTAGTCAACATCCCATTTGATTTGCATTACTTCACATAAATTTTCAATCTTCTCCTTTCCATTCCACCTATCAATCATTACTCGACATCCACACTTCACTTAAGACCTTATGTTCAACCATCCATTCATACATAACTCCCCTATTTTCTACATACAATTCTTTCCTTGTATCAATCATTAGCACAAATCCTGCCAACGATCTTGCTTTGTCTATTCCTAAACTCACAAATACTATATGAATTACCTAGTTACTTTCTTCCATCGATCATACAACTTCCATTACTCCATGTACCTGGTTTACATTGACCCTCTAGTTTATTCTTGCTCATATTCATTCTCGACGTTCTCCTTTTCCAAATGCTTTTCTACACCTTCACATATTGTAAAGTTCCTTTTCTTTGTCTTCAAAGGATCATTGGCATCCAACCATTCAATTTCCCATTCACAGTTCATTTTCTCTTCTCATAACTTAACTCTGGTAAAGCTTGCTTCCACTTTTATTTCTTTGCTTTTTGCATCACTCCATACCATAACTTTGTCTCAGGCCTACTTAATGTGGTAGCCTGTTAGAAGCATCCTTGCTTGGTGACATGCTGGACTGGGGTTTGAGACTTGCTCAAGCACAATAGTTTCTTATGTCTGCAACTTCAATATCCTTTTGAGCTAAGGATGGGGTTTTGGGAGAGCCTATATGTGTACCCTCTGAGTAGCAACCATTGCCTTGCCTTGCCCTTCTTGGTCCTTGCTTGGTTAGAGAGAGGCTTGGGCATTGGTCACATGTACAGTATATATGGTCAACCTCTAGGGCATTGTCACTAATCCTTACCTTTACCGTTCATGAGTGGCCTTTAAACCTTGAAACTATGTCAACATAACACTTGCATTACTTACACCTTAAAAACTTTAAAACCAACCCCTGCAGAAATTCCATGTTAACTATTAATTAGTTCTTAATTTCACTCAAACTATCATTTGTTTAAAATATTTTTATCAACTTCTCACCATCCCATTTGTATTGTTTAATTTTACAAGTTATTAATAGGCATCCAAAAACATACATTCTATCCTCTTGCCTGCAGAACAGTACTTTGTCACTGAATCTTCTCTCTCCCTCACCCCTTTGCTTTTGTACCTCTCTAATATTACATTCACGTATCCATACTCATATGTAACACACAGTACTTTGGATAATCCACATCTCTCTCTCTCTCTCTCTCTCTCTCTCTCTCTCTCTCTCTCTCTCTCTCTCTCTCTCTCTCTCTCTCTCTCTCGTAACACCCCTCACTTCACTTTGGACCCATTCTCTTCTCTAAAATATCATTACTCCCATTAATACCTGGTTTTGTGAGACATTTCAACTTCAAACTACATCCTCTACAGTATGTACTTTCCCCACTCCATACATTTCCTTTACTCTACACTCCTATCACTCCTTAAGTAAATCTAACTCCTAGTAAATCACACAACCCCACTATATTCATTTCCTGTACTACTATATTCATTTCCTGTACTAGATTTACAATCATACCATTCTTCTTCAAAATCTAATACCGTACATAGAAATAAACTCCTCCAGTATTGATTAAAGCATACATTTCTACCCATCTTCACTAAAACTGTTCACATTTTTCATGGAAACCCTTTTTCTCACCCCTTCAGAATATGCATTCCTTTTTAAGCTGGATCCCTTTGTCCTGACATTCCATTTTTTTATTTACTGTACCTTTGAATCCATAGCTCATGACACCCTTTTTCAAATACTGTACTGTACCTTTGAATCCCTAACTCATAACATTCGCTTTTTCAAATACTGTACAGTACCTTTGAATCCCTAACTCATGACATTCGCTTTTTCAAATACTGTACCTTTGAATCCCTAACTCATGACATTCGCTTTTTCAATATTAATCTTACCCGATGATCATGTAGCTGTCAACTCCGTTGCCCGACAGAAATCTACGGTCGGGATACGCCAGCGATCACTATCCAGGTGGGGGTGTACACAACAGCGCCATCTGTGAGCAGGTACTCAAGTACTTCTTGTCAACAAGAACTCAATTTTTCCTCTGTCGTGCCGCCGGCAAGACCTACTTGGATACGCTGTTGATTTTGGAGTCTTTGTTCACGATTTGGTGATGTATTTGCTCTAAAGTTATAGCCTTCGCTATTCAGGAAGCTTTCTCATTAGCTTAGCAAGCTTTTGGAATTAATTTAGATTAATTGGTAACGAACTTTGCTAGATTTTGGAATTCCCCCTTGACTACTTCTAAATTCAAGATGTCTGACCACTCTCAAGTACCTAAGTACAGGCAGTGTGGTGTTAGGACTTGTACTAGGCGTCTTCCGAAGGCCTCTATAGATCCTCACACCGTATGTTCCAATTGTAGGGGTAAATCCTGTCAATTGGAAGATCGATGTGGGGAATGTGCTGGGCTTTCGGAATTCGATTTTAACGAATTCCTTAGATATGCACATAGGTTAGAGAAGGAGAGAAATAGGAGGAGTTCTTCTCGCTCTGTGGATTTTTCCTCTCCCCATGCCCCTCAACCTTTTCCTTCCCCTGTGGTGGTGACTCCCGAACCTGCTACGAGTGCTCAGCCTGGTATGGCGGATATGTTGCGTGCCATTCAGGCTCTCGGTGACAAAGTGGAGTCATTGGCTAATGACCGTAATCAGCTCTTGGCAGATGTCAGAGAGCTGAAAGCGAAAAGTGCAGTGGGAAGTGTTAGTGCTAGTGATGTGCAAAGTGTCAGTGTCAGTGTTGCGCATGAGGGTACATCTGTGCGTGCCAGTCGTCCTCCCAGTCCGGGAGCTCTTGCAAGCTCCCAAGCCCAGGGGAGAAGCAATGTCGAAGGACCAAAGGGTTCGGCAGGCCTTGATCGGCGCACGGATGTATCCTCAGTGGTTGCGGACGTATCTGTTAAGGATTGTCCCATCCACATACAGACGAATGAGCCCTTACATTCCTCGTCTGTGGAAGAGGTTTCCAGGAGGAAACGGTGGACCAAGGTCTCACGACCGCTCAAGCGTAAGGTCCCTTCCGAGCTAGTCCAACGGCCCAGGTGTAGCCACTGGGTCAGTTCGGACTCGCCGCAGTCATCTGATGACTGCACACCTCCCAAGAGAGGTAGAGTGGTCCCTCAACAGGCTACTGCTCCGTCTGTTGTTGCTCCAACCACAGTAGACCCTAAGTGGTCCATGCTGCAGACTATGCAGTCTCAGCTTGCTGCATTCATGCAGGAGTAACATGCTGAGAAGGCTCCTGTTAACCTACAACCCGCCGAGGTTGTGCGCTCAGCAGATACTGCGGCTGCCTGCTCCCACACTCCACCTGTGAGAGCTCCACCACCGATGCGCAGTCCACCCTGCCAGACGCATGTTCTTGCTGCACCATCTGCTAACATGCGTGAGCTGCCGCATCAGGAGTTGCCGGGTTCCAGCACTATGCGGCATTCTCCTCAGCCCATGCAGCATGCTCTGCAGACCTTACAGCATGCTCCGCATACCATGCAGCATGAGCCGCATACCTTACAGCATGCTCTGCATACCATACCGCATGCTCCTCATCCCACCGCAGACCCTCCCACACACTAGCCCTCTGCTTTTGTTGTTGCCAGCTCGCAGACCGACCAGCAGCGGCATGATGTTGGATCCGCAGGTACGCATGCACCCGTACTGCCGGATTCAGCCGTTCAGCTTTCTGCTCTGCCTTTACCTCTTACAACTCAGCTTTCGGATGATGAGGTATCGGATGATGAAGCTGCACATCTGGATGAGCCTCACTCTGATTTTGAAGGGCCCAAGTCTACTGCTCCCTCCTTAGACTTTCGTAAAGTCCTTGCCTTGTTCAGGGACTTGTATCCTGAGCAGTTTGTGTCTGCAACCCCTCGTTCTCCTCCCTCCGAGTTTGCTCTGGGCATGCAGTCTGCTGCGCCTGCCTTCACCAAGCTTGTTCTCGCCAGATCATCTAAGAGAGCTTTGAGGGTTATGGGGGACTGGTTGCAGTCCAAGAAGCAACTGGGAAGGACTTCTTTCGTCTTTCCGCCTCCCAAGCTTGCTTCTAAGTCGAGCGTCTGGTATGCCACGGGAGAGGAACCCGGCTTGGGGGTTCCTGCCTCTGCCCAGGCCGACTTCTCAAGTCTGGTTGACTCTCCCCGCAGGTTGGCTATGAGACGTTCGAAGATCTGCTGGTCCTTTTCCGATTTAGATCATCTGTTGAAGGGAGTCTTTCGTGCCTTCGAGATATTCAACTTCCTCGATTGGTGTTTGGGAGCCTTAAGCAGGAAGACTTCCCCTTCAGATAAGGACTCGGCCATGCTGATCATGTCTAGCATGGACAAAGCAATTCGGGATGGGTCTGGTGAACTTGCGGCTTCGTATGTATCAGGAGTCCTTAAGAAGAGAGAACATCTTTGCTCCTCCTTATCAGCTGGTATCACTCCTTGCCAGAAGTCAGAGTTGCTGTTTGCTCCTCTCTCCAAGTGTCTGTTTCCGGAGGAGCTGATTAAGGGGATGGCTGCCTCACTTATCCAGAAGGATACTCATGATCTTATGGCATCTTCTGCACGTAAGGCTAAAACCTTACCTTCCGTGCCTAGACCCTTCCGCCCTGCAGCAGTTGACACACCTGCTTCTAGATTCATCCCGCCCTTTCGTGGCAGAGCCTCCAGCAGAGGAGGTACCCGTGCAGACAGTCACCGTGGCAAGTCCAAGAAGGGTTCCAAGTCCGCAAAAGGCAAGTTTTGACTGCCTTCCTCTCCAGACAGCAGTAGGAGCCAGACTCAAGACCTTCTGGCAAGCTTGGGAGAGCAGAGGTGCAGACGCTCAGTCTGTGAAGTGGCTAAGGGAGGGTTACAGAATTCCGTTCTGCCGCAGTCCCCCTCTAGCTACGTCTCCCATCAACCTCTCTCCCAACTACAAGGAGAAGGACAAGAGGCTAGCGTTGCAACAAGAGGTGTCGCTCTTGCTACAAAAGGAAGCGGTGGTCATAGTCCGGGATCATCAATCCCCGGGCTTTTACAACCGTCTCTTCCTGGTAGCCAAGAAGACAGGAGGTTGGAGACCGGTGCTGGACGTCAGTGCTCTCAATGCTTTTGTCACCAAGCAGACGTTCACGATGGAGACGACGAAGTCGGTCCTAGCAGCGGTCAGGCAGGAGGACTGGATGGTCTCGTTAGACCTGAAAGACGCGTACTTTCACGTCCCCATCCATCCAGACTCCCAACCTTTCCTAAGATTCGTCTTTGGAAAGGTTGTGTACCAGTTCCAAGCCCTGTGCTTTGGCCTAAGCACGGCACCTCTTGTGTTTACCAGACTGATGAGGAATATTGCGAAATTCCTTCACTTGGCAGACATCAGAGCCTCCCTCTATTGAGACGACTGGCTTTTAAGAGCTCCCACAAGTCGTCGCTGTCTGGAGAATCTCAGATGGACTATGGATCTGACCAAGGAACTGGGCCTCCTGGTCAATTTAGAGAAGTCCCAGCTCGTCCCATCCCAGACCATTGTCTACCTGGGTATGGATCTTCAGAGTCGAGCTTTTCGGGCTTTTCCGTCGGCCCCAAGGATCAATCAAGCCCTAGAATGCATCCAGAGCATGCTGAGAAGGAACCGATGCTCAGTCAGGCAGTGGATGAGTCTAACAGGGACACTTTCATCGCTGGCCCTGTTCATCGAGTTAGGGAGACTCTACCTCCGCCCCCTTCAGTATCGTCTAGCTGCTCACTGGATAAAGGACATGACGCTAGAGGCGGTCTCAGTTCCTGTTTCCGAAGAGATGAGGTCTACTCTAACGTGGTGAAAGAACAGCATTCTTCTCAAGGAAGGTCTACCATTAGCTGTTCAGACCCCCGACCACCGTCTCTTCTCGGATGCATCGGACACGGGCTGGGGTGCGACACTGGACGGACAGGAATGCTCGGGCACATGGAATCAGGAGCAAAGGACACTTCACATCAATTGCAAGGAGTTGTTGGCGGTTCATCTGGCCTTGATAAACTTCAAGTCCCTCCAGCTAAACAAGGTGGTGGAGGTGAACTCCGACAACACCACAGCCTTGGCTTACATCTCCAAGCAGGGAGGGACTCATTCGAGGAAGTTGTTCGAGATCGCAAGGGACCTCCTCATTTGGTCAAAAGATCGAAAGCTCACGCTGGTAACGAGGTTCATTCAGGGCGATATGAATGTCATGGCAGATCGCCTCAGCCGGAAGGGTCAGGTCATCCCCACAGAGTGGACCCTTCACAAGAATGTTTGCAGCAGACTATGGGCCCTGTGGGGTTAGCCAACCATAGATCTATTCGCTACCTCGATGACCAAGAGGCTCCCATTGTATTGTTCTCCGATTCCAGACCCAGCAGCAGTTCACGTGGATGCCTTTCTGCTGGATTGGTCCCATCTCGACCTGTATGCGTTCCCGCCGTTCAAGATTGTCAACAGGGTACTTCAGAAGTTCGCCTCTCACAAAGGGACACGGCTGACGTTGGTTGCTCCCCTCTGGCCCGCGAGAGAATGGTTCACCGAGGTACTGCAATGGCTAGTCGACGTTCCCAGGACTCTTCCTCTAAGAGTGGACCTTCTGCGTCAACCTCACGTAAAGAAGGTACACCCAAACCTCCACGCTCTTCGTCTGACTGCCTTCAGACTATCGAAAGACTCTCTAGAGCTAGAGGCTTTTCGAAGGAGGCAGCCAGAGCGATTGCCAGAGCAAGGAGGACATCCACTCTCAGAGTCTATCAGTCTAAATGGGAAGTCTTCCGAAGCTGGTGCAAGGCCAATGCAGTTTCCTCAACCAGTACCACTGTAACCCAGATTGCTGACTTCCTGTTACATCTAAGGAACGTAAGATCCCTATCAGCTCCTACGATCAAGGGTTACAGAAGTATGTTGGTAGCGGTTTTCCGCCACAGAGGCTTGGATCTTTCCACCAACAAAGATCTACAGGACCTCCTTAGGTCTTTTGAGACCTCAAAGGAACGTCGGTTGTCCACTCCAGGCTGGAATCTAGATATGGTCTTAAGGTTCCTAATGTCACCAAGATTTGAACCGCTCCAATCAGCCTCTTTTAAGGACCTCACATTAAAAACTCTTTTCCTCGTGTGCTTAGCAACAGCTAAAAGAGTAAGTGAGATCCACGCCTTCAGCAGGAACATAGGTTTCACATCTGAAACGGCTACATGTTCCTTGCAGCTCGGTTTTTTGGCTAAAAACGAGCTTCCTTCCCGTCCTTGGCCTAAGTCGTTCGAGATCCCAAGCCTGTCCAACTTGGTGGGGAACGAACTAGAGAGAGTACTTTGCCCAGTTAGAGCTCTAAGGTACTATTTAAGAAGGTCAAAGCCATTACGAGGACAATCAGAAGCTTTATGGTGTGCTATCAAGAAGCCTTCTCTACCGATGTCTAAGAACGCAGTTTCTCACTACATCAGGCTTCTGATTAGAGAAGCACATTCTCATCTGAAGGAAGAAGACCTTGCTTTGCTGAAGGTAAGGACACATGAAGTGAGAGCTGTGGCTACTTCAGTGGCCTTCAAACAGAACCGTTCTCTGCAGAGTGTTATGGATGCAACCTATTGGAGGAGCAAGTCAGTGTTCGCATCATTCTATCTCAAAGATGTCCAGTCTCTTTACGAGAACTGCTACACCCTGGGACCATTCGTAGCAGCGAGTGCAGTAGTAGGTGAGGGCTCAGCCACTACATTCCCATAATCCCATAACCTTTTTAACCTTTCTCTTGAATACTTTTTATTGTTGTTCTTTGGGTTGTACGGTCGGCTAAGAAGCCTTCCGCATCCTGGTTGATTTGGCGGGTGGTCAAATTCTTTCTTGAGAAGCGCCTAGGTTAGAGGTTGTGATGAGGTCCTTTAGTATGGGTTGCAGCCCTTTATACTTCAGCACCTAGGAGTCGTTCAGCATCCTAAGAGGACCACTAGGCTCAGTAAGGAAGACGTACTTAAAAAAGGCAGAGTAATGGTTCAAGTCGACTTCCTTACCAGGTACTTATTTATTTTATGTTTGTTATTTTGAATAACTGATAAAATGAAATACGGGATACTTAGCTTCTTTGTTAACATGTATGCTGGTCTCCACCCACCCCCCTGGGTGTGAATCAGCTACATGATCATCGGGTAAGATTAATATTGAAAAATGTTATTTTCATTAGTAAAATAAATTTTTGAATATACTTACCTGATGATCATGAATTAAAGAACCCGCCCTTCCTCCCCATAGAGAACCAGTGGACCGAGGAGAAAATTGAGTTCTTGTTGACAAGAAGTACTTGAGTACCTGCTCACAGATGGCGCTGTTGTGTACACCCCCACCTGGATAGCGATCGCTGGCGTATCCCGACCGTAGATTTTTGTCGGGCAACGGAGTTGACAGCTACATGATCATCGGGTAAGTATATTCAAAAATTTATTTTACTAATGAAAATAACATTTTTCAAATACTGTACCTTTGAATCCCTTAATCATGACATTCGCTTTTTCAAATACTGTACCTTTGAATCCCTTTTATCATGACATTCGCTTTTTCAAATACTGTACCTTTGAATCCCTAACTCATGACATTCACTTTTTCAAATACTGTACCTTTGAATCCCTTTTATCATGACATTCGCTTTTTCAAATACTGTACCTTTGAATCCCTTTATCATGACATTCACTTTTTTAAATACTGTACCTTTGAATCCCCAACTCATGACATTTGGTTTTTTAAATACTGTATCTTTGAATCCCTTTATCATGACATTCCCTTTTTTATCTACTGCACCTTCAATTCTAAACATTTTCTCAATAATGTCTGCTATCCTTTCTTTAATTATTTCCATTTTTTTTTCTGCACCTCAGCTCTTCACATTTTCTTAATGTATGCTATAATTTTTTTCATTATTTCCGTCTTCTTTTTCTGCACCCTCAACTCTTCATATTTTTTTAATGTATGCAATCCTTTCTTTCATTATTTCCATCTTTTTCTGTACTTTGAATTCTAAACATTTTCTTAATAATGTGTGCCATCCTTTATTCCATTATTTCTGTCTTCTTTTTTTGCACCTTCAATTCTGTTAGGTTCTTACAGAGGGGAGAGATGCATGTGATAGTTTATTCAACAAGACAGCAAGCTAATATACAGGTAGTTGAGAGTAAGAATGA
>NC_090744.1:10848658-10887153 GCF_036898095.1 Palaemon carinicauda | reverse complement strand
ATAACGGAATTAATCGCACAAAAATACAGACATATCAATAGGACGTAGACCAATGTTCAGATGTAATGTACTGTACTCAATTAAAATCTTGGCAACTACACAAAAGCTGAAATAATATAAATTCTCTTGAATAGATTTTCACGAAAGACAAGAACATTGTAACCCTTATAAACTTATTTCATAGTTTTAAAATCACAACTTTTAAAAGTAATTTCTATTTTTCCTAACTATAAATTACAGTAGAGAGGATTCATTGGCTAGATACATCAAAGGGTAGCCAGTTCCTTGTGATGCAAAATGCCTGTCTAAGGCAAGTGACCCCTGCCGGTACATACTAATTCTAGTAAGATCAACCCCCAGGCATCAGGCGTAAAAGACAAAGAGACAGTTTGTACATCGCCTTAAACACAATCCGTCACCCTAGTGCCAATGACTTCATTGAGATTTGAGGCCCTTTGTGTCAACAGGCATAGGAGGAGATGATGATGATGATACATTATAAACCTGAGTCCTTTGACCCTCAACCAATCCTAACTATAACAACATCGCTAGCTGTCAGGCTCATGACTCTTGGCCGGGGATCAACAACGTCACCTGTCAACCTGCTTGATTGACATTTTGTATTGTGTGAAAAACAAAGGAATACACAGAGAAAGTGAAAACTGAAAGCTAATTAATAGAATCAGGGCGATGTCATGAAAAAATGGTTAGACGGCCTGAGGGTCTGACTCCTTGGAGACCAAAGTGCCACTAGTTCATGGCACGCTTGAAGTCATATCGTTAAGTGGCGATGAGTCTTACTAATGATTATGTACATGCGATGTGGCATCTTAATGTCCCCATGAGGGTTCAGAGCAATCCTGTGAGGTCACTCGCCTCGGCTCAACAAGAGGACGAGTTGAAAGGTCTCAGCGTGTGGAAAGCTCAAGTGTCGTTGACCAGCATCATCGCAAGGAGGAATTGAGTGTTAGAAGAACTTGGTACGTTGACCTACAATGTCAAGGAGAAGTAAGTGGCAGATGCCCTATGACTTATATGTCAAGATCACAGGAAGAGTAAGTGCGAGAGGCATTGTCGCATAGTGTTGTCCGATTACATGGTGAACGTGCGCATACAGGCCGAGCTCGCGGCGACCGATCTCAGTGGGACTGAACAGCAGGAGATGGGTGACAGAGAGAGCTTTGAGGAGACGGTCTAACCACATCATCGTGCAAGCTCGACAATCCTACGCCCACCATGAATTTTCTCCTCGACTGTCGTATTTCCAGTTGTTGTTCTCGATGTTTCTCTGAAGAAGCAGCGCATTCTTGGTCCCATGGGGAGAAACCCGAAGAAGGCGCAAAAGGTCCAGAAGCTAAAGGAGAAAAGACAGAGCTAAAGAGTTTCTTTGATAATAGATAAAGCATTGCCAAGTCGGATACTGTACACCCGTTGAGATACTACCGCTAGATAGTTATGGGGTCCTTTGACTGGCCAGACAGTACTACATTGGATCCTTCTCTTTGGTTACGGTTCATTTTCACTTTGCCTACATATACACCGAATAGTTTGGCATATTCTTTACAGATTCTACCACCTGGCAACACTGATTACCAAACAATTCTTCTTCACCCAAGTGGTTAACTAGTGCACTGTAATTGTTCAGTGGCTACTTTCCTCTTGGTAAGGGTAGAAGAGACTCTTTAGCTATGTTAAGCAGCTTTTCTAGGAGAAGGACACTCCAAAATCAAACCATTGTTCTCTAGTCTTGGATAGTGCCATAGCCTCTGTACCATGGTCTTCCACTGTCTTGGGTTAGAGTTCTCTTGCTCGAGGGTACACTTGGGCTGACTATTCTATCTGGTTTCTCTTTCTCTTGTAATGTTAAAGTTTTTATAGTTTATATAGGAAATATCTATTTAGATGATGTTACTGTTCTTAAAATTCTATTTTTCCTTGTTTCCTTTCCTCAATGGGCTTTTTTTCCTGTTGGAGCCCCTGGGCTTATAGCATCCTGCTTTTCCAACTAGGGTTGTAGCTTAGAAAGTAATAATAATAATAATAATAATAATAATAATAATAATAATAATAATAATAATATGTCACAGGAGGATGATTGCAAGCAGTGAAGGCCCCGGCAAAACAGACAGGGATGATAAGGCTCCACAGACAACATGCATATAAACCTGTTATTGTTTCAGCCGGGTTTACCAGGGGAAAACATAATCGCTTGTGGAGTCTCCTCAGAATCAAGCGCAAAAATTGTTAGAAAAGAATATGAAAACAACTAAGTTATGGAGTGGCCGAGAAGTATGTCATTATCCAGGTTACATAGGGGATTTTGACATAGGAAAATATATTTTTGGGCTTGAGCCCAAGGACTGGGAGAGGGGAACGACTCCTTTCATGGCTTGGTGCATTACATTGAATAAGGCGCTAAGCCACTGGGGGTCACGGGCTCCCGAGGAACTAAGGGGGAGGTCCTTAGGAAGGCACTGCTCCCTGGGTTTAAGAACCTGGGCAGGTTTCCTAACCCTCTTGCCTGAGGGAGGCTTCCCTACAGGCAAGATTGGCACAGGCCTACCCTTAGGGATAGGATCTGGGCTCGGTTGCACAGGCGACTGTTGTCTCTGTTGAGGCCTAAGAGGCTTGAGAGACTGATTGTGAGCACCAAGATGGTCACATGCTCGTGCACCAAACTGTTGGTAGGCGGAAGGGTGCTCGTGCGCGCGCCCTTCCTGATTGCGTGCTCCTTTTTCGCGCTCGTGGCACGCATAAGGTTGTTCGAGTGCATGGCGAGAAATAGAATGTACGCGCATATGGCGTGCCATAGGATGAATCCGCGCGCCATGTTCGCCATTTTGTTTGCGTGCGACAAGTTAGTCGTGCATGCCAAATCGGTCGTGTGCACAAGAGCTCTCAGGTTGGTGAGAGAACTTACTTCTACGCTCACCCGAAGGTTCACGATAGCTTGTGTTGTGTGAGCGAGAACGATCAACACAACGAGAGTTTGAAAACTGTCATAAAAAGAATGACTATGGTCATGAGAATCCGAAAGTTCAGCGTGAACAGTATTGCCCGAACCCGAAGAATCAACGCAACGAGAAACTAAAGTTTCTTTGTCACGAGACCCCGGAGGGTCAACGTAACTAAGGGTACGAGGGACCAAAGGCCCAACGTAGCCTGTGTTGCGAGACCCGGAAGAGTCAGCGCAATGAGAGACCGAACTTTCCCAGTCACAAAACACCGAAGTGTTAGTGTGACTAAAGTTACAAGAGCCAAAGGGTTCAGTGTAACTCACGTTACGAGACCCCGAAGGGTCAACCTAACAAGGAACCGAGGTTCCTCTGTCACGAGACCCCGAAGGGTCAACCTAACAAGGAACCGAGGTTCCTCTGTCACGAGACCCCGAAGGGTCAACCTAACAAGGAACCGAGGTTCCTCTGTCACGAGACCCCGAAGGATCAGCGTGATTGACGGTACGAGAACCCGGAGGTTCAACGTTACCATCGTAACAGAAACCCGAAGGTTTCAAGTCGCGAGAGCCCGAAGGACACCTGAAGGACTCCTGCTGTCATGAGAACCTGCAGGATCAATATGACGAGAGCCCGAAGGCTCATGATCACGCCAGCCCAAAGGGTGATCGTCACGAGACCCAGAAAGGTCAACGTGAGGAGAACCAGCAGGTTCAAAAAGACATCTCATCATAGCCCGAGGAGGAGTACGTCCACGGTGGAGGGGTTACCCACCCCTCCACTCTACGAACCTCCAGAGAGGAACGTTCAACAGATTCCGCCCGAGGGGGAGACTGATCAAGGTCTACAGATAATTCCTCCGCAGGGGAGGAGAGTTCACCATAAGGAGAACTACGCTTATAACAAGGTTCTCTTTCCGCCCCTGGAGCAGAACCAAAAGCATAAGGAGATTGCCGATGTAAAAAAGCAATCTTCTTTCCCGAACAAGAGATATGTTCCCCCGAAGGAGAAGCTTGCCTTGGAGAGAGCCCTGCCACTGCCCCTGGTGGGTTAGCTAACTCCTCGGCGTCGGAACCAGACTCTCGGCCTGACCGACGGGCAACAGCGCCTGCGCCCACAAGAGGAAGATCGACCTCCGCAGAGGGAGGAGATGACCGCCTTCTCTCTGCTCCCCTTCGGAGGAGCTTGAAGAGAACTTCCTTTGAAGGGGGACCATCGACGCCCAGCGATGGCAACAAAGACACAAGGTTTGGAAAGGAACAGGCACTCCCTGGGGGAAGAGAAGGAACCGACTCACTAGGGGAGCCGCCACCGTTGCCTATCCCACAGGTTTGACCTGGAGTCACAAGCCCTGCGCTACTGCTCTACCGTGCCCCAGAAGGGCCTGGTCGAGAATTAGCTTCGGGCAGAGATTTTGTCATAGAGGAAGCAGAAGCCTGCGATTTCTTCGATTTCGAGGAAGACCCCAAAAGCGAAGATTCGCGTTTAGACTTCTTCTTCTTACGCACAAACCTCTCCCACTGGGAGGAAGGCTACTACCTACACTCGGAACAGGTGTTGTCCTGCGAACACTGACTTCCCCGGCAAACCGGGCATAAAGGGTGTGGGTCGTCTCCACGGACGACATGAAGGTACCGCAACGGCGGCCTTCAATAAATGGACGTGTCTGCATAGCGGGACAATAACCAAACACACACCGATACACACAAAAGAAAAAGGAATAGTAATAAAGTCAAGGCAGTTTGTTTAACGGGAGAGAGAGAGACGGTACGTCTGCACTCTACCGAGCCAAAAGTTAAAATGGTTACTCAACCGACAGGTGTGAGTGAGCGGGGTAGCCAGTCTACCCCCATCACCCTCCCGCAAAATAGCGGATGGGGTAATTATCCCTCACTAAAATTGTCTTGGCTGGCTTCCAGCATTGCCAAAAGTAATACCCTATAAATAGCGTAGGTTTGTATCTGTGTCGGAACAAATATGTCTTCTTCTATAGTTTATATATGACTGATTTATCAACATGTTATTACTGATCCGAAAATGTTTCATGTAGTTTTACTCAATACTTATACAGTATACTATATAGTTTACTTACTATTCCCTTACTTCCTTTCGGCACTGGGCTACCTACCCTCTTGGAATCCTTAGGGTTGCAGCATTCTGCTTTTCCACCCAGGGTCGCAGTTTGGCTAGTAAGGGACAATGCTTTGTATTTATGTAAAAATTACAAATTTCAAAATTTGAGAGTAATTTGTATTTTTCCTAACACAAACCTGTAGCTATTTATAGGGGTATTACTTTCGGCGAAGCTGAAAGATGAGCCATTAGACATTTAGCGAGGGTTAACCACCTACCTGCTAGTTAGCAGGGGGAGGGGGAGTTAGTAGATTACCAAGACATTCCCAATACTACCTTGAACGCCAGGGACGTAGCAATGCCCCTGATGTCTTGTGCTCTGGGTCCAAGTGTCGGAGGAGGATATGGATTCAGAGCGAGGTCAATAACCTAGTGAATCCCGGCAGATATGGTGTTCTTCGTGATCCTCCTCTTGACCTTAACCATGCTGATGAAGAGGGTAGACACTTGGAGCGAGCTCTCGTAGATTCCTTGAGGAATGGCCTATAGTTTCTCTTTGGCATAGTAACCGGTGATCTGGATCATTGGTGATGTTGCGAAGGACTCTCACACCGAAGGGTTTGGATTCTGAAATCTGAGCTACCAGAAACTAGGTCGAGCATTACTTGGCAAATCGTTGTAAATGAGATATTAAGGGTGTCCCATTGGGTTCATCGACTCTCTTGGCGGAAGCCAACGAGCGGGAGACCTGTCATCAAGGTCTAGACCTCTCTGTTGCTTGGAGTCATGGAACGAGGTCTCCTTTCTAACTAAGGGTCCGTCGGCTTGAAACTCCGTATGAGGGGCAGTGCCAACGTGGAGAGGTTAATTCCTTCCGATCTGAAGGCGAGGCTCAAGGAACAGCAGTGGCCTTGCCTTGCCGAGATCAAGAAGTCTTCCTCCCGAAGGTAACCGAAGAACACACTAATGCTGGCATAGTGGTATTGAGGGGAGGGATACCTCTTCTCTGATACCAACTTACAGTCCACTTAGGCTGGATTGGCCGAAGCCAAAAATGTATCCAGATATCCAGACATTCTCTTTGCAACTTGTTGCGGGAGAGACTCCCTGGGAGAGGAAGAGTTGGACAGTCTCCAGGCATGAAATCGTGAAGATACCGCTTTGTGAAAGATGTTCACATGTGGCTGTTTAGAGTAGCTGAGGGGGGTTCTCTCGAGACCTCCAACAGGAGATGCAGATGAGTCGACCGGCATGAAGTCTGCTGGGCAAGAAGAATCTTGCTGACGGGACGAGTCTGCTGGGCAAGACGAGTCTGATGGCCTGTTCCAGATGATCAAAGGAGGGGAATGAATGAATCCAATTCCCATACGATCTTTCAGGATCTACGTTAGTAGATGAGATAAGTCTTTAACGAGACAAGACTGCTAATGTCTAGGCCTGCTCTGAAAGGCAATGGCAGAGAATGAGCGAACCTAATTCTTGTGGGAGGAATCTCCCAAAAAGGGAGACCAACCAGGAAAAGGAAGAGAAAGGAGGCCACCATTTGCTACCGATGTCAGCGAACCTTCGAGTAAGCAAGAAGATTGCTGCATAGTGGCTGGTGGAAGAACTACTACAACAGCAGGGGAGTGGGTTAATGTCTCTCTTCGCTGGAAGAATCCTCCGAAGGGGAGACCAAAGGGAGAAGGAAGTCTTTTCCAAAGACAGGAAGGACATGATCAACATCTGCGGCCCTAGTTGGTCATTCTCCCCACAACAGATAGGAGAGTTCCAGCACCTACAGGTGATCCTCTTGGCAGTACTCTCTGTTTCCCATCCCCGATTCTTAGCCAAAGTTGAAGGTGGACGTTGGGCTTTATACGAGAAACGAGCCGGAGCTCAAACTGAGTTCCCCTCAAAGTGGGATGGTACCTCTTGCCCACAGGAAGGTTGCTCTCATCTCCGAGAGGTTTAAGAGGTGGTCACATTCGGGCCCTGACCACAGCCCAGAGGCTGAGTGGTACAGCATGCCTTCCCCCTTTTCTTTGATGCATCTGGAGGGAGAAATCAAATCATGGAAGAACCAAGGAGATTGACTCCCTAGATGAGTTCCTCATCTTGCAACCTCCTTATGAGGACAGTCTTTTTCTCAGATCTTGTAAAGAACCAGAGAAAGGGAGATACTGTACCTGGTGCCGAAGGATCTTGGATCTGGCTGTTCCTGAAGAGCTTGGATTCGATGGAGACTGATGCGGTCTTGTTGAACCTGTGGGAGTTTCTGATGTAGGACTAGCAGCGAAGGCGCTGTCTTCAACCCCTGAGACATCACCTCGGGGTGAGTCATGGTCGATGTTGAAGTAGCTGAATGAAGACTGCCTGACCCCTCTGCAGATCTTGTAATCCTCAACGAGGATTTCGGCAGTGTCTTGGAGTCCTCTTTCCTTGGAGGCAAGCAGGTCTCTAGCACAGATAGTTTTGGTGGAACACCCTTATGTTGGTCATCTGTAAGGGGAAGGATTGTATCTCCCACGGGTTTCGAGATTACCCTGAGTACTTGAGAGACCTCCTCAGTGGGAGAGGGCCAAAAAGAGTCAGATAAGGAGTCTTCCCTGCGTGAAACTTCCTCCTGGACTGCTAGCTGTGGAACAAGAGGATGAGGAGGAGCGGGCACAATGACACTTGACCTTCCCTTGGATGTCCTGACAGGGGTCAGCTTGACCCGGGATGAGACTAACTCATCAGGGACTCCTCTTTTCTGCTTCCTTGGAGAGAAAGAAAACAAAGTTTCTCTGCGGGAAGGAATCGTGAATTTTTGCCTCGGGTCCGTAGAACTCCTGGGGTATCCTAGCACTTTCCGACGGACGAGCAGGTGGGATATTTGTCGTGAAGGCTTGCATGGCAGACCTAACCAAGGCTCCAAACCATGACTCCTGACCAATAGCGGCAATATCAGAAAGTTTACCTGAAGGGAACGACGTAGAGGGCCTCAGCAAAAAGTCTTATCCGCTGACGAAGACGCTCTCGAGGAAAGCAGCTGTGCTGTTGTTTCCTTTTTAGGAAAAGGAATCGACCATGAAGGGGGTCCTTCCGAACTTTGAACTCCTGCTCCTTAGATATCTTGCTTTTTTCCGCTTTCCCCGGCGAATGCAATGTTCTGCGTTTGGGGGGAGTAGAACGAGGCGAAGGAGAACAATGGAAAGAAGACTTACATTTCACTGGACGGAGCTCGGAAGTTCAAGGAGAAGGCAGCTTAGAAAGTTTCTCTTCCCGTGAACGGCGACGTTCATTAGAGTGGTGTCGTTCTGGCGAATGTTGACGATGATTGGGGGCTGGTTCCTGTCTGTCGTTTGACAATTGTCTAAGGCAGCGATCAGCGAGTTGGCGAGCAATGAGCAGTTCAAGGTTGATTGTCGTTTGCCTTTCACTCTTGGAGAGTGGCGAGTTGTCGGTGAACGAAGAGAAATAAGATAGAATATTGTGCCTGAGTGTACCCTCAAGCAAGAGAACTCTACCCCTATTATTATTAGTATTACAGTATTAGTATTATTATTACTTGCTAAGCTACAACCCTAGTAGGAAAAGCAGGATGCTATAAGTCTAGGGGCTCCAACAGGGAAAATGGCCCAGTGAGGAAAGAAAACAAGGAAAAATAGAATATTTTAAGAACAGTAACAATACTAAGATAAATATTTCCTATATAAACTATAAAAACTTTAACAAAACAAGAGGAAGAGAAATAAGATAGAATAGTGTGCCTGAGTGTACCCTTAAGCAAGAAAACTCTAATCCAAGACAGTGGAAAACCAAGGTACACAGGCTATGGCACTGCCCAAGACCAGAGAACAATGGTTTGACTTTGGAGTGTCCTTCTCCTAGAAGAGCTGCTTACCATAGCTACAGAGTCTCTTCTACCCTTACCAAGAGGAAAGTAGCCACTGAACAATTACAGTGTAGTAGTTAACCCCTTGGGAGAAGAAGAATTGTTTGGTAATCTTGATGTTGTCAGGTGTATGAGGACAGAGAATATGTAAAGAATAGGGCAGACTATTCAGTGTATGTTTAGGCAAAAGGAAAATGAGCCGTAACTAGAGAGAAGGATCCAATGTAATACTGTCTGGCCAGTCAAAGGACCCAATAACTCTCTAGCGGTAGTATCTTCAATGGGTGGCTGGTGCCCTGGCCAGCTGAAATCATATTTTTTATTAAGGAACAATGCTTTGTATTCATGTAAGAACAAATAGTTTTAAAAATGATTTAGCCAGATTTAATTCATTACCTAACAAATTTTTACATTATTTAATATCACCAGCAAATGACTGTTCGTTAAACTAATGTAACACGTTTACCATTCTAAATACAGCTGTACCTCAGTTTAACAGATATGCTGGCCGGGGTCTACCATTTTCATAAATGCAGATTCCCTGCATCAGCTAACCTACACAATACCCAGACCTAATAGAATTTATCATCACAATCACTTTTAAGAAGCTTAGCAGTCTACAGAATTAGTAGTTTACTGGTCAGAAGTAATCAAATCCTTCTTACCTTTAATAGAGAAATGTAAAGTGGTTGTCTCGAGGATATTCACTCTAAAACTGTACAACACAATAGCATCAGTAGTGGCAAATCCAGATTTCGTGGTCATGCCCTTGCTTTACATGTATCAGCCTGAGATATTCCTAAATGCCACAAGGCGGTGGAGTAGAGTGAGGCAGCAAAGTTCTTCCTCAATAGATTTTCGATGAGATGACGAAGGGCGTCCAGCTGATATGTCTACAAAGGCATCATTGTCATTATCTTCTATGCTGACTATGGGGTTAGTATGACCCCCATCTCTCCTAAGTCGTCTTTATGTAGTAGCAAACAGGTCCTTTTTCCATCTTCCTCCACAATAAACAGCTAATAATTTTGATATCGTTGTTTGCCTTGGGTACTCCATCACTGATTCTGCAAAGCTTCATCTCTGTCGAGACCTGAAATAAGATAAAAAATCACACGTAAATCAGAACTAATAATAATGTCGAGATCTTAGCATTAAAAGTATCTTGCATGCATACTAAGCATTACTCCGAGGCAAATACTGTACCTAATTTTTATCAAAGGTTAGTATTCTGTGAGCAATTATTCATAATTCATTACTTAATTTTCAATTAATATTAATCAATTAGTTTTCCTTTATAGCCTCAGGCACAAAATAATTGAAAATCAAGATGGTTTTTAGTAATTTGTAATTTTCCTAACTATACAAATTTGAGTCCTTTAATAGGAGCTGGAACTTGGCTGCCAATATTTATAAAAAGGTGGCGGAGGTCACTGCAAGGAGGTAGGTAGGCTCTGCTCACCAGACAGGCTACTGAAAAGCCCCTTTGACCTTAACCTAGGACTTGTAGGACAATTGAGGAAGAAAGTTGAAGGACTCTGGTTTATGTAGCCTACTTAGGAATTTTGATTCGTTCCTTCACATACACAAATCTTTCCTTAACAGGAGACTTAAAATGAGGAAGCAGGAAGTCCCTAAAACCTAACTGGTTGGTTTAATTCCCGGATGCCAAAGCGTTTGCACAGGTAAAGGGAGCCGAAGTTTGACCCCTGCCGACATCATAAAAACAAAAAGATGCGCCAAGTGATAGGTTAGGTTTCTGCCAAAGCTTGACAGAAGGTTAGGGAAAAACTTATATCCATACAGATATGGTGTCTGTTAATGTACAGTATGGATATTCTAAGAAATGGATTTGCATACATCTCTATCCATACTCTGCCTCATAAGTTGCTCGGTTGGGAGGCTTATAGAGGAATCACACTAGTCAATTATGGTCCGAGGTTTTCGCCAACCTTCAGCTGATGAAAGCGAGCGAAAGTGTTGTAGCGTCACAGTACAATATCGCAGTTCGAGGAGCAAATGGGAAAAAGTTAAACGAAACCGATCAGCTGATATCATCATGGCACCAAGAAATTTTCTAACTGTTGCAGTAATATGTATTATCTGTATATTACGTGAATTGAAGAATTCTAAAACTACCACAGGATGAACAAAGCATACTTTTATTATCTCTTGAGGCTTGTTGGACCCAAAATTGTCAAGCAAGATCACGTCGTATTTGCAGCCGACATACAGCGGAACCTCTACACACAAACGTATCTACAGTACATCAGAATTTTCCAACATCCGAAGTAAAATTCGAGCAAATTTTCGACTCTACACCCGAATTTTATTTCGACACACGATGTAAGCAATTTTCGTCGTACCGGTTGTATCCGAATTTTTCGACACGCGAAGTACATTTCGAACACGTTCCTACTCTACACCCGAAGTAAACAATATCCATACGCGTAGACGGTACTCATAGCGCCGGATGTATTTTTCATTTCCGCCGATAGAAGGCAGCACTTCGACCTCGGAGGGACCCTCAATTAGCGTGCCTTGGGTCATTCCTCTGTTCTCGTCGGCTTCGTGTGGTTGTGCGCTGTGCATTCTGCTATTACAGTAACTGTATTTTAATCGTGATTTTTTGGGTACAGTACATACTTTTACGGTTTTTTACGTAAAGCATGGGTCCTAAAAGGCTTAGTTTCGCAAGTGGTAGTGGTAGTGGTAAGAAAAGGAAGAAGGAAATGCTTTCTTTAGAAGTAAAGCAAGAAATTATTGAAAAGCATGAGCGTGGCGTCCGCGTGAGTGAACTTGCAAAAGAATATGGCCGAAATATGTCGACGATCTCGACAATCTTGAAACAGAAAGAAGCCATTAAAGCAGTGAAACCTTCTAAGGGGATCACCATCATTTCAAAACATCGTAGCCCTATCATAGAAGAGATGGAACGACTTCTGCTAATCTGGATCAAGGACAGAGAGATTGTTGGCGACACCATCACCGAAACTATTATCTGCGAGAAGGCGCACGCCATCTTTGAGCAGAACTTCCTTTGAAGGGGGACCATCGACACCCAGCGATGGCAACAAAGACACAAGGTCTGGAAAGGAACAGGCACTCCCTGGGGGAAGAGAAGGAACCGACTCACTAGGGGAGCTGCCACCGTTGCCTATCCCACAGGGTTGACCTGGAGTCACAAGCCCTGCACTACTGCTCTACCGTGCCCCAGAAGGGCCTGGTTGAGAATTAGCTTTGGGCAGAGATTTTGGCATAGAGAAAGCAGAAGCCCGCGATTTCTTCAATTTCGAGGAAGATCCCAAAAGCGAAGATTCGCGTTTAGACTACTTCTTACGCGCAAACCTCTCCCACTGGAAGGGAGGCTACTACATACACTCGGAACAGGTGTTGTCCTGCGAACACTGACTTCCCCGGCAAACCGGGCATAAAAGAGTGTGGGTTCGTCTCCACGGACGACATGAAGGTACCGCAACGGCGGCCTTCAATATCTGGACATGTCCGCATAGCGAGACAATAACCAAACACACAAAAGAAAAAGGAATAGTAATAAAGTCAAGACAGTTTGTTTAATGGGAGAGAGACGGTACGTCTGCACTCTACCGAGCCAAAAGTAAAAGTGGTTACTCAACCGACAGGTGTGAGTGAGCAGGGTAGCCAGTCTACCCCAACCCCCTCCTGCTAAATAGCAGATGGGGTAATTATCCCTACCTAAAATTGTCTTGGCTGGCTTTCAGCATTGCCGAAAGTAATACCCTATAAATAGCGAAGGTTTGTATCTGTGTCGGAACAAATATGTCTTCTTCTATAGTTTATATATGACTGATTTATCAACATGTTATTACTGATCCGAAAATGTTTCATGTAGTTTTACTCAATACTTATACAGTATACTATATAGTTTACTTACTATTCCCTTACTTCCTTTCGGCACTGGGCTACCTACCCTCTTGGAATCCTTAGGGTTGCAGCATTCTGCTTTTCCACCCAGGGTCGCAGTTTGGCTAGTAAGGGACAATGCTTTGTATTTATGTAAAAATTACAAATTTCAAAATTTGAGAGTAATTTGTATTTTTCCTAACACAAACCTGTAGCTATTTATAGGGGTATTACTTTCGGCGAAGCTGAAAGATGAGCCATTAGACATTTAGCGAGGGTTAACCACCTACCTGCTAGTTAGCAGGGGGAGGGGGAGTTAGTAGATTACCAAGACATTCCCAATACTACCTTGAACGCCAGGGACGTAGTAATGCCCCTGATGTCTTGTGCTCTGGGTCCAAGTGTCGGAGGAGGATATGGATTCAGAGCGAGGTCAATAACCTAGTGAATCCCGGCAGATATGGTGTTCTTCGTGATCCTCCTCTTGACCTTAACCATGCTGATGAAGAGGGTAGACACTTGGAGCGAGCTCTCGTAGATTCCTTGAGGAATGGCCTATAGTTTCTCTTTGGCATAGTAACCGGTGATCTGGATCATTGGTGATGTTGCGAAGGACTCTCACACCGAAGGGTTTGGATTCTGAAATCTGAGCTACCAGAAACTAGGTCGAGCATTACTTGGCAAATCGTTGTAAATGAGACATTAAGGGTGTCCCATTGGGTTCATCGACTCTCTTGGCGGAAGCCAACGAGCGGGAGACCTGTCATCAAGGTCTAGACCTCTCTGTTGCTTGGAGTCATGGAACGAGGTCTCCTTTCTAACTAAGGGTCCGTCGGCTTGAAACTCCGTATGAGGGGCAGTGCCAACGTGGAGAGGTTAATTCCTTCCGATCTGAAGGCGAGGCTCAAGGACTAGCAGTGGCCTTGCCTTGTTGAGACCAAGAAGTCTTCCTCCCGAAGGTAACCGAGGAACACGCTAATGCTGTCATAGTGGTATTGAGGGGAGGGATACCTCATCCCTGATACCAACTTACAGTCCACTTAGCCTGGATTGGCCGAATCCAAAAATGTATCCAGATATCCAGACATTCTCTTTGCAACTTGTTACGGGAGAAACTCCCTGGGAGAGGAAGAGTTGGACAGTCTCCAGGCATGAAATCGTGAAGATACTGCTTTGTGAAAGATGTTCACGTGTGGCTGTTTAGAGTCGCCGAGGGGGGTTCTCTCGAGACCTCCAATGAGAGATGCAGATGAGTCGACAAGCATGAAGAGTGTGCTGAGCAAGACGAATCTTGCTGATGGGACGAGTCTGCTAGGCAAGACAAAAATCTTGCTGACGGGATGAGTCTGCTGGGCAAGACGAGTCTGATGGCCTGTTCCCGAAGATCAAAGGAGGGGAATAAATAAATCCAATTCCCATAGGATCTTTCAGGATCAACGTCAGTAGATGAGATAAGTCTTCTGACGAGACAAGACTGCTAATGTCTAGGCCTGCTCTGAAAGGCAATGGCAGAGAATGGGCGAACCTAATTCTCGTGGGAGGAATCCCCCCAAAAGGGGAAACCAACCAGGAAAAGGAAGATTTTCTCACTAATGAGAAAAGGAGGCTACCATTTGCTACCGATGTCAGCGAACCTTCGAGCAAGCAGGAAGATTGCTGCATAGTGGCTGGTGGAAGAACTACTACAACAGCAGGGGAGTGGGTTAATGTCTCTCTTCGCTGGAAGAATCCTCCGAAGGGGAGACCAAAGGGAGAAGGAAGTCTTTTCCAAAGACAGGAAAGACATGATCAACATCTGCTGCCCTAGTTGGTGATTCTCCCCACAACAGATAGGAGAGTTCCAGCACCTACAGGTGATCCTCTTGGCAGTACTCTCTGTTTCCCATCCCCGATTCTCAGCCCATGAAGGTGGACATTGGGCTTTATACAAGAAACGAGCCGGAGCTCAAACTGAGTTCTTTCCCCTCAGAGTGGGGTGGTACCTCTTGCCCGCAGGAAGGTTGCTCTCATCTCCGAGAGGTTTAAGAGGTGGTCACATTCGGGCCCTGACCACAGCCCAGAGGCTGAGTGGTACAGCATGCCTTCCCCCTTTTCTTTGATGCATCTGGAGGGAGAAATCAAATCATGGAAGAACCAAGGAGACTGACTCCCTGGATGAGATCCTCATCTTGCAACCTCCTTATGAGGACAATCTTTTTCTCAGATCCTGAAAAGAACCAGAGAAAGGGAGATACCTAGTGCCGAAGGACCTTGGATCTGGCTGTTCCTGAAGAGCTTGGATTCGACGGAGACTGATGCGGTCTTGTTGAACCTGCGGGAGTTTCTGATGTAGGACTAGCAGCGAAGGCGCTGTCTTCAACCCCCTAGACATCACCTCGGGTTGGGTCACAGTCGTTGTTGAAGTAGCTGAATGAAGACTACATGACCCCTCTGCAGATCTTGTAATCCTCGATGAGGATTTCGGCAGTGTCTTAGAGTCCTCTTTTCTTGGAGGGAAGCAGGTCTCTAGCACAGATAGTTTTGGTGGAACACCCTTATGTTGGTCATCTGTAAGAGGAAGGATTGTATCTCCCACGGGTTTCGAGATTACCCTGAGTACTTGAGAGACCTCCTCAGTGGGAGAGGGCCAAAAAAAGTCAGATAAGGAGTCTTCCCAGCACGAAACTTCCACTGCTAGCTGTGGAACAAGAGGATGAGAAGGAACGGGCACAATGACACAATCTTCCCTTGGATGTCCTGACAGGGGTCAGCTTGACCCTGGATGAGACTAACTCATCAGGGACTAATCTTTTCTGCTTCCAGGGAGAGAAAGAAAACGAAGTTTCTCAGTGGGAAGGAATCATGGATTTTCGCCTCGGGTCCGTAGAACTCCAGGGGGATCCTAGCAGTTTCCTATGGACGAGCAGGTGGGATACCTGTCACGAAGGCTTGCATGGCAGACCTAACCAAGGCTCCAAACCATGACTCCTGACCAATAGCGGCAATATCAGAAAGTTTACCTGAAGGGAACGACGTAGAGGGCCTCAGCAAAAAGTCTTATCTGCTGTCGAAGATGCTCTCGAGGAAAGCTGCTGTGCTGTTGTTTCCTTCCTAGGAAAAGGAATCGGCCATGAAGGGGGTCCTTCGGAACTTTTAACTCCTGCTCCTTAGATATCTTGCCTTTTTCCGCCCTCCCCGGCGAATGCAATGTCCTGCGTTTGGGGGCTTCTCTTCCCGTGAACGGCGACGTTCATTAGAGTGGTGTCGTTCTGGTGAATGTTGACGATGATTGGGGGCTGGTTCCTGTCTGTCGTTTGACAATTGTCTAAGGCAGCGATCAGCGAGTTGGCGAGCAATGAGCAGTTCAAGGTTGATTGTCGTTTGCCTTTCACTCTTGGAGAGTGGCGAGTCGTCGGTGAACGAAGAGAAATAAGATAGAATATTGTGCCTGAGTGTACCCTCAAGCAAGAGAACTCTACCCCTATTATTATTAGTATTATTATTACTTGCTAAGCTACAACCCTAGTAGGAAAAGCAGGATGATATAAGTCTAGGGGCTCCAACAGGGAAAATGGCCCAGCAAGGAAAGAAAACAAGGAAAAATAGAATATTTTAAGAACAGTAACAATACTAAGATAAATATTTCCTATATAAACTATAAAAACTTTAAACAAAACAAGAGGAAGAGAAATAAGATAGAATACTGTGCCTGAGTGTACCCTTAAGCAAGAGAACTCTAATTCAAGACAGTGGAAAACCAAGGTACACAGCCTATGGCACTGTCCAAGACCAGAGAACAATGGTTTGACTTTGGAGTGTCCTTCTAGAAGAGCTGCTTACCATAGCTAAAGAGTCTCTTCTACCCTTACCAAAACGAAAGTAGCCGCTGAACAATTACATTGTAGTAGTTAACCCCTTGAGCAAAGAAGAATGGTTTGGTAATCTTGATGTTGTCAGGTGTATGAGGACAGAAAATATGTAAAGAATAGGGCAGACTATTCAGTGTATGTTTAGGCAAAAGGAAAATGAGCCGTAACTAGGGAGAAGGATCCAATGTAGTACTGTCTGGCCAGTCAAAGGACCCAATAACTCTCTAGCAGTAGTATCTTCAATGGGTGGCTGGTGCCCTGGCCAGCTTAAATCATACTTTTTATTAAGGGACAATGCTTTGTATTCATGTAAGAACAAATAGTTTTAAAAAAGATTTAGCCAGATTTAATTCATTACCTAGCAGATTTTTACATTACTTAATATCACAAACATTATTTGACGAGAGCAAATCCAACCAGCAAACAACTGTTCGTTAAACTAATGTAACACGTTTACCATTCTAAATACAGCTGTACCTCAGTTTAACCCTTTTACCCCCAAATGACGTACTGGTACGTTTCACAAAACTTATCCCTTTACCCCCATGGACGTACCAGTACGTCCTTGCAAAAATATGCTATAAAAAATTTTTTTTCATATTTTTGATAATTTTTTGAGAAAATTCAGGCATTTTCCAAGAGAATGAGACTAACCTGACCTTCCTATGACAAAAATTAAGGCTGCAAGAGCAATTTAAAAAAAATATACTGCAAAATGTGCTGGGGAAAAAATAACCCCTTGGGGGTTAAGGATTGAAAATTTCCAGAGCCTAGGGGTAAAAGGGTTAACAGATATGCTGGCCAGGGTCTACCATTTTCATAAATGCAGATTCCCTGCATAAGCTAACCTACACAATACCCAGACCTAATAGAATTTATTATTACAATCACTTTTAAGAAGCTTAGCAGTCTACAGAATTAGTAGTTTACTGGTCAGAAGTAATCAAATCCTTCTTACCTTTAATAGAGAAATGTAAAGTGGTTGTCTCGAGGATATTCACTCTAAAACTGTACAACTCAACAGCATCAGTAGTGGCAAATCCGGATTTAGAGGTCATGCCCCTGCTTTACGTGTATCAGCCTGAGATATTCCTAAATGCCACAAGGTAGTGGAGTAGAGTGAGGCAGCAAAGTTCTTCCTCAATAGATTTTCGATGAGATGACGAAGGGCGTCCGTCTGATATGTCTACAAAGGCATCATTGTCATTATCTTCAATGCTGACAATGGGGTTAGCATGAACCACATCTCTCCTAAGTCGTCTTTATGTAGTAGCAAACAGGTCCTTCTTCCATCTTCCTCCATAAACGGCTAATAATTTTGATATCGTTGTTTGCCTTGGGTACTCCATTACTGATTCTGCAAAGCTTCATCTCTGTCGAGACCTGAAATAAGATAAAAAATCACACGTAAATCAGAACTAATAATAATGTCGAGATCTTAGCATTGAAAGTATCTTGCATGCATACTAAGCATTACACTGAGGCAAATACTGTACTGTACCTAATTTTTATCAAAGATTAGTATTCTGTGAGAAATTATTCATAATTCATTACTGTACTCAATTTTCAATTAATATTAATCAATTACTGTTTTCTTACAAACTTGAGCCCTTTAATAGGAGCTGGAACTTGGCTGCCAATATTTATAAAAAGGTGGCGGCAGTCCCTGCAAGGAGGCAGGTAGGCTTCGCTCACCAGACAGGCTACTGAGAAGCCCCTTTGACCTTAACCTAGGACTTGTAGGACAATTGAGGAAGAAAGTAAAAGGACTGGTTAATGTACTTAGGAATTTTGATTCGTTCCTTCACATACACAAATCTTCTTTCCTTAACAAGAGACTTAAAATGAGGAAGCAGGAAGTCCCTATAACCAAACTGGTTGGTTTAATTCCCGGATGCCAAAGCGTTTACACAGGTAAAGGGAGCCGAAGTTTGACCACTGCCGACATTATAACAACTTGAGAAAAAGATGCGCCAGGTGATAGGTTAGGTTTCTGCCAAAGCTTGACAGAAGGTTAGGGAAAATCTTATATCCATACAGATATGGTGTCTGTTAATGTACAGTATGGATATTCTAAGAAATGGATTTGCATACATCTCTATCCATACTCTGCCTCATAAGTTGCTCGGTTGGGAGGCTTATAGAGGAATCACACTAGTCAATTATGGTCCGAGGTTTTCGCCAACCTTCAGCTGATGAAAGCGAGCGAAAGTGTTGTAGCGTCACACTACAATATCACAGTTCGAGGAGCAAATGGGAAAAAGTTAAACGAAACCGATCAGCTGATATCATCATGGCACCAAGAAATTTTCTAACTGTTGCAGTAATATGTATTATCTGTATATTACGTGAATTGAAGAATTCTAAAACTACCACAGGATGAACAAAGCATACTTTTATTATCTCTTGAGGCTTGTTGGACCCAAAATTGTCAAGCAAGATCACGTCGTATTTGCAGCCGACATACAACGGAACCTCTACACACAAACGTATCTACAGTACATCCGAATTTTCCAACATCCGAAGTAAAATTCGAGCAAATTTTCGACTCTACACCCGAATTTTATTTCGACACACGATGTAAGCAATTTTCGTCGTACCGGTTGTATCCGAATTTTTCGACACGCGAAGTACATTTCGAACACGTTCCTACTCTACACCCGAAGTAAACAATATCCATACGCGTAGACGGTACTCATAGCGCCGGATGTATTTTTCATTTCCGCCGATAGAAGGCAGCACTTCGACCTCGGAGGGACCCTCAATTAGCGTGCCTTGGGTCATTCCTCTGTTCTCGTCGGCTTCGTGTGGTTGTGCGCTGTGCATTCTGCTATTACAGTAACTGTATTTTAATCGTGATTTTTTGGGTACAGTACATACTTTTACGGTTTTTTACGTAAAGCATGGGTCCTAAAAGGCTTAGTTTCGCAAGTGGTAGTGGTAGTGGTAAGAAAAGGAAGAAGGAAATGCTTTCTTTAGAAGTAAAGCAAGAAATTATTGAAAAGCATGAGCGTGGTGTCCGCGTGAGTGAACTTGCAAAAGAATATGGCCGAAATATGTCGACGATCTCGACAATCTTGAAACAGAAAGAAGCCATTAAAGCAGTGAAACCTTCTAAGGGGATCACCATCATTTCAAAACATCGTAGCCCTATCATAGAAGAGATGGAACGACTTCTGCTAATCTGGATCAAGGACAGAGAGATTGTTGGCGACACCATCACCGAAACTATTATCTGCGAGAAGGCGCACGCCATCTTTGAGCAGAACTTCCTTTGAAGGGGGACCATCGACACCCAGCGATGGCAACAAAGACACAAGGTCTGGAAAGGAACAGGCACTCCCTGGGGGAAGAGAAGGAACCGACTCACTAGGGGAGCTGCCACCGTTGCCTATCCCACAGGGTTGACCTGGAGTCACAAGCCCTGCACTACTGCTCTACCGTGCCCCAGAAGGGCCTGGTTGAGAATTAGCTTTGGGCAGAGATTTTGGCATAGAGAAAGCAGAAGCCCGCGATTTCTTCAATTTCGAGGAAGATCCCAAAAGCGAAGATTCGCGTTTAGACTACTTCTTACGCGCAAACCTCTCCCACTGGAAGGGAGGCTACTACCTACACTCGGAACAGGTGTTGTCCTGCGAACACTGACTTCCCCGGCAAACCGGGCATAAAAGAGTGTGGGTTCGTCTCCACGGACGACATGAAGGTACCGCAACGGCGGCCTTCAATATCTGGACATGTCCGCATAGCGAGACAATAACCAAACACACAAAAGAAAAAGGAATAGTAATAAAGTCAAGACAGTTTGTTTAATGGGAGAGAGACGGTACGTCTGCACTCTACCGAGCTAAAAGTAAAAGTGGTTACTCAACCGACAGGTGTGAGTGAGCAGGGTAGCCAGTCTACCCCAACCCCCTCCTGCTAAATAGCAGATGGGGTAATTATCCCTACCTAAAATTGTCTTGGCTGGCTTTCAGCATTGCCGAAAGTAATACCCTATAAATAGCGAAGGTTTGTATCTGTGTCGGAACAAATATGTCTTGTTCTATAGTTTATATATGACTGATTTATCAACATGTTATTACTGATCCGAAAATGTTTCATGTAGTTTTACTCAATACTTATACAGTATACTATATAGTTTACTTACTATTCCCTTACTTCCTTTCGGCACTGGGCTACCTACCCTCTTGGAATCCTTAGGGTTGCAGCATTCTGCTTTTCCACCCAGGGTCGCAGTTTGGCTAGTAAGGGACAATGCTTTGTATTTATGTAAAAATTACAAATTTCAAAATTTGAGAGTAATTTGTATTTTTCCTAACACAAACCTGTAGCTATTTATAGGGGTATTACTTTCGGCGAAGCTGAAAGATGAGCCATTAGACATTTAGCGAGGGTTAACCACCTACCTGCTAGTTAGCAGGGGGAGGGGGAGTTAGTAGATTACCAAGACATTCCCAATACTACCTTGAACGCCAGGGACGTAGCAATGCCCCTGATGTCTTGTGCTCTGGGTCCAAGTGTCGGAGGAGGATATGGATTCAGAGCGAAGTCAATAACCTAGTGAATCCCGGCAGATATGGTGTTCTTCGTGATCCTCCTCTTGACCTTAACCATGCTGATGAAGAGGGTAGACACTTGGAGCGAGCTCTCGTAGATTCCTTGAGGAATGGCCTATAGTTTCTCTTTGGCATAGTAACCGGTGATCTGGATCATTGGTGATGTTGCGAAGGACTCTCACACCGAAGGGTTTGGATTCTGAAATCTGAGCTACCAGAAACTAGGTCAAGCATTACTTGGCAAATCGTTGTAAATGAGATATTAAGGGTGTCCCATTGGGTTCATCGACTCTCTTGGCGGAAGCCAACGAGCGGGAGACCTGTCATCAAGGTCTAGACCTCTCTGTTGCTTGGAGTCATGGAACGAGGTCTCCTTTCTAACTAAGGGTCCGTCGGCTTGAAACTCCGTATGAGGGGCAGTGCCAACGTGGAGAGGTTAATTCCTTCCGATCTGAAGGCGAGGCTCAAGGACTAGTAGTGGCCTTGCCTTGTTGAGACCAAGAAGTTTTCCTCCCGAAGGTAACCGAGGAACACGCTAATGCTGTCATAGTGGTATTGAGGGGAGGGATACCTCATCCCTGATACCAACTTACAGTCCACTTAGCCTGGATTGGCCGAATCCAAAAATGTATCCAGATATCCAGACATTCTCTTTGCAACTTGTTACGGGAGAAACTCCCTGGGAGAGGAAGAGTTGGACAGTCTCCAGGCATGAAATCGTGAAGATACTGCTTTGTGAAAGATGTTCACGTGTGGCTGTTTAGAGTCGCCGAGGGGGGTTCTCTCGAGACCTCCAATGAGAGATGCAGATGAGTCGACAAGCATGAAGAGTGTGCTGAGCAAGACGAATCTTGCTGATGGGACGAGTCTGCTAGGCAAGTCAAAAATCTTGCTGACGGGATGAGTCTGCTGGGCAAGACGAGTCTGATGGCCTGTTCCCGAAGATCAAAGGAGGGGAATAAATAAATCCAATTCCCATAGGATCTTTCAGGATCAACGTCAGTAGATGAGATAAGTCTTCTGACGAGACAAGACTGCTAATGTCTAGGCCTGCTCTGCAAGGCAATGGCAGAGAATGGGCGAACCTAATTCTCGTGGGAGGAATCCCCCAAAAGGGGAAACCAACCAGGAAAAGGAAGATTTTCTCACAGATGAGAAAAGGAGGCTACCATTTGCTACCGATGTCAGCGAACCTTCGAGTAAGCAAGAAGATTGCTGCATAGTGGCTGGTGGAAGAACTACTACAACAGCAGGGGAGTGGGTTAATGTCTCTCTTCGCTGGAAGAATCCTCCGAAGGGGAGACCAAAGGGAGAAGGAAGTCTTTTCCAAAGACAGGAAAGACATGATCAACATCTGCTGCCCTAGTTAGTGATTCTCCCCACAACAGATAGGAGAGTTCCAGCACCTACAGGTGATCCTCTTGGCAGTACTCTGTTTCCCATCCCCGATTCTCAGCCCATGAAGGTGGACATGGGCTTTATACAAGAAACGAGCCGGAGCTCAAACTGAGTTCTTTCCCCTCAGAGTGGGGTGTTACCTCTTGCCCGCAGGAAGGTTGCTCTCATCTCCGAGAGGTTTAAGAGGTGGTCACATTCGGGCCCTGACCACAGCCCAGAGGCTGAGTGGTACAGCATGCCTTCCCCCTTTTCTTTGATGCATCTGGAGGGAGAAATCAAATCATGGAAGAACCAAGGAGACTGACTCCCTGGATGAGATCCTCATCTTGCAACCTCCTTATGAGGACAATCTTTTTCTCAGATCCTGAAAAGAACCAGAGAAAGGGAGATACCTAGTGCCGAAGGACCTTGGATCTGGCTGTTCCTGAAGAGCTTGGATTCGACGGAGACTGATGCGGTCTTGTTGAACCTGCGGGAGTTTCTGATGTAGGACTAGCAGCGAAGGCGCTGTCTTCAACCCCCTAGACATCACCTCGGGTTGGGTCACAGTCGTTGTTGAAGTAGCTGAATGAAGACTGCCTGACCCCTCTGCAGGTCTTGTAATCCTCGATGAGGATTTGGGCAGTGTCTTAGAGTCCTCTTTCCTTGGAGGGAAGCAGGTCTCTAGCACAGATAGTTTTGGTGGAACACCCTTATGTTGGTCATCTGTAAGGGGAAGGATTGTATCTCCCACGGGTTTCGAGATTACCCTGAGTACTTGAGAGACCTCCTCGGTGGGAGAGGGCCAAAAAGAGTCAGATAAGGAGTCTTCCCTGCACGAAACTTCCACCAGGACTGCTAGCTGTGAAACAAGAGGATGAGGAGGAACGGGCACAATGACACAATCTTCCCTTGGATGTCCTGACAGGGGTCAGCTTGACCCTGGATGAGACTAACTCATCAGGGACTCCTCTTTTCTGCTTCCAGGGAGAGAAAGAAAACGAAGTTTCTCAGTGGGAAGGAATCATGGATTTTCGCCTCGGGTCCGTAGAACTCCAGGGGGATCCTAGCAGTTTCCTATGGACGAGCAGGTGGGATACCTGTCACGAAGGCTTGCATGGCAGACCTAACTAAGGCTCCAAACCATGACTCCTGACCAATAGCGGCAATATCAGAAAGTTTACCTGAAGGGAACGACGTAGAGGGCCTCAGCAAAAAGTCTTATCTGCTGTCGAAGATGCTCTCGAGGAAAGCTGCTGTGCTGTTGTTTCCTTCCTAGGAAAAGGAATCGGCCATGAAGGGGGTCCTTCGGAACTTTTAACTCCTGCTCCTTAGATATCTTGCCTTTTTCCGCCCTCCCCGGCGAATGCAATGTCCTGCGTTTGGGGGCTTCTCTTCCCGTGAACGGCGACGTTCATTAGAGTGGTGTCGTTCTGGTGAATGTTGACGATGATTGGGGGCTGGTTCCTGTCTGTCGTTTGACAATTGTCTAAGGCAGCGATCAGCGAGTTGGCGAGCAATGAGCAGTTCAAGGTTGATTGTCGTTTGCCTTTCACTCTTGGAGAGTGGCGAGTCGTCGGTGAACGAAGAGAAATAAGATAGAATATTGTGCCTGAGTGTACCCTCAAGCAAGAGAACTCTACCCCTATTATTATTAGTATTATTATTACTTGCTAAGCTACAACCCTAGTAAGAAAAGCAGGATGCTATAAGTCTAGGGGCTCCAACAGGGAAAATGGCCCAGCGAGGAAAGAAAACAAGGAAAAATAGAATATTTTAAGAACAGTAACAATACTAAGATAAATATTTCCTATATAAACTATAAAAACTTTAACAAAACAAGAGGAAGAGAAATAAGATAGAATACTGTGCCTGAGTGTACCCTTAAGCAAGAGAACTCTAATTCAAGACAGTGGAAAACCAAGGTACACAGCCTATGGCACTGTCCAAGACCAGAGAACAATGGTTTGACTTTGGAGTGTCCTTCTAGAAGAGCTGCTTACCATAGCTAAAGAGTCTCTTCTACCCTTACCAAAACGAAAGTAGCCGCTGAACAATTACATTGTAGTAGTTAACCCCTTGAGCAAAGAAGAATTGTTTGGTAATCTTGATGTTGTCATGTGTATGAGGACAGAAAATATGTAAAGAATAGGGCAGACTATTCAGTGTATGCTTAGGCAAAAGGAAAATGAGCCGTAACTAGGGAGAAGGATCCAATGTAGTACGGTCTGGCCAGTCAAAGGACCCAATAACTCTCTAGCGGTAGTATCTTCAATGGGTGGCTGGTGCCCTGGCCAGCTGAAATCATACTTTTTATAAAGGGACAATGCTTTGTATTCATGTAAGAACAAATAGTTTTAAAAATGATTTAGCCAGATTTAATTCATTATCTAACAAATTTTTACATTATTTAATATCACCAGCAAATGTCTAAGGTATATAACTGCTACCTAAAACCTTTAGAAGCTCTTAGATTTGCCACAGTAGCTGTGGGGAATTTAGTTCCTCCCGAGGGTACTGAGTCCTAATCACAAGTCAATTGATCGATTTCTCGAATTATTTTGATTTCACTTGTTTTTGAAATCCCAGAGCTGATCTTCCTTTGTTATGTTAATTATTTATATCTATGATTGCATGCTTTACTGCATTTTGCTGTTCGTTAAACTAATATAACACGTTTACCATTCTAAATACAGCTGTACCTCAGTTTAACAGATATGCTGGCCGGGGTTTATCATTTTCATAAATGCAGATTCCCTGCATAAGCTAACCTACATAATACCCAGACCTAATAGAATTTATCATTACAATCACTTTTAAGAAGCTTAGCAGTCTACAGAATTAGTAGTTTACTGAGTTTACTGGTCATAGTATTCAAATCCTACTTACCTTTAATAGAGAAATGTAAAGTGGTTGTCTCGAGGATATTCACTCTAAAACTGTACAAGACAATAGCATCAGTAGTGGCAAATCCGGATTTAGAGGTCATGCCCCTGCTTTACATGTATCAGCCTGAGATATTCCTAAATGCCACCAGGCGGTGGAGTAGAGTGAGGCAGCAAAGTTGTTCCTCAATAGATTTTCGATGAGATGACGAAGGGCGTCCAGCTGATATGTCTTCAATGTCATCATTGTCATTATCTTCTATGCTGACTATGGGGTTAGTATGACCCCCATCTCTCCTAAGTCGTCTTTATGTAGTAGCAAACAGGTCCTTTTTCCATCTTCCTCCACAATAAACAGCTAATAATTTTGATATCGTTGTTTGCCTTGGGTACTCCATCACTGATTCTGCAAAGCTTCATCTCTGTCGAGACCTGAAATAAGATAAAAAATCACACGTAAATCAGAACTAATAATAATGTCGAGATCTTAGCATTAAAAGTATCTTGCATGCATACTAAGCATTACTCCGAGGCAAATACTGTACCTAATTTTTATCAAAGGTTAGTATTCTGTGAGCAATTATTCATAATTCATTACTTAATTTTCAATTAATATTAATCAATTAGTTTTCCTTTATAGCCTCAGGCACAAAATAATTGAAAATCAAGATGGTTTTTAGTAATTTGTAATTTTCCTAACTATACAAATTTGAGTCCTTTAATAGGAGCTGGAACTTGGCTGCCAATATTTATAAAAAGGTGGCGGAGGTCACTGCAAGGAGGTAGGTAGGCTCTGCTCACCAGACAGGCTACTGAGAAGCCCCTTTCACCTTAACCTAAGACTTGTACGACAATTGAGGAAGAAAGTTAAAGGACTCTGGTTTATGTACTTAGGAATTTTGATTCGTTCCTTCACATACACAAATCTTCTCTCCTTAACAGGAGACTTAAAATGAGGAAGCAGGAAGTCCCTAAAACCAAACTGGTTGGTTTAATTCCCGAATGCCAAAGCGTTTACACAGGTAAAGGGAGCCAAAGTTTGACCACTGCCGACATTATAACAACTTGAGAAAAAGATACACCAGGTGATAGGTTAGGTTTCTGCCGAAGCTTGACAGAAGGTTAGGGAAAATCTTATATCCATACAGATATGGTGTCTGTTAATGTACAGTATGGATATTCTAAGAAATGGATTTGCATACATCTCTATCCATACTCTGCCTCATAAGTTGCTCGGTTGGGAGGCTTATAGAGGAATCACACTAGTCATTTATGGTCCGAGGTTTTTGCCAACCTTCAGCTGATGAAAGCGAGCGAAAGTGTTGTAGCGTCACACTACAATATCGCAGTTCGAGGAGCAAATGGGAAAAAGTTAAACGAAACCGATCAGCTGATATCATCATGGCACCAAGAAATTTTCTAACTGTTGCAGTAATATGTATTATCTGTATATTACGTGAATTGAAGAATTCTAAAACTTACCACAGGATGAACAAAGCATACTTTTATTATCTCTTGAGGCTTGTTGGACCCAAGATTGTCAAGCAAGATCTTGTCGTATTTGCAGCCGACATATTGTTTTTATATCTGACGTCATGATCACGGTTTATACGCGCTGCTTCCCGTCCAGTCGGGAAGCCAATATCTCTCACAACATAATCTTATGCTTTCCATATTGGGCAGCTGCTGGCGAAAAAAAGTCTAGTGTGATACCAGCTTTACCTGCATCAAAGTCCGATCCGGCAAGTAGCAGCACGACCACTACACTCCAAGTGAAGGAAATGGAAAGAGGAAAAAGGGCCAGACATTTATACCTCTCCTCCTAGGCTTACGTGAGACAGCTACCTTAAACTAGATTCTTCTTATCTTGTGAGGTAGTTATGTTAACTACATACTGTACTTGCTAAGCAGCTACCTACACTCAGGGTAAAAGTATACAGGGACCTGTGTGTATACTCCTTAAGATGGTGAATGGGGAAGATCGTCTGACGTTTTCAGCCAGTTAAAGATTCTTCCTGAAGGCAGATGTCGAACCTATACTTCTGACTTTGTGCGCTTTTTGGAAGTAACCTCTGCTCCCTCCATAGATGCAGGATGCGCCCGTCCTGTAAATCTTTTTCTTCATCCTGCCAGTGTTGAAGGCAAGAAGGGTAGCAGCTTTTATTCTTACTGGTAGTGTACTTGTTATCGCCAGGACCGAGAGCAGGTAGCGGGTAGGTGAGCTCTTTAGTATGTGCCGATCCATCTACTTGGGAATGGCTCAATTTCCGGTACGTATCCTACTGTATTATCCGCCGAACGAAGCGAGAGCATAATAGTATAGTATCTCGTACCCTAGGGGAAGGTTCTCAGTACTGCATTGTTTTTCCCACTGGGAGATTAATAGTAGGAGTCACAGTTCAGAAACTCTTATGAATCGGTCTTCAAGGATGATATAATTTCAAAGTTTCATGGAAGAATCTACTTCCTCTAGGAAACTCGCTAGACGGTTGGCAAACGGAATGGGACAATCGAATACCTGTCCTCGGTTGAAGAGAATCCTAGCTGACAACTGAGTGAGCATACGTAGCCTCTCAGTGCTTGAATAAGTCCTAAGATTCAATTCAGAAATCACCTGTTCCAACCCTTAAAGTGAGTTCAAGTTGGAAGATCTTGTTGCCAGGGAAAACTTAAGTCACCTTTTGGTTTCTGAGTTTAGGAAGATCTAGGTCAAAGACCATGGCGTCACCAAAACATCTCGGTAATGTCAAGGGCCAGGAAAGGGATGGGGGTGGCTGCCCTTGTCCTGACCAGCAGCGTTTGAGCTTAGTCTCATGCATAACCAATCACTTGTAACAGGAGATCGAGCTCCTGTACCTCGTACCGAAAACCATTCTCAGGGATTGACTTTTGGTACACCACTGCTACTACTATATAATACTACTACCATATTCACCATTTACATATGTCACTATCGAAAAAACCACCAAAAAAGCAAGATTTTAAAGTGACTGTCCTAAAATCGGTTTAATTTTAACGTATTTGTTCTCACTTTAATTGAGCACTGTTCTGAGACACTTCAAAATGTGAGGAGTAGGAACGAAGTGCCCGAATTGAGCCAAGGGTAAGGCTACCTTTCCAGATTAGGTCAAGTGGTGTATGGGTAAATATAAAAGTAAGTGGTGCATGGATAAATATTAAAAATGGTGCATCAGTAAATATAAAAGGTGGAACCCGCAGCCAGTTCTATGCTAGCAATGTTAAGTGGTGCATGAGTAAATATAAGAGTGGTGCATGGGTAAATGTAAGTGGTACTTGGGTAAATATAAAAATGGTACATGAGTAAATAAAAAAGGTGGAACCCACAGGCAGTTCTATGCAAACAATACTGTAATTGCTCTACCTTAGTTTTACGTGATTGTCCATTTAGTGCATAAACCTATTGGCAACCAGATATATAGGAGAGCTAATTATCTATATATTCTCAAAATAACATTACTTGTTGCGAAGTTTTAGGTCCGTATTCTACCCATAATGAGGTGCTCCAACAGACCATTCTTTACTGATCTTGTCGTTTCAACATCAAGGCATAGAGACGACTAGAGTGAATAGTCATCCCTGATGGTGAGATCTTGTAAGTCATATGCTAAGGGGAAAAGATGAGTCTTCAACCTTTTTCTGAAGGCAGCTGGACTGATGCATGACCTCAGCTCAGATGGAAGTTTATTAAAAAGTCTTGGAGCAGCTATTCTAAAAGCTCTAGAACCATGACTTGTCGAACAATGTGGTTCTTGTAACTTACAGCCATCCATTTCCGATCTGGTTGATATACCCAGGTCAGGTTGCTGTAGGTGAAGCAGCTTTCTTAGGTAAGCCGGTTTTCCAGTCTGTAGGGCTACGAATGTTACGACACAGATTTTAAAAACTATTCTAGCATTGGTAGGTAACTAGTGTAGATTTATGAGGACAGGGGTAATTCGTTCACGACGAGCGACACTCGTGATTAATCTTGCTGATCTATTGAAAATTTTCTTGCAGTTTGTTAACCCTTTTACCCCCAAGCTATTTGTAACTTTCCAACCCTTAACCCCCAAGGCGTTTTTTTTTTTTTTCTCAAGCACATTCTGCAATATATATATATTTTTAAATTACTCTAACAGCCTTAATTTTTGTCATAGAGAGGTCAGGTTGGTCTCATTCTTTTGGAAAATGACTGAAGTTTCTCATAAAGTTATCAAAAATATGCAAAAAAAATGTATAAAGCAGTTTTTTGCAAGGACGTACTGGTACGTCCATGGGGGTCAAGGGATGAGTCTTGTAAAACGTACCAGTATGTCCTTTGGGGGTTAAAGGGTTAAGCTGGTAATTTGGTAGGCTACAATAGTACAATCTATTAATGACGCAGTTATGAACTAACTTCTGAGTAGAATCGAGGCGTATGTATGATAGCGGCCACCTGTATGTATGATGACGGCTGACTAAGAATACGGCAGTGTAAAGGGGTCGCAAAGGGACGTTAGGCACCCCCAACCCTGTTAGGTAAGTAGGTAAAGACACGGCTTGTAGGTTAGGTTAGGGGGGAAGTTTAGGTTAGTTGGTGTCCATATTCAATGCTCTCTGGATTGATTGATTGATTTGATGATTTCTGGCATCCTGACAGAGAAACTGGCCGCTGATATACAAAGGCTCCGAAGAATCTCCATCCACATGTTTTCTAATGAGAGCAATGTTTCTTAAGTGTTAGGCCGATGTTTTAACCGCATTATTAATTTGTGGAGCCAATGAAAAGCTATTATCAAGATGGACACACAAATCTTTGACGTTATCAATAAGTCTCACAGGAACACCATTAAATTTGCATTTCTCAGGTCATGTCTTCTTCCAATCAGCACAAACTGGGTTTCATCAACATTTAGCTTTAACTGTTAATAGTTCATATAGTCTTTGATGGATTTTGAGATCAAATTGCGTGTCATCAGCAAACATTTTAAACTTAATGCTCCGATCATCGAGAAATCTTGGTTTTATTATAGTTTATTACATGGTAATGTAACATAGGGAAAAAACTACTCTATTCTGTAAAAAACGGTCTGTTCTCTTCGAAAATGACACTAGTTCCTGTCGGGAATGAATAATTTCAGAAATATACATGTATATCTATATCCACTGATAATGGGGGGACCCCAGTGGGAACTCGGGGAAACAGTATATACTGGTAAAACAATCCTTTTCTTCTCTATACATTACCTTCTTGGTTGTATAATACCCTGTAATACAGTAAAAATTTACCATTTTAAACTTAATGCCCCAATCATATAGAGCTCTTGGGAGTCAGAGTGTAGAGTGAACTACTTCCGAGGGGCTTAATACCATCTACAAGATTAAATATTCAAGACTCACTGTAAATTAAGCCTAAAATGTTATATTCACTGCAAATTACGTTAATATTCAACATCTTTTTGGGGCCATATACGCTTATGGTATACCTTGCAAGCGCGAAAAGATCTTGGCGACTAAGACTCACCTCAATACTAATGATTTCATGTCTATAATCGGTAAATATAGGCTATATATTTCGAACATTAATCATCTACGTAACATTTTACAATAATTTATATTAACCTTACCTATGAAATTTTAATCTAAAGAAGCACTTACGTAAAATAATGCGTTTTAAATTTCAAATGGAATGGTTTGTTATTATTTATCAACAAACGCCCTCGACACCAGGGTTGCCAGGTTTTCTAAATGAGAAAAGGTCAATTTCTAATCAACAGAGGCTTTAAAAGGCCAAACCATTAATAGAAAAAGGTCAAAAATATAGTATTGAAGGCTCGGCTTTTTTCATATTACTAAAGGCCAACCTATTTAAATACAAAAGGTCAAATTTGAGTTTTTTTTGGCCGGTAAAAAGGCCAAACTGGCAACTCTGCTCGACACAGGTAATCTAGGATCTGAGCACCGGAAAGAAAAGCAAAATGTATTTTGTTTTTACATTTAATTTTGTTTTTTTAAATACTTATTATTACTTTAAGAAAGTTTTTGTACCCTATACAATATTATATATATTATTTCTTCTATTAAAGTTCATTATATAATTTTCTATGTTGAAATATAATGTAGAATTATGAAAGTTGATACATTCACTGGCAATGAACGAGCCCACAACTATGTATGTTGTATTACAATGTACAGTATATCACTATACCTATATTAACATTAATATCATAGAATAATATATTTTAAAAGTATATATATAGCTATTTTGTTATATTGACTGTATTAGAATATTTTAGTAAATCTATGCTATTATATTACTGAGATATATAAGCGACACTACAAGTTTTCACTCTCTCTTGCTCTAATTTCATTTTGTACCATATTTCTCAATCTCTAGAATGTGGATACAATAACAGTCTAGATATGGCTACGTATTTCCATTAGATATGCATTTCATTATTTAAAAATAACAAATAGAACATTGGAACGTAATATAAATTTATACTAACAGCCTGTTACATTAATTAAAACCGGTTCTTAAGAATGCTCTATCAGGGTCTAGCTTCATGCATGCAAAACACGGGCTCTTCCATGAAAAATAAAAGAAGTTTGTTCTAGGATTAACAAGAACAGTGGGCTTATTTAGACACTAGAATCATGAACAATGTGGTAATCTCGTATATATTCATAGCAGTTTATTTTTTAAAACATTACAGCTATTGGTACTTTTTATCACACGAAATACTAACCCGAAAACAAATGATCTTACAGAACATCAGAACATGGAATCAATGATTATTACTTAACCCTTCAAATACTGATGACAGCACCCCCACCCAAATAGAGAATGACATACACTGATAAAGTTAAGGAAAATCCTACTTGCAATTAAATAAACTAAAGCATCAACTACAATCACTGACAGGGAAAATGAGAATGAATATGAACTTTTAAGGATATACCAATTATTTATACGCAGCCAATTTCAGATAGGAATTGTTCTTACAAGCTTTGCTGATGAAACGATGAGATGAACTTTACTTTTTAACTTTAAGGCTGCTTATAATTGGTCCTGTACAGTAGGGGAAGCTTACTCTCTACAGGACCTCCACTGTTGTTTTAAGATATTCATTTGGGTGCATTTAAAATTCATAATGCTTATTGTTGGCTCACTGTTAAATAATCACTATCAAAACACTCGCAAAAAAAAAAAAAAAAAAAAAAAAAAAAAACAAGATTCAAACCGTGGTTACTGACATAGAAACGTGGAAAATTGGGAAATTTAAACCTAGAATAATGATATGCAATGATGAAGATTAGCAGTAATGATTTTGATTCAAAGGAAAAGTTGCCTGAACCAGATTGAAAATGCAAAAGATAAGATAAGTCTGGTATTCAATAAAAGTGCTAATCATGGATGATAGACTGATAATGAATGAACACAAATAATATGGGAAGATATTGTAACTATCATATCAGAAACATAGCATTTATTAGTAAACACTTTAATGAAAAATCTATGGCTATACTCATTAATCACCACATATTTTCAAGAATTGATTACTGCAACTCACTGTTCTATGGCTTACCAAATTATCAGCTGAAGAAAATTCAGAGAGTACAAAACAGAACCGCTAGATTAATAAAAGGACTACACAATAGGGAAAGAGTTACCCCTGCACTAATTACATTACACTGGCTGCCGGTAAAGGCGATAATTGAATACAAGCTACTCTTACTAACGTTTAAGATACTGAACCAAAATATCTAAAAGAATGCCTGAACAAACTAGAACTAGAAACAAATGTTACCATAAGACACATGAGTGAAAAACAGACTATCTGAACCAAGAACAAATAGTAAATTTGGTTAAAGGGCTTTCAGCTACTGTGCACCTAGACATTATAATAAACTGCCAACTGAAATGAAGGACCTAAAGCAATTGAATTTAAGAAGAAACTAAAGACATTACTTTTCACAAGATCATATGATTTTGAAGATGATACAATCAAAGAATTGTATAAGTTATAATGAAAACGTTTCGTTAGATGATTGATATAGACCCGCCCGAGAAGTAGTTCACTTGACTTCAGTGGAGGGTTGGATTTAAACCCAAAACAAGTAAAACAAGTAAGATGGGACTATACTTATTTACATATAATCTTGAAGCTCGGAAGTCTATTCGTGATAATGGTGCAAAGTTATGTTGTGATGAGGTACTTATAACATACGTGATGGGTACCATATGATCACCTGCTACCACTGTCAAAGGCAGGGCCATTTTGAATACCCCCCCCCCCAAAAAAAAAAAAGATTAGAAGCTCAAGACTATTGATAAACTATGCGGGAAATGTTCAGGAAATCAGGCCACAGAGGAATATAACTCACAACAGATAAAATGTATAAACTACAATGAGTTGAAAAAATAAAATAAAAAATAAAAACTGAACCTATGATTTAGAATTGATGAGATAAGCGGAATATACTGAAAATAGATACTAAGGAAGTAATATATTACAGCCATGTAAATATTCAATAAGATGATGATAATAATAACAATAATGATAACAATATTACTCCAAGTACTTCAGGAATGTGGTCTCCAGGGTCATGTTTAAATTAGTTACCACTATTATAATAAAGAAAACGGATAATGATTTCATTTTAGGAAAACGATTCAAGGTAAACTAAGTTATATGTATTGGACACAATTCTTTAATCAATGTCTATTTATATAACTTTGACTACTACTTTGGTCTTTTAGTAACTATCTTATTAACCGGAAAATATATATTTAAACATGAAGACTGTTATCTCGTTACGAAACTGGCTTTTATATTTTTAATTTGCTGTTTTAGCTTCGAGTACTACTTCAGTTGTTTTGTAAGTTTTATCGTACTTTTGTCATATGTTTTTAGTCTACATACGAGCCATTGTAAAAGCTATTTTTTATTCTTCAAATAAAGAGGAAATTTGGAAAAAGAATGTGCACCAGTTTCAGACTTCTGATCCAGAAATCTTTCTGTGTGTGTGTGTGTGTGTGTGTGTGTGTGTGTGTGTGTGTGTGTGTGTGTGTGTATGTGTGTGTGTGGCAACCACCAGGAAACCCTTTGTTTCAATTCCAAATTCCCTTGTTTCAAGTACTGTTATCCTCTTTGGTCTTCAGCTTCTGATGCTCATCTTAATTTGTTGGACAGGAACTTACTTTCTTATTCCTGATCTAGATATCAATCTCTGGTACTGTCATTCATTTAGTTCGTTATGCATGTTGCATAAGATTTATCATAATTCTGACCATCCTTTACATTCAGATCTCCCTGGACAGTACCATCCTGTTCGTAATACTAGGTATGAAGTTAATTATAAGAATCAGGCCTTCTCCATCACGAGGCTCAATACTACACAGTATTCTAGAAGCTTTAATCCAGCTCTGACCAAGTTGTCGAATGACCTTCCTAATCGGGTAGTTGAATCAGTAGAACTTAAACTTATGTTGAACAAGCTAACATAAGTCTCTTTTTATAGTATACATGAAAGATCTATTTTATTGTTCTTACTGTTCTTGAATGATTTGAAGTTCTCTGGCATCCTGAGATCGAAGGTCATTGGCGCCGTCTTACTGTTCTTGAAATATTAGATTTAAATATTCATTATTTCTCATGTAGTTTGTTTATTTCCTTTCCTTACCGGACTATGTTTTCTTGTTGGAACCCTTGGGCTTATATCATCCTGCTTTCCTTACTAGGGTTGCAGTTTAGCTGGTAATAATAATAATAATAATAATAATAATAATAATAATAATAATAATAATAATAATAATAATAATAATAATAATAATAATAATAATAATAATAATAATAATAGAGCTGCAATAATTGTAGCAGGTTTAGGAAAATTTATTCTAGTAAAAATTACAATTTCTTGCTGTAATAAGACCACACAAAACATCCTATGAACCAATGAGTTTTTTTTCGGATGTTGAAAAAAGGGCCCAGTTGTGATTGGATAATTAATAAATGAAATAAATTTAATAATGATTTTTTTTATTGGGAGAGCACAATATCATAACATAAGAACTGTTTAGTCTGATTCTATTGGAAATTAGTATTCCAATAGATAAAGTAATCTTCCAAGCAAGATCAAAGCTTGCTCTGTGTCCTTAAAAAAAAAAAAAGAGAGATTAATTATAAATGACAAAAATTTCCCCGAACCATTTGGTTGGTGGGATTACATTCTAGGTCTGCTACAATTTCCATTTATGATAAGAGATTTTACAGAAGAAATTCCCCTTTCAATTAATAATTTTCTTATGAACAGCCTTAATGAAAAAAATTATATTCTGACTCAGATAATAGCAATAAAAAATACCATCTATTTTATATCGTGAAAACATTTTAACTCACTTGAATTGGAGTGGTTATGAAAAGGATTTCAATGATGATCTGAAATTAGATTTCTTCTAACCGATGTCATGATTTTTGTCCCTATATTGTGAAAACTTTTTAACTCACTTAAATTGAAGGTCTTTTAAAAATAATTTTAATTATGATCTGAAATGGCATTTCTTCTTACTAATGTCATAATCTTTGTCCCAGTCGTTGCCTTTATGAGAAGCAGCTAATGGTTAATGGTACACTGTTCATATATATTCTTACTTTCTCAGCCTTCCTCAGACATCACCAGCTTTCATTGGTGAACCATTCAATATTCCATGTTGTTTTTCCAGGAGTTGATCCATCTCATCAATTTCCAAATTTTGGAAGCGAACTTCACTCTCTAAACTCGTATTTTCTCTATCCAAGTCTTTGATTGTCTGTCGTAGTTGGTCGTTCTCCTTAGTAGAAGCAATTAGCATATCAATCTGGTCCTGTAGTAGATGATCCATTTCCTCCACTTCTACATTCTGCCAGTGAAGCTGTTCCTCTAACATCACCTTCTCTTCTTCCAGGTCTTTTATCTTAGAGCACAACTCTGCATTGGTCTTACTAACACTTTTAAACTTTTCATTCATTCTTTCGAGTACGAGATCCACCTGACTAATCTCGATTTTCTGCCAGTGAAGATAGTTTTTCATCGTGTCGCAGTTCTCCTCCATTTCTTTGACTTTCCCTTCCAAAAGCTTCGCTCGCTTGACTAAGGCCTGGAAAAGCGCATCTTCTCCTTCTCTGACCATTTCAAGCTGGTTCTCTATTTCACAGAAATTTTCTTCCACTTTTTTCACATTCGCCAGTTCCTCTTTCTTCGCTTCTAAAGTTTTCAGATCCTGGGTTTGATTATGAAGATGATATCTGGTGTCATTTCTATTATTTACCTGCTTTGTATTATGGGTGTCCACTTTCTCCACACTAGCCTTATTACTTATTGTTTGTTGAAACACAGACAAAAGTTTCCTAAACATTGCTGTACTGTTATTTGGATAAAAATATCTCTTCTGTCGATGAAAAATCTCTCCTTAACTATTTTCATTCGTAGCTTGATGAATTAAGAACACGTAATGTTTCCAAACTTCGGACTGCATTCACGGTAATAATCTTGTAAAATATTATCACCTGAAGGATTATATTGCTAACTTGCTTCCTTAATCCAACGAATTAGAAGTCCAAACTCAAGAGGCTTCTCTAGATGGAGAGATTGTAAACACTTCCTTGAATTCTACACAGATAACTTGTCACTGTCACTGGCTTACTTAAGAATAGTAAAAGAAGAAGCCTATATTAAGCACCACTTCAGTGACAAAGACAGTTGATTTTGTTAAAGTACTCCTGTGCCTAGTTTTAAAAGCTGTGATAGATTTATGGTTCAAAACTGGGCTTTAATTTGATGGCTTGTTAAAACCGCTAGACAAAGTGAAACCAGATGTATGATGACTGACAGTAATATTATATGGCAAAAGTTTATCAGGGGATTAAATAAATTATTTTAGATTTTCCATGTAGGAGGTAAAAATTATTATTATTATTATTATTATTATTATTATTATTATTATTATTATTATTATTATTATTATTATTATTATTAAAGATATAGCATTATTCAAGCCATGGATCCTAAGTAGATATAAGAAAATATTTGAAGTTTGGGAAATAAATTTCAATACCATTTTTATAAAAGAAATCAGAGCAGTGTGCTTAGATATGTCATTTTATCTACACAGACACATACACATAAACACACATATATACATACACACTATATATATATATATATATATATATATATATGTGTGTGTGTGTATATATATCTCTATATGTGCCCCCATATATATATATATACATATATATATATATATATATATATATACATATATATATATATATAATGTGTATATATATATATATATATATATATATATATATATATATATATGCTGTATGTATGTATATATATATATATACACACACACACACACACATATATATATATATATATATATATATATATATATATATACATATACTGTATGTATATATACATACACACACACACACATATATATATATATATATATAAAATATAAACACACACACACACACACACACACACACATATATATATATATATATATATATATATATATATATATATATATATACAAAGTTAATAAAAGTTCAGAATTCCCCTACCTTGAATAGGATTCGAACCAACCCCATTTTAATATGTTACTTGTGACCCAGTAAGGCATAGGCTCAAATCCTTGCCAGGGTAAGTTGAATCATCACATATAAATCCAATTTTGTGCAATTAAATAAAACAATTGAACCAATTCATCAAATTCTTTGTAAATAAAACCATCAGTTTTTAATGTTTTTAATTTCCTAATGTTTTTTTTTATTAAGATTCATCTGCGTTTGTGATTGCACTACTGATGAATTGATTTGAGAAATCGTATAAAGATTATGTTTATCGTTGCTTACGTAATTAGGTTCAAAACCTGGGATGGAAGTAATTGATGCAGCGATGTGAGATAAAAAGAGATTACTGAATATATCAGTTTGAATAGATTATATTGGTGCGCTGGCGTAAAAAAGGATATCTTTCCTTTACCAAAGGCTTATCTGTTTCGTCTTTGTGCATTTTTGTCA
>NC_090744.1:10838658-10841158 GCF_036898095.1 Palaemon carinicauda | reverse complement strand
TAGTTAGTAGTAGATTGGTTATAATGAGATGAAAATTAAGTTAGAATGAAAAGTAAAACGTTAATTGCTTTTGTGATGATTTTTTGGTACTTTCGTCGATAGATTTTGAAAGCTGAATAAAAATACCTGATTCGTTTTCTGTATATCATAATGAAATCTTATTCACACACAAATGTTTTCACGAAAATATAAATAAAAATAATTGAACAATAATTACTTTTATTTAATTTGATAAAAATCTATTTGCTTAATCTTACAATCAAGTAGAGACAATTCTGTTTAGTTTTCTACATTTTATAATTTATACAAAATAATAAAAAGTGCTTATTTAATACGTCCAGGAATCATAGTAGCTATATGTCTTATGTTTCTTTTAGAATAAATTTACATCCTTTTTGGCATATTTTTTATGCTTATATCATTTTTATGTTTCACTTGCATTCTTCCCAAAAATGTCACTGAGGTTGAAAAGAAAATTCTAAATCTTTTTCTCCACTTTTCATGGGAACTCCAAATCCTCTTTCGTCTGCCAAAAAAGGCTGACGTTTGCAGGACAACGAACCTTCTCTCTCTCTCTCCTCTCTCTCTCTCTCTCTCTCTCTCTCTATATATATATATATATTTATATACATATATATATATATGTATTGCTGAAAACTTTTTGTTTTTTAATGAATTAATTCTCTCTCTCTCTCTCTCTCTCTCTCTCTCTCTCTCTCTCTCTCTATATATATATATATATAGAATGTATATTTATATGGATGTAGGTATGTATGAATAATCTTTGTTATTTAAAAGCATTGCTGAAAATCTTTTGTTTTTTTTTGATGGATTAATAAACTGAAATTAGCAAAAAAGTGAATATTTGCATCATGAATAATTTATGCATACAAAAGTTTATATCACAGTATGATCAGATATTCAAACTCTTTCAAAAAAATTGTACTTAAACATATAATAAACAGAATTCAACGAGAAAACAATACAAACATTCATTATTATAAACAAACAAAAACAGAATCTGATAAAAACCAAGACCACCTTTCTCCTATATCTCAGTTACCTCTGAAATAAACAGCTGTTGCCATATTGAGAGTCGACGTAAACTGCAATGGAAAAACACAAGCCTTTTCAAAGGAACCCTGGATTCAGCTTCACAATGGGAACAAACGGTTGAGAGCTGTCAGCCATTCCTATTGTATTTTGGTGGAAAAGCAAGAGAGCTTCCCGAAAGGAACTTGTGAGGAAAGGGAGATCGAGAGGGAGACAGAGAATCAGATGGCAAGACAAGGTGAAGGATGATATGGAGAGAAGAGGTTAGGTGGAAGAGTATACATTTGATAGAAGGCATTGGTAAAGGCGCATCAGACAACCGACCTCTTAATGTAGGGATAACGGTGGGGAAGTAGAAGCACACCTGCTGATCCATGGGTTCGAGTATGGCAGGCATAGTGAAGTTTACAGAGGTAACAAGAGTCTTTCGACTAAGATGGTGTGGGGCACGTGTTGAGAATGAATGGTGGGGAGTAAGGGAGGAGGGCTTAGTAAGAACCTTTGAGGGAAGAAGATGGAGAGGGAGACAGAGAATCAGATGGCAAGACAAGGCGAAGCATGATATGAAAAGAAGAGGTTAATTAGAAGAGGATACCTTTAGTAGAAGGCATAGAAGAGGGCGTATCAGGCAACCGACCCTTTAATGTAAGGATTAATGGTGGAAAAGAAGAAGAACAAATAACATAGCTTTCTGTCTTTGTCATGTTAATATCAAGAGCAGACGAGCAAACCTTATGATTAGAAAATAATTGATTATATTTTTTCTTACTTTTATTGTGTATTGTGGAATGATGTTAAGAAATATTGAGAGCAATGTATTATTATTATTATTATTATTATTATTATTATTATTATTATTATTATTATTATTATTATTATTATTATTATTATTATTATTATTGATAAATGCCAGAAAGTCTTCAGGATGTCACTTTTTTTCAAAATCCTGTCAAAATAAATTTGCCTTCTTTGAGAAGCCATGATGTTGAAAATGAACAGCTGACAAACTCAGAAAAAAAAAGAGAAAGAGAGAGAGAGAGAGAGGAGAGAGAGAGAGAGAGAGAGAGAGAGAGAGAGATAACAACATTTTCTTCAGAGTTCTGTTTTTCCTAGGTCCAGTATAAAAAACATATTATTAGAGGAATTGAAAGAGAGAGAGAGAGAAAGAGAGAGAGAGAAGATGAGAGAGAGAGAGAGAGAGAGAGAGAGAGATGACAACATTTTCTTCAGAGTTCTGTTTGTCCTTGTTCCAGTATGAAAATCATATTATTAGAGGAATTGAGAGAGAGAGAGAGAGAGAGAGAGAGAGAGAGAGAGAGAGAGAGAGAGAAGTCACTTCTGATAGCTTAAATTTCCTACTGATGCATTCTTTCCAGTCTCCCTCAATTGCAAAAGATTTCGTGTCCTTCCAGGAATGTGGGGTACACGCTCCCCCGCCCACCCTCTT
>NC_090744.1:10835525-10838158 GCF_036898095.1 Palaemon carinicauda | reverse complement strand
AAAAAAAATATGCTAAAAAGGATGCAAATTTATTCTGAAAGAAACAAAGTAGGTTGGCCAAGGCACCAGCCGCCCGTTGAGATACTACCGCTAGAGAGTTATGGGGTCCTTTGACTGGCCAGATAGTACTACATTGGATCATTCTCTCTGGTTACGGTTCTTTCCCTTTGCCTACACAGAAACATATAGTCTGGCATGTTCTTTACAGATTCTCCTCTGTCCTCATACACTAGACAACACTGAGATTACTAAACAATTCTTCTTTACCCAAGGGGTTAACTACTGCAATGTAATAGTTCAGTGGCTACTTTCCTCTTGGTAAGGGTAGAAGAAACTCTTCAGCTATGGTAAGCAGCTCTTCAAGGAGAAGGACCCTCAAAATCAAACCATTGTTCTCTAGCCTTGGGTAGTGCCATGGCCTCTGTACCATGGTCTTCCACTTCTTGGGTTAGAGTTCTCTTGCTTGAGGGTACACTCAGGCACACTGTTCTATCTAGTTTCTCTTCCTCTTGTTTTGTTAAAGTCTTTATAGTTTATATAGGAAATATTTATTTTAATGTTGTTACTATTCTTAAAATATTTTGTTTTTATTTTTTTTTCCTTTCCTCACTGGGCTATTTTCCCTGTTGGGGCCCTGGGCTTATAGCATCCTGCTTTTCCAACTAGGGTTGTAGCTTAGCATTTAATAATAATAATAATAATAATAATAATAATAATAATAATAATATAGCTACTATGATCCCTGGACGAAAAGATAAGCGCTTTTTATCATTTTGTATAAATCATAAGATGTAGAAAACTAAAGCAAAGGGGCTTTACTTGATTGCAAGATTAAGCAAATAGATTTTTATCAAATAAAATAAAAGTAATTCTTGTTCAATTATTTTTATTTACATTTTCATGAAAACTGGTGTGAATAAGATTTCATTATAATACACAAAAAAACGAATCAGGTATTTTTATTTAAGTTTCAAAATCTATCGACAAAAATACCGGAATTTATCATCATAATATGCAAGAGCAATTAAAGTTTTATTCTTTATTTTAACTTAATTTTCATCTCATTATAACCAAATCTATTACTAACTAAAGTTAAAAGGCTTTTAGGGTAATTAATAAATCAGAAACGTTAAGACTTGATTATTAAAAGACTTACACATCAAAAACGAAATACCTGATATACATCTATGATCCAGCTCTCTCTCTCTCTCTCTCTCTCTCTCTCTCTCAATGAAATGAAGCTACTAACCTAAAGGCCAGAGAATTCCCTGTTTGTTTACAGTGTTCCAAGTAGTCAGTTGCATATACACCTAAGATCTCTCTCTCTCTCTCTCTCTCTCTCTCTCTCTCGGAAGCTACTAGCCTAAAGGCCACGAACTCCCTCCTTATTCATATTGTTCAAGATACAGTAGTTAGTTGCATATACACCTAAGATACCCCCCCCCCCTCTCTCTCTCTCTCTCTCTCTCTCTCTCTCTCTCTCTCTCTCTCAAGGAAGCTACTAGCTTAAAGGCCACGAACTCCCTCCTTATTCACACTGTTCCAGATATACACCTAAGGTACCCCTCTCTCTCTCTCTCTCTCTCTCTCTCTCTCTCTCTCTCTCTCAAGGAAGCTACTAGCTTAAAGGCCACGAACTCCCTCCTTATTCACACTGTTCCAGATATACACCTAAGGTACCTCTCTCTCTCTCTCTCTCTCTCTCTCTCTCTCTCTCTCTCGAGGAAGCTACTAGCCTAAAGGCCAGAGAATTCCCTGTTTGTTTACACTGTTCCACGTAGTCAGTTTGACGACTAAGATCGTTCTTCTTCTCATTAATTCCAAGGGGAAGTCTCAGGTGCGTCTGTGGACCTTGCCTTAAGGGTTCAGCCTCTGCTGTCAACAAGCATCTTCAAATAAGAATAGTTGATTAAAAGTAAGGAGTAATAATCCTCAGGCATGGAGACTACTAATAATAAGACTTCATAGATGATAGAGAAAGACTTTATTAATTTACTAAATAACATTGGATATTATTATTATTATTATTATTATTATTATTAGCAGTAGTAGTAGTAGTAGTAGTAGTATCATTATCATTATCATTATTATTATCATTATTATTATCATTATTATTAGCAGTAGTAGTAGTAGTAGTAGTAGTAGTAGTAGTAGTAGTAGCATTATTATTATTATTATTATTATTATTATTATTATTAAGCTACAACCCTAATTGAAAAAGCAAGGTGCTATAAGCCCAAGGGCTCCAACAGAGAAAGATAGTCCAGTGAGGAAAGAAAATAAAGAAATATATAAACTGCAACAGGAGTAATGAACAATCAATACAAAATATTTTAAGAACAGTAACAATATTAACATATATCTTTCATACATAAACTATGAAGAGACATATGTCAGCCCGTTCAACTTGAAAACATTCGCTGCAAGTTTAAACTTTTGAAGTTCCACCGATTCAACTACCTAACTAGGAAGATCATTCCACAACTTGGTCACAACTGGAATAAAACTTCTGGGCATTAGAGAAAGTCTTTGATTATATATATTTCTTTATCATTGACTTTCTTCCTTTTTTTAACCTTTGAAATTTTATCCCTGCAAAAATAACCAATTTTCGATAAATGGAAATAGATACA
>NC_090744.1:10808025-10830525 GCF_036898095.1 Palaemon carinicauda | reverse complement strand
AAAAAAAAAAAAACATTAGGAAATTCGAAATATTAAAAAAACTGATGGTTTTATTTATAAAGATTTTGATGAATTGGTTCAATTGTTTTATCTAATTTCACAAAATTGGATTTATATGTGATAATTCAACTTACCCTAGCAAGGATTTGAGCCTATGGGGTTGGTTCGAATCCTAATCAAGGTAGGGGAATTCTGAACTTTTATTTACTTAGTATATATATATATATATATATATATATATATATATATATATATATATATATATATATATATATATATGGGTGCAGATATAGAGATATATATACACACTCATATACTGTATATATATATATATATATATATATATATATATATATATATATATATATATATATATATATATATATATATATATATATATATATATATATATATGTGTGTGTGTGTGTGTGTATATATATATATGTGTGTGTGTGTATGTGTGCGTATGTGTGTGTGTATGTGTGTGTGTGTATAAAATAACATATCTAAGCACACTGCTCTGATTTCTTTTATAAAAATGGTATAGAAATTTATTTCCCAAACTTCAAATATTTTCTTATAACTGCTTAGGATCCATGGCTTGAATAATGCTATATCTTTAATAATAATAATAATAATAATAATAATAATAATAATAATAATAATAATAATAATTTTTACCTCCTACATGGAAAAGCTAAAAGAATTTATTTAATCCCCTGACAAACTTTTGCCATATAATATTTCTGTCAGTCATCATACATCTGGTTTCACATTGTCTAGCGGTTTTAACAAGCTATCAAATCAAAGGCCAGTTTTGAACAATAATTTTATTACAGCTTTTAAAACTAGGCACAGGAGTACTTTAACAAAATCAACTCTTTGTCACTGAAGTGGTGCTTAATATGGGCTTCTTCTTTTACTATTCTTAAACAAGACGTGACAGTGACAAGTTATCTGTGTAGAGTTCAAGGTAGTGTTTACAATCTATCCATCTAGAGAAGCCTCTTGAGTCTGGACTTCTAATTCATTCCAGCATTGATAATTAAGGAAGCAAGTTATCAATATAATCCTTCAGAGGATAACATTTTACAAGATTATTAGCGTGAATGCAGTCCGAAGTTGGGAAACGTTACGTGTTCTTAATTCATCAAGCTACGGATGAAAATAGTTCAAGGAGAAATTTTTCATTGACAGAAGAGAGACCTCTATCCAAATAACAGTACAGCAATGATTAGAAAACTTTTGTCTGTGTTTCAACAAACAATATGCAATAAGGCTGGTGTGGAGAAAGTGGACACCCATAATACAAAGCAGGTAAATAATAGAAATGACGTCAGATATCATCTTCATAATCAAACCCAGGATCTGAAAACTTTAGAAGGGGAGAAAGAGGAACTGGCGAATGTGAAAAAAGTGGAAGAAAATTTCTGTGAAATAGAAAACCAGCTTGAAATGGTCAGAGAAGGAGAAGATGCACTTTTCTAGGCCTTAGTCAGGCGAGCGAAGCTTTTGGAAGAGAAAGTCAAAGAAATGAAGGAGAACTGTGACACGATGAAAAATTATCTTCACTGGCAGAAAATCGAGATTAAGTCAGGTGGATCTGGTGCTCGAAAGAATGAATGAAAATCTGAAAAGTGTCAGTAAGATCAATGCAGAGTTGTGCTCTAAGATAAAAGACCTGGAAGAAGAGAAGGTGATGTTAGAGGAACAGCTTCGCTGGCAGAATATAGAAGTGGAGGAAATGGGTCATCTACTACAAGACCAGATTGATATGCTAATTGCTTCTACTAAGGAGAACGATCAACTACGACAGACAATTAAAGACTTGGATAGAGAAAATACGAGTTTAGAGAATAAGTTACGTTTCCAAAATTTGGAAATTGATGAGATGGATCAACTCCAGGAAAAACAACATGGAATATTGAATGGTTCATCAATGAAAGCTGGTGATATCTGAGGAAGGCTGAGAAAGTAAAAATATATATATAAACAGGCCACCAATAACCATTCGCTGCTTCTCATAAAGCCAAGGACTGGGACAAAGATATGACATTAGTAAGAAGAAATGCCATTTCAGATCATAATTAAAATTATTTTTAAAAGACCTTCAATTTGAGTGAGTTAAAAAGTTTTCACAATATAAAATAGATGGTATGTTTATTGCTATCATCTGAAAGTCAGAATATAATTTTTTCATTAAAGCTGTTGATAAGCAAGGTATTAATTGAAAGGGAAATTTCTTCTTTAAAATCTCTCATTATAAATGGAAATTGTGGCAGACTTAGAATGTAATCCCACCAACCCAATGGTTCGAGGAAATTTTTGTCATTTATAATTAATCTCTTTTTATAAGGACACAGAGCAAGCGTTGATCTTGCTTGGAAGATTACTTTAATTATTGGAATAATAATTTCCAATAGAATCAGACTAAACAGTTCTTACGTTATGATATTGTGTTTTCTTAATAAAAAGAATGATTATTAAATTTATTTCATTTATTAATTATCCAATCGCAACTGGGCCCTTTTTCAACATCCGAAAAACGCATTGGTTCATAAGTTGTTTTGTGTGGTCTTATTACAGCAAGAAATTGTCATTTTTACCGTAATAAATTTTCCTAAACCTGCTACAATTATTCCAGCTCTATTACTACTACTACTACTACTACTACTACTACTACTACTACTACTATTATTATTATTATTATTTTTATTATTATTATTATTATTATTATTATTATTATTATTATTATTATCATTAGCTAAACTCCAACCCTAGTAAGAAAAGCAGGATGATATAAGCCCAAGGGCTCCAACAAGAAAACATAGTCCTGTAAGGAAAGGAAATAAACTATATAAAAAGTAATGAAAATTTAAATAAAATATTTCAAGAACAGGATGCCAGAGAACTTCAAATCCTTCATTCATCCATTCAAGAACAGTAAGAACAATAAAATAGATCTTTCATGTATAAACTATAAAAAGAGACTTGTGTTAGCTTGTTCAACATAAGTTTAAGTTCTACCGATTCAACTACCTGATTAGGAAGGTCATTCGACAACTTTGTCACAGCTGGAATAAAACCTCTAGAATACTGTGTAGTATTGTGCCTTATGATGGAGAAGGCCTGACTATTAACTGTATACCTAGTATTACGAACAGGGTAGTACTGTCCGAGAAGATCTGAATGTAAAGGATGGTCAGAATTATGAAAAATCCTATGCAACATTCATAACGAACTAATTTAGTGACAGTGCCAGAGATTGATATCTAGATCAGGAATAAGAAAGTATGTAATTCCCTGTCCAGCAAGTTAAGATGAGAATCAGAAGCTGAAGACCAGACAGGATAACAGTACTTGAAACAAGGTAATTTAGAATTAAAACAAAGGGTTTACAGGTGGTTGCCACACACACACACACACACAGAGAGAGAGAGAGAGAGAGAGAGAGAGAGAGAGAGAGAGAGAGAGAGAGAGAGAGAGAGAGGGGGGGATATCTGGATCCTAAGTCTGAAACTGGTACACATTTTTTTTCAAAGTTCCTTTTCAGTTGAAGAATGAAAAAAGCTTTTTACAATGGTTCGTATGTAAACTAAAAACATATAGCAAAAGCAAGATAAAACTTACTAAACATCTAAAGTAGAACTCGAAGCTAAAACAGCAGATTAAAAAGATAAAAGACAGTTTCGTAACGAGCGAACGGTCTTTGTTTAAATATCTATTTTCCGGGCAATAAGAGAGTTACTAAACGACCAAAGCAGTGGTCAAAGTTATACAAATAGACATTGATTAAAGAATTCTGTCTGATGCATATAATTTAGTTTACATTGAATCGTTTTCTTAAAATGAAATCATTATTCGTTTTCTTTCTTATAATAGTGGTAACTAATTTATACAAGGCCCTGGAGACCACATTCCTGAAGTACTTGGAGTAACATTGTTATCATTATTATTATCATCATCTTATTGAATATTTACATAGCCGTAATCGATTACCTCCTTAGTATCTATTGTCAGTATATTCTGCTCATCTCATCAATTCTAAATAATAGGTTGTTTTTATTTTATTTTATTTTTTCAACTCATTGTAGTTTATACATTTTATCTGTTGTGAGTTATATTCCTTTGTGGCATGATTTCCTGAACATTTCCCGCATAGATTATCATCAGTCTTGAACTTGCAATATTTTTTTTTTTTTTTTTCAAAATGGCCCTGCCTTTGACAGTGGTAGCAGGTGATCTCATGGTACCCATCACGTATGTTATAAGTACCTCATCGCAACATAACTTTGCACCATAATCATGAATAGCCTTCCGAGCCTCAAGATCATATGTAGATAAGTATAGTCCCATCTTACTTGTTTTACTTGTTTTGGGTTTAAATCCAACACTCCACTGAAGTCGAGTGAACTACTTCTCGGGCGGGTCCATATCAATCATCTAACGAAACATTTGCATTATAACTTATACAATTCCTTGATGGTAGCGTCTTCCAATTCATATGATCTTGTGAAAAGTAATTGTTCGATATTGATGCTTAGGTAGGAAGTTCTATTAACCATAATAATTACCTGGAACATAGATGAACAATCGTTAGTAATTATTTCTCAGCTGATCCCATCTCGTCGATGTGTGCTTGATGGATAATAAGACGTTGGTATTCTAAAAGATACCTTTAATGTATAAAAGACTACATTATAATTTTCACTCTGTGACAGCTAACTCCCAAGTGCATATGGAGCGTCTTACACCATCTCATAAACCAAAACATTGCTAAACAAAAGAGCATCGCTCTGAAAAGACTTAAATCCTACTCCAGTACAAATCATAAAGAATCACATCCTATCTGAGGTAATCAACAAATGTTTGAATCCTAATACCAAAACAAATCATTACTCTTATGTATAAAGCATAACATGTCTTATTCATGCAATATGATGCAATGTGGCGCAATACCTGCAACACTTGAAACAATATAGTACATTATTACAATAATACATAACAGTCTCCTCCCCCTTAACTTGACATTGTAAAAATACTCATAAATCTAATCTCTCAGGGGGGCTTTCCTCTGTTAATCCTATTAGGAAGCACTTTAACCTCATCTTGTACTGGTACATGAATTGGTTCTGAATCTACATTGGATGTTGGACCATCTTGGTTAATATTTGACTCACTTGATCTAACTACTTCTTTAAGTTTCTCATCTCTAACATTCACATGCTCTACTGTCTTTCTGTTTAACGGCTGTAATTGATCAACATGACGTTTTACAACATTATCACCAACACGAACATCATAATGTAAATTTCCTATCTCTCTTACAATCTCTCCTGGTACCCACTTCTCTGGAGTGTTGTACGATCTTACCATGACATCAGACAAAGGTAAAAAATGTCTTACATTAGGAAGCTTTGCTACTTGTTTATACCCTTTATCTTCTAAATCACTTTGCAAACTTGGATACAACAAATCTAACTTACACCTTATCCTCCTTCCCATTAACAAATTTGAGGGTGCCACGCCTGTTGTGCTGTGCGGCGTTGTTCTATAAGACAATAAAAATTTTGACACATGCAAAAACATATTACCTGAATTTGCTTTTCTACACTTCATATTGTGTTTAAACGTTTGAACAAATCTTTCAGCCTCTCCATTAGTGGATGGATGATATGTAGCTGAAAATGTATGCTTTATACCATTGACATTACAAAATTCTTTAAACTCTTGTGAGGTAAACTGTGGACCATTATCTGTAACAATTCTTTCTGGAATACCATGCGTTGAAAAAATTTGCATTAACTCTTTTATTGTGGCGTAAGACGTTGTTGTCTTCATTGGGATAATTTCTGGCCACTTACTGTAAGCATCTACTACTATCAAAAACAAATAATTCAAAAAAGGACCTGCAAAATCTATATGCACTCTTTGCCATGGATACCTGGGTAACTCCCACGGGTACATTCTAGCAAATTGAGGATTGTTCTGTTGCATAACACAATTCATACAATTCTTTATAAAACATTCCACATCTTTATCTACACCTGGCCACCATACAAAAGTTCTCGCAATTGATTTTGATCTTACAATACCTTGGTGATCAGCATGTATTTCAGACAAAACCTTATTTCTCAGTGAATTGGGAATAACTACCCTGGAACCTCTCATCACTATTCCTTGTGTCACACTCAGTTCATACCATATATCCTTATACGGTTTACAATTTTCCTCCTTTCCACATAAGTCCCTACCTGTCATTAAACTCTCCAAAACCTTACTAAGTACTGGGTCTTGCTTGGTACTGTGTGCTACATCTTTTGCAGTTATTGGTACATCATATACAGAAATTAATAGAACACTGTCATCATACTCTTCTGGAGCTTTGTCTACGGGTAATCTGGATAAAGCATCTGCATTACCCATATTTGATGTTGGACGGTATTCTATATCATAGTGGTACGCTGCTAACGTAACTGCCCAACGTTGTAGTCTTGCAGTCACCAACGTAGGTAAACTTGCTTTTGGACCCAATATTGCTAATAAAGGTTTATGATCTGTAACAAGTGTGAACTTTTTCCTACCATAAAGATACATATGGAATTTTTTAACTCCATAAACTAATGCTAAACCTTCCTTTTCTATTTGAGAGTAATTCCTTTCTGCCTTGTTCAATACTCTAGAAGTGAATGCAATTGATTTTTCTGTTCCATCTGGCATTACATGAGATAATACTGCACCTAGACCTATGTTTGATGCATCACATACTAATTTAACTGGTAAATCCATTTGATAATGTACTAAGAATGTAGGTGATGTTATTTCCTGCTTGATTTTTTCAAAAGATTCCTGACACTCTTTTGTCCACTTCCATTCTACACCCTTATTCAACAGATTATACAATGGATGTGCAATTGTAGACAAATTCTGAATGAAATTCCCATAAAATGTTACTAAACCTAGAAATTATTGTAATTCCTTAACATTTTCTGGCACTTTTGTTGATTGTACAGCTTTAATCTTCTCTTTAGTTTTGTGAATACCCTTGCCATTTATTACAAAACCTAAGTATTCCACTGAATCAACTTCTAAAATACATTTGTTCTTATTTACTCTAATATTATGTTCCTTCAACTTCTTCAGAACTGTTCGCAATCTTTCTCTATGTTCTCTTGTGTCTTTACCCGCAATTAAAATATCATCTATAAAAATGAATACTCCTTGCATTCCTGAAAAAATCTTATCCATAGTTTGTTGCCATATAGCTGGACTACTTGCAACTCCATAAGGTAATCTCTTTGGCCTAAACAAACCTAAGGATGTATTTACTGTACATAATTCTTGTGAAGTTTCATCCATGGGAAGCTGTTGAAATGCTTGTCTTAAATCTAATTTAGAAAAAACACTGCATCCTGACATAGTTGCAAACATGTTTTTCGGATTTGGTAAGGGATGTTGAGCTACTTGCAGTTGTGGATTTAACGTTACTTTGTAATCTCCACATAACCTAACCTGTCCACTTTCCTTCACAATAGGAACTAATGGTGTAGCCCAATCTGAATATGTAACCTTTTCCCAAGAACCTTCACTTTCTAATCTCCTGATTTCTGTTTCAACTGCACTTTTCAATGCATACGGTACTGGCCTCGGAGCAAAAAATCTAGGAGAACTGTCAGGTTTCAAAACTAAAATTGCCTTTGCGTTCTTTACTGTACCTATTTTATCTTCAAATACGTCTTGAAACTCTGATAGGATATCATCCATAGACATTTCATTTTTGTTTTCATCTTGTCTACCTGCAACCTTCAAAATACTAGGCCAATCTAACTTCAAATACTGTAGCCAATCTAAACCTAGCAAAGTTTGTCCATTACCTTTTACTACTGTGAATGGCATTCTCTCTAATTTCTGTTCTTTGTACTGTACTTCTACGTTCGAAGCACCTATTACCTAAATATCAAAACCATTATAACTTTTCAAAACTCTATTTGTACCTTCTAATAACAAATTAGGAATGCTTTTAGCCATTTTCTCAGACATAATTGATACATCGGCTGCTGTGTCAACTTGCATCAAAATTGGTTTACCATTGATGATTACTTCTACCATGATATGTTTCTTTGCACCTTTGTTGACTGAGTTTATGTGAAACGCAAAATCAGTTTCTGAACTAACCTGATTATCATGAACATTTTCCTCATTATTCTCTTGACCCATAGTATCTACTGTAGCATTTATTTTCTTTGCGTACTGTTTAGGAAATCTACAAGTAGTTGCAAAATGACCCAGCTTTCTGCAATTCTGGCATATCTGTCCAGTAGCAGGGCATTTCTTTGCTTCGTATGCAAGATGATCAGTTTTACCACACCTAAAACACTTGGGTTTTTCCTGTTGTTTCTGTGTATAAGCCTGATTCTGATATTTATGAACATTAGTGTTAGGCACTTTTCTATGACTAGGCTTTGACATATTCCTTCTCTGATTCTCATTGGTTTTCCACTTAGAACCTACTGTATTAATTTTAGAATTTTCCATTCTATTGCTTGTAGAACTACCTATTATGTTACTTTGCCTATTTGATGTTTCTAAAGCTCTGCCTGTTATCAATACCTTTTCTAATGTTAAATCTTTATCTTGCAATAATTTCTTTCTTAGCTCTTCTGATGTGCAATGTGCAATTACTTGATCTATGATAACATTCTCTAACTCTAGAAATTCACATGAAACGGCTAAATTCTTTAGTCTAGTCACAAATGCATCTAAACTTTCATTTTCTTTCTGATAAGCCTGCGCTGAAAACTGGTATCTTTCAAAATATTTATTGACCTGAGGAGCAAAATATGTGGTAAGAGCCTTAATTGCAGCTTCACTTGTGTCATCTGTAGGCTGCAAAGTCTTAAACACTTCCCGAACTTCCCTACCTGCTGTATGAAGTAATAATGCCTTCTTTTGTGCATCCTTCATGTTCCCTAATGCTTCTAAATAAATCTTAAATTCCTCACACCACTGTTGCCATCGTGTTGCAACAGAATTAGGCTCAGCAGTGATGCTGAAAGCTAGAGGATGCTCGATGTTAAAAGGCATTTTGTTTGCTTACCTTAATAACTGTGGTAGGTTAAGCTACTGTTCTGCAGTCACAAGTGTACTTCCTACCTACCCAACTTTAAATTTCACCCTTTTGTGTATTTGATGAAATTCCTATTCTGCTGCTGGTAAAATCTTCATTGGGCGATTTTACTCTTGTCCCCTTGTGTACAAACGACCTTCTCTTGTGCTGGCCATCCTTGTGCATGGGGTTCAATGCTTCTCCCTGCTTGTCCGTCGTCCTTTACGTCGCCAAATGTTCGATATTGATGCTTAGGTAGGAAGTTCTATTAACCATAATAATTACCTGGAACATAGATGAACAATCGTTAGTAATTATTTCTCAGCTGATCCCATCTCGTCGATGTGTGCTTGATGGATAATAAGACGTTGGTATTCTAAAAGATACCTTTAATGTATAAAAGACTACATTATAATTTTCACTCTGTGACAGCTAACTCCCAAGTGCATATGGAGCGTCTTACACAATCTCATAAACCAAAACATTGCTAAACAAAAGAGCATCGCTCTGAAAAGACTTAAATCCTACTCCAGTACAAATCATAAAGAATCACATCCTATCTGAGGTAATCAACAAATGTTTGAATCCTAATACCAAAACAAATCATTACTCTTATGTATAAAGCATAACATGTCTTATTCATGCAATATGATGCAATGTTGCGCAATACATGCAACACTTGAAACAATATAGTACATTATTACAATAATACATAACAGTAATGTCTTTGGTTTCTTCTTAAATTCAATTGCTCCCTTTAAGTCTTTCATTTCAGTTGGCAGTTTATTATAATTTCTAGGCGCACAGTAGCTAAAAGCCCTTTCACCAAATTTACTATTTGTTCTTGGTTCAGATAGCCTATGTTTGTTACTCATGTGTCTTATGTTAACATTTGTTTCTATTTCTAGTTTGTTTAGGCATTCTTTTAGATATTTTGGTTCGGTATCTTAAACGTTAGTAAGACTAGCTTGAATTCGATTCTCGCCTTTACCGGCAGCCAGTGTAATTTAATTAGTTCAGGGGTAATTCTATTCCTATTGTGTAGTCCTTTTATTAATCTAGTGGCTCTGTTTTGTACTCTCTGAATTTTCTTCAGCTGATAATTTGGTAAGCCATAGAACAGTGAGTTGCAGTAATCAATTCTTAAAAATATGTGGTGATTAATGAGTATGGCCATAGATTTTTCAATTAAGTATTTACTTATAAATGCTATGTTTCTAAAATGAAAGTTACAGTTTCTTACCATATTATTTATATGTTCATTCATTGTCAGTCTACCATCCATGATTAGCCCTTTTATTGAATACCAGACTTATCTTATCTTTTAGAATTTTAAATCTGGTCTAGGCAACTTTTCCTTTGAATAAAAGCATTACTGCTAATATTCATCATTGCATATCATTATTCTAGGTTTTAATTTCCAAATTTTCATCGTCTCTATGTCGACAACCCGGGTTTGAATCTTGTTTACTGTAATTTTTCGAGAGTGATGATCTAAGAGTGAGCGAGCAATAAGCATTATGAATTCTAAATGCTCCCGAATGAACATCCTAAAACAACAGTGGAGGTCCTGTAGAGAGTAAGCTTCCCCTGCTGTACAGGACAAAATATTAGCAGCCTTAGAGTTAAAAACTAAAGTTCATCTTATCGTTTCATCAGCAAAGCTTGCAAGAACAATTCCTATATGAAATTGGCCGCCTATAAATAAATGGTATACTGTATCCTTAATAGTTCATATTCATCCTCATTTTCCCTGTCAGTGATTGTAGTTGATGCTTTAGTTGATTTAATTACAAGTAGGATTTTCCTTAACTTTGTCGGCGTATGTCATTCTTCATTATTTTTTGGGGATGGGTGCTGGGTGGTCATCGGTATTTGAAGGGTTAAGTAATAATCATTGATTCCATGGACTGTAAGATCATTTGTTTTCAGGTTAGTATTCTGGTTGTAATAAAAGGTACCAATAGCTGTAATGTTTTAAAAACTAAACTGCTAGGAATAAATACGATATTACCACATTGTTCATGATTCTAGTGTCTAAATAAACCCACCATTCTTGTTAATCATCGAACAACCATTTTTTTTTTTTCCACGGAGCAAAAGCCCGTGTTTTGCATGCATGAAGCTAGACACCGATAGAGCATTCTTAAGACCCGATTTTGATTAATATAACAGGTTGTTAGTATAAATTCATATCGCGTTCTAATGTTTAATCCGTTGTTTTCAAATAATGAAATGCATATCTAATGGAAATACGTAGCCACATCTGTACTGTTATTGTATCCACACTATAGAAATTGAGAAATATGATACAGAATGAAATTAGAGCAAGAGATAGAGCGAAAACTTGTAGTGTCGCTTAAATATCTCAGTAATATAATAGCACAGATTTACTAAAATATTCTAATACAGTCAATATTATAACAAAATAGATATATATATATATATATATATATATATATATATATATATATACATATATATATATATATATATATATATATATATATACATATATGTTTTTAAAATATATTATTCTATGATATTAATATTAATATAGGTATAGTGATATACTGTACATTGTAAGGTTCAGGTTCAGGTTCAGGTTCTGGGGTGAGGCTTATCTTCTTGTACTGTTTTATCTTTTTTTCCACAGATTTAAAACTTCTTTTTACTTTTCTATATTTGTTTCACTAAATAAAAATAATCCTACTATTTTCTTTAAGTCTTTGTCGTATGGTTGTTGTAGCTCAATTACTTCATTCCTTTCTTTTCTATATTCCTGGCAAAATAACAAAAAATGTATCAAATCTTCCTCGTCATTTTCATAAAAATTACAGTTTACATTCCCTCCATTATGTCTATTTACAATATTTAGTTTTAACGTATTAGTTCTTGCTCTAAAAAATATCACTGAAGCAAATGTATTGTCATAAATTAACTCTTCTTTAATTTCTTTCTTCCACGTTCTATATATTTCTAAGCTCACTTTACTTTCTATTTCTTCTTTCCACTTTTCAGTATCCCACTTTCTGGTTTCCGTTTTTATTTCTGCCTTGTTCATTCTTCTTATTTGTCTTATGCCTAAACTTAATTCTTCCAAATACTTTGCAGGTTGTTTCCACCATCTTCCTTCTTTTTCTTGAATATCCTGGATAATTATTTTCAGTATTTCCTTCTTTCCATTCAGGGTACGATTTAAGTACTGCAGCTTCCCATCCTTCACCCTTGCTTTCATAGAAGATGCACCTATCTCCCCTCTTAGAGCAGTATTAGCTGTGCTTTTAGTGGCACCTAAAATCTTCCTGTATACCCCATTTTCTATTCTTTGTAGTTTCTCTATTTCAGTTTCTGTTAGATTTATATTCTTTGTAGTTTCTCTATTTCAGTTTCTGTTAGATTTATATTCTTTGTAGTTTCTCTATTTCAGTTTCTGTTAGATTTATAACATTTGTTCCATACAAAATAGATGGTAAAGCAATACTTTTCCAGAACGTTTTTCCTATCATCACTTTATTGCAACTTTTCTCTATAACTGAATATGTTAGATTAGCTCATTTTTGTGCCTTTTCTATCATTACCCTTTTCTGAGTTTTAAATATATTCCTACTATTTTCTAGCTTTATTCCTAAGTATGTCAAACTTTCTACTACTTTGATTACCTCTATGTTATCTGGCTTTTCTTTCATATTGTAAATCATAATATTACTCTTTTCTTTATTAATTTCCAACCCACATTTTTTACTAGTTTCTACTAATATCTGGATGTTACGCTTTGCATTATGTATATCCTGTGCAATTATTAAGGCATCATCTGCAAAAAATAATGATTCTATCTTTATTAATTGATTTCTGAAACCGTTTCCTGTGCAACCTTGTTTAATTCCACTTGTAACCTCCATTTCTTGTTCTATACCTTCTCCTAAGTCAATGCCCGTAGTATCTCCTTGATAATTATTTGCAATTGCACTTATGATTTTAGTGTTGATTTTATATTCTTTTAAAACTTCTATTAATACCTCCATTTTAACAGAGTCAAATGCTTTACTAAAGTCTATCGCGGTTACTATTAGGGGTTTCTTGTTACTATAGCTCTCTTCCACACAATACTGTAATATAAAGATATTGTCCTCTATCCTGCCTCCACCTGTAAATCCTGCTTGACATTCATTGTCTTCTTCATTCATTCTTATGTGGTTTTCTATTTCCTCTTTCACCATCATCATGAATATTTTATAAGAAATATTTAATAGAGCTATGGGTCTTAAGTCTTTTGCCATTGGCCTTCTTTTCTTTTCAATCATCTTTGTTCTTGACTTCTTCCACATATTTGGTTTTTCTTTTTCGTCCAACTCATTTTGATAACAATCACGAAGCAGACGTATTTTGTGTTCGAATGTCTTTAATTCTAACTTCGACTCTACATAATTACATCATTGTAAAAGTTTTACGGTTATAGGCAGGAAATATGCATCTGCAAATCAAGTCACTTAGGCCTACGCTTAAATAAAGCATAAAATTCTCAAATAAAGTTGTAATTAACGACATTAAATCCAAGTTTCAAAAACGAAGCTGACGCCTAATCAAATCGAACGAAAATTCTTCGGTTAAAAAGACGTATACTATTGTAGAAAAAAAAATGAAATGACCCTTACTGTTTGGCATCGTAAGGGCAAGAACAGCTTACTCCAGGTAACTGGATACACACTAAAATGTTGTGTAATTTACATTTTCGCGTATTTCAATTACTTTTATCTATGACCTATTGCAATTTGACTTTTCCGTCATATTAAATGGAACAGATAGACTATAGGAACAAAATAAGTTATTGTTCAGTCAAACACCACTAACTAGGCCTATGTTCTCATGCAACCTGCAGTACTCTAGCCCACACCGTTTAAATGATTTGCAAAGTTTTTCTTACATTTATTTAAATGTTCCTCGTTATTATTGTTTGTTTATTCTGCATTTGAAGTTCGTAAATAGAATGATAAAAGGTTTAAGCTTAAAAACATTTCAACTACTTCTGGCTTTATATTATTAGATGTTGTCGATTTCAAAATCGTCATAAACCGAAATTTCTCGCCTTTACTTCCCGCCAATTGGCTTTGATGTCGATATTATTATTATTATTATTATTATTATTATTATTATTAGCCAAGCTACAACACTAGGTGGAAAAGCAAGATGCTATAAGCCCAAGGGTTCCAACTGGGAAAAATAGCCCAGTGAGGAAAGGAAATAAGGAGATAAAGAAATGGTATAAGAAATGATTAACAATTAATGAAATATTATTATTATTATTATTATTATTATTATTAAGTGTTAAGCTACAACCCTAGTTGGAAAAGCAGGATGCTATAAGCTCAGGGGCCCAAACAGGGAAAATAGCCCAATGAGGAAAGGAAACAAGAGAAAATAAAATATTTTAGAATAGTAATAACATTACAATAAATATTTTCTATATAAACAATAGAAAAATAAACAAGAGGAAGAGAAACTAGATTGAACAGTGTGCCCAAATGTACCCTCAAGCAAGAGAACTCTAACCCAAGAAAGTGGAAGACCATGGTACAGAGGCTATGACACTACCCAAGACTAGAGAACAATGGTTTGATTTTGGAGTGTCCCTCCCCTGTAAAAAAATAGTAACAGCATCCAAACAGATATTTCATAAATAAACTATAAAAACACTTATGTTTTCAGAGAAACATTTGCTACCCCAAAATTCTCCTCAAAAAGTAGACAACTTTTTTACTATGAAAATTGGCCAAACACCAGATGTGACTCAAGTCATGTCTGAGGCCTTAGTCCTGCAGTGAACTGCATTTGTTGCTGGTGCTGTAGCTATTTTGTGTGTGTGCGTATATATATATATATATATATATATATATATATATATATATATATATATATATATATATATATATATATATATATATATATATATATATATATCCACTAATGGGCAAATACCATATCCTGCAACTTGGCGCCTAAAAACCTCCAAGTCCTTCCAAGGGACGAAGCAATATGAAACTATCGCTCAATTCTGTGGAAAATCACTTATTTCATTGAACGAAATAGTGTGAAAATATCGCTCAACTCCGAGGATGAACAGAGAGAGGCCCCCAAATCGAGTGCTTTGGAAATACAGGTTATTCTGAGACCAAATCGAACCACAGTCACTTGGGCATTTTATAATAATAATAATAATAATAATAATAATAATTAGTTACTTGATTATAATGTCATTCCAAGGGTTGCACATTTCTTAATTAAGAGAAATAATGAGTCACATATGAATGGAAGGTGTTCAACACCCTGTTTGAACCTGAAAGTGTGTGTGTGTGTGTGTACAAATGGGTCTAACCTACATATTCATTAGGTTTCCCTTTTCTGTTCAAATAAATTCGTTCAGTTGAGCGTAAAGAACAGGGCCACATAGATGAAAGCTCTCAATCAATACATCTACGTTGAACAAATAAAAATGATATTTTAAAAACTTAAAGAGGATTTGCCGGAAAGCCTTAGAAATTCGAAATGGCCTACACACACATACACACACACACACACACACACACACACACACACCGAAAAGTTGGTCTACACTTAATACCTCGTTTAAAACCTATTACTGGTTATACATAATGAATATAAGATCATGCAAGATGTATAATGTATAATAATTAGTACCACAATAAAACAGGACATTCATACTTCCGACAAATAAGTACAGATTGACCACTGAAATTGAAACGCCATCAACCGTAACCACAGACGCATGGCCATGCAACTTCCCGTCAATTTCCTAGACTATATTTGGTCCCTTCAACTTTTTCTCTTTTGTTACATTATATTTATTCGTATTTGCTGCTTCTATATATATATATATATATATATATATATATATGTGTGTGTATATATATATATATATATATATATATATATATATATATATATATATATATATATATATATATATATATGTGTGTATATATATACACACACACACACACACACACACACATATATATATATATATATATATATATATATATATATATATATATATATATATATATATATATATATATTTTATTTATATATATATATATATATATATATATATATATATATATATATATATATATATATATTTATATATAATTATATATATATATATATATATATATATATATATATATAAATATATATAAATGAACCAAATATTTAAATACTATTATAACAAATAAACATCTTTTTCGACTACTGCAAAATATCATGTTGAATTATTTAATTCTAAAATATGAATAAATGTATATGATTATGTGATATTCTTTGTGTTAATATGCTACATATATTATCTGTTTGTTATTTGTTAGTGAATGACGTTAAGCCAAAACTATTGAAGCTATTCAAAGGAAACTTGGTGGACCTGTGGGGTATGTGACCCAAGGATAAATCCAATAGATTTTGAAGAAGACAATACATCGAAGTAAGATTACGCAGTGGAGTTTAAGAGCAAAATATGACTGCTGCTCTTTACTGAGTACCTCTGTAGTTCATGTCTTTTTTTTTTTTTTTTTTTTTAAATCAAAATCAAACGAAACTTAAGAGTACTGTAAATAATTATAACATTTTACGTTTGGAGTTTTTTTTTTTTTTTCATAAAAAATGTATCACCGTCTACTTTGGGTTGATGCTCCAACACCTAATGAATGTGGTCCTCCGTTGGTGACGTTTGTGGTGTGACATCACCTCCAACATCACCAACTCACAGTCACAGGCGTCTTTTCCATCCAAAGTTTCCAATTCTACATTAATGATATCTTTCTACCAAAACATTTTATAGACAGAAGTATATAGATAAAATAGTTCATGTTTCAGGTAAGAATCTGGTGCAACAGTTGACTGGCTTCACTTCTTTTATCTACATTTTTTTTTTTCAGATCAATAGACATTTCTTCCAGTAGAATAAGCAAGTCATCAAATCGGGGACAAATTAGTTTAACGGTTTCTTCTCTTGCAGGTCATTGGGTTTCAGATCCAGACCTTAGTATAATTGTCATTAGTTTTCTTCATCATGTCCCATCGCATTGTTAGGCGTGAGGAGAAATTGTATAGTTCGTCTAATGTGACAATAAAGGTTTGCTGTAACTGATTCTTCACTGGCTGTTTGATTGAGTGAGTGCAATTTTACTCTTCTTTATGATGATCCACTGCTGCACATCAGGTTTGTGCCCTGCCATGACTAGCTTTGTCATAATATTGTGACCGATACAACAGTACATTAGTGGAATACTGCCTTTTTTTTCTAGCTGATTACATATTACTTCAACTATGTTTGCTGCATATTACTGTTTGACTCCACTGAAACCAGATAATGCAACTTTTACAGTTAATGTTTTTGTCTCAAAGTTTATATCAACAGATCCCAAAGTTTCAGGCATCTGCCCTATTATCTATGGGCATTGTCAGGAGAAGAATCAAATAAAAGCCCAAAGTATTTTGCTCGCGGAATATCATCAAATACTTTGTCCCTTGAAGTTGATGATAAGAGTTGCATAGAGAGTTGTTTTAAGGACCATTCTCTCTCTCTCTCTCTCTCTCTCTTCCTCTCTCTCTCTCTCTCTCTCTCTCTCTCTCTCTCCTCTCTCTCTCTCAATTCAGTTATTGCAATGTATTTTCTATTTTTGTACAGTTTATCATGATAACATATACACATAGATGTGTGTATTTATGAAGAATACAAATACTAGGAAGTATATATATATATATATATATATATATATATATATATATATATATATATATATATATATATATATACATATATATATATATATATATATATATATATATATATATATGTGTGTGTGTGTGTGTATCTCTCTCTCTCTCTCTCTCTCTCTCTCTCTCTCTCTCTCTCTCTCTCTCTCTCTCTCTCTCTCTCTCTCTATATATATATATATATATATATATATTTGTATATATATAATATAAATATATATATATATAATATAAATATATATATATATATATATATATATATATATATATATATACATATGTATATTCATGTATATATATATATATGTATATATAAAAAACAGATGACCACCAATAGCATAGGCCTATGCACTCCTGCAATATGTAGTCCTGAAACTATATATTCTTATACATGTTATACAAGAAGGTCATGTATATCATTTTAATCATTCATTATTATCGTAATCCACATTTCCTATTAGTAAATGTAGAAATAAAGTATCTAAGGACTGGGTTTACTGTCATTCGATTGAAGTTGACTGGGTGATATAAAAGGAAGTGTTGGTTCTGTATTGCATCTGAGAGAGAGAGAGAGAGAGAGAGAGAGAGAGAGAGAGAGAGAGAGAGAGAGAGAGAGAGAGAGAGAGAGAGAGAATTATAATTAACATTTTCTCTACCATGCTAAAGAATAGTCTATGAATAGCGTAGCATGTGCCAAATGTAAATGGAACGTTTAATGTAGTATCAGTGTTATTAAGGGAAATAAAGGTGTCAGGAGGAAATTTGGCAACGCTGCTCATCGCTCACTCAAATCATTCTTGTTTTTTTAGTTATAGATAATTCTATTTTGTTCATTATGTGCCATATATTGTTATTTTCATTATATTATCTATATATTTTTCAACTCTATCATAAAATCCAAATTTTCAAATATATATATTTATTAAATTATAGACTTATTATCCTCTATAAATCTGATATGTTCTAGGTATTATGTTTGTACAAACACACACACACACACTGCTCCTTGCAACGGACCGTAGATGTGAGTCCTATCCCATTTCACTAGACTAACTGCAAGACAAAATAATTATCTTCTCAGGTAATTAAGTCAAAATTATTCAAACAATAGGGAAAACCTACTTAGAAAATAATGATGTAGGCCTAGTTTTACATATCAAAATTTATATAATCACTTTATCCTAATCGCGAACTAGACGTATTTGGTGTTCGAATGTCTTTAATTCTAACTTCGACTCTGCATAAGCAATTATCACTATAAATGTTTTACGGTTTTCGGCATGGAATAGGCATTTTGAAAATCAATTCACTTAAGCCTACACTAAAATGTAGCATAAATTTCTCAAATAGAGTTATGATTAAGAGAATTCATCTAAATTTAAAAAAACGAAGCCGATGCCAAATCAAATCGAACGCTTGGACTTGGAGTCGAGAATCCTTTGACTTCGTTCATGTGATTCTTAGTGATAAACCAACTCTCTCTCTCTCTCTCTCTCTCTCCTCTCTCTCTCTCTCTCTCTCTCTCTCTCTCTCTCTCAATTTTAGTCATTATTTTTCTTGTAGTTTATATATTTCCCTTCCTAACTGGTCTATTTTACCTTCTTGGGGTCCTTGGGCTGATAGCATCCTGCTTTTCCAACTACTGTTTTAACTTTTGCTAGTAGTAGTAGTAGTAATATGAACAGCACCCTAGCCCCTCCCCATCCAATCTGTGACCAGGGAGAGCCAGGCAATGGCTGCTGATGGCTCAACAGGTAGACCTATAGGCTGCCCCAAACCTCCCCCCCCCCATCCTTAGCTCACAAGGATGGTGATGTTTCAGATAATACAAGATTCTATTCGACCTGAGTGTGTCTCGAATCCTCGTCCAGCAGATTGCTAGGCAAGGATGTTTCCATGTTGTTATCACACATGGCCACAGTCTGTCAACACATCATATCACGCATTGACATAGAGGCATGATAAGTAGTGTGTGTGTGGGTGTATATATGTGTATGAATGTGATCTTTAGAATGTGTAGGTGTGACTTTTATATAACCTCTTGCATAAGTAAACCTCCTTGAGGAGTAATTGGTTTAAAGTATTTGCGGCGTAAGTTTTATAAGTAGAAGTGCCTTAGGAGTAATATCTTTTCTTACATAGCACGTGACTCTGAAACTAAGATGTGTTGTACTTGAAATGCTTTCTCTCTCTCTCTCTCCTCTCTCTCTCTCTCTCCTCTCTCCTCTCTCTCTCTCTCTCTCTCTCTCTCTCTCACAGACACACGCATCACTATAGTTCATGAATAGGCAAAGACAACAAATAGTGATGTAAAAAACAAGACTATAAGGTGTTCCTGACCGAGAGTAGCCTTACGATGTGTGAGTTATCACTATGAGAGAGAGAGAGGAGAGAGAGAGAGAGAGAGAGAGAGAGAGAGAGGAGAGAGAGAGAGAGAGAGAGAGAGTAGTCTATATGCAGTTGGTTGACACAACACAACCTAATCGGACGAGACGGTGGGAGAGACGAGTCAAATTCTACACGGAAATTCTTCCGTCAACAAGACCTAATAATTATTGCCTTCCAATCCATTCTATTCTGGCAACGGAAGCAGCAATATATCTGAAACTTTATTACGTACAACTTCTCTCTCTCTCTCTCTCTCTCTCTCCGCTCTCTCCTCTCTCTATCCTCTCTCTCTCTCTCTCTCTCTCTCTCTGTATTGTTTGTAGACGTATTTATCTTTTTAATATCTTCATATGTGTAATTATGTTATTTATTATCATTATTTGGTATTTCCTCAATAAATATGAACATATTTGGACAACTCAGAGATCGACATGAAGTAGGACTCCGAGAGGATGGACAGCATAGATGTAAGAGAGAGAGAGAGAGAGGAGAGAGGAGAGAGAGAGGAGAGAGAGAGAGAGAGAGAGAGAGAGAATTATAATTAACATTTTCTCTACCATGTTAAAGCATAGTCTTTGATTAGCGTCGCATGTGCCAAATGTAGATAGAACTTCTAATGCAGTATCAGTGTTATTAAAATAGTAAAACGTTCACAATGATAACTACTTATGCGAAGTCGAAGTTAGAATTGAAGATAACCGAACACCAAAATACGTCTACTGCGGGATTCGGATAAAGTGAATGGATTTGATTACATAACACTAGGCCTACTCCATTGTTTCCTATGTAATTTCCTCTATTATTTGAATAATTTGGGCATTATTACCCGGAACGATAATTATTTCTATTGCAGTTAGTCTAGTGAAGTGGCAGGGTGGGTAGGATAGGAGAGACACAGGGTGGCAGGTAGGGATGGGATAGTTCAAGGAAGGGAAGGGAGAGAACCGGAGTTGGGACGGTCACAGTGGGAGGAATAAAGGGCTTCTTGGGAAAGGGTTAGAGACGGGGGATAATGATGTCTCCTGGTTGGCTTCAAAGGAGGACATTGAAACTTGCAACTAACACCTACGGTCCCGTTGCAAGGAACAGCTTGTTATTGTAAATGTGTGTGTGCGTGTGTTTGTGCAAGGCTAATACCTTCAAACAGAGGATTCCTAATGTTTCAGCTTTTTCTAGACCTTTAAAGGTCTATAAATTTAAAGATATCTTTGAAAATTTGCATTTTATAATAAAGATGAACATTATATAGATGATATAATAGAAATAACAATAAATGACACATTATGAACAAAATAGAAATATTTATATTAAAAGAGACGAATGATTTGAGTGAGCGATGAGCAGCGTTGCCAAATTTCCACCTGACACCTTTATTTCCTTTAATAACACTGATACCACATGAGCCTTTCCATTTACATTTGGCACCAAGTGAGACTAACAAGAAACTACGCTTTAGCATTATAGGGAATCTCTCTCTCTCTCTCTCTCTCTCTCTCTCTCTCTCTCTCTCTCTCTCTCTCTCTCTGCAAGTTTCATAGATTCTTGTTTAGCATAAGCAGCGAATACTAGTATTTCTACTACTATAACTACTAGGATCACTACTACTATAAATACTATTATCACTGCTATATCACTACTAGTATCATTAATACTATAACTACTACTACCACTAGTAGTATCACTATTACTCTACTATAAATAGTAGTATCACTATTACTACTACTATAACTACTATTATAACTACTACTATTATAACTACTAGTATCATTACTGCTATAACTACTAATATCACTAATACTACTACTATAACTACTAGTATCACTATTAATACTACTATAACTACTAATATTACTAATACTACTACCATAACTACTAGTATCACTATTACTACTACTATAACTACTAGTATCACTACTATTATAACTACTACTATTACAACTACTAGTATCATTACTACTATAACTACTATTATCCTACTAGTATCACTACTACTATAACAACTACTATCATCCCTACTACTATCACTACTATTATCAATACTAATATAACCACTAGTATCACCAATACTATTCCTACTTTTATTCATTAAGCAAGATGAAAAGAAGGACCTCTTCTCCTCCTCCTCATTAGAAGCTCAATCACTCGAAACCATCATTTCAATTTCGACTCCAATTTGACACAAGTAGTTATCATATCACTCCTTTCTTATGCAA
>NC_090744.1:10798025-10805525 GCF_036898095.1 Palaemon carinicauda | reverse complement strand
AAGGAAATAATTAAACGATATGAGAAATAATGAACAATCAAGTAAAATATTTCAAAAACAGTAACAACTTCAAAACATATATTTCATATATAAACTATAAAAAGGTTTATATAGTCAGTCTGTTCAACATAATAAGATTTGCTGCAAGTCTGAATTTTTTAAGTTCTACCGATTCAACTACCAAATATTAGGTATTTTAAAAATATATTTAACCCAAAAGACAACAGTTAATAATAATAATAATAATTTTGATTATACATTATTGGCCAGATCCCAAACATTAGATAAATACTGAACACGAAGGAAAACATTTCAAATTCATATTCAAAAGATTTGGGTTAGCATTATAGCGGGGTTTAATTCACACCAATGCTAGTGGATACTATAACGGGGCTTTCCCTGCAGCTATCCCAACTGAAAAAGAAACCAGTTGGGAGATAAAATCTCTCTCTCTCTCTCTCTCTCTCTCTCTCTCTCTCATCTCTCTCCTCTCTCTCTCTCTCTCTCTCTACAACCACACAAACTTTATATTTACAACCATGTTATGTTATTTCATTGCAAATTTCGGTATATTGTAGCTAAAGTGTTCCCTAGCACAAGTCATGTTCCGTAAACCTTGTGACTTATTATTATTATTATTATTATTATTATTATTATTACTTTCTAAGCTACATCTGTGGGATGCTATAAGCCAAGGGCTCCAACAGGAAAAATATCCAAGTGAGGAATTGAAGTAAGGAAATGAACTACAAGAGATGTTTAAGAATGATAACATTGAAATAAATCTTTCATATATAAATAATAAAACCTTCAAAATAAATAGAATAGAATAGAATAGTGTGCCCGAGTGTACCCTCAAGCAAGAGAACTCTAACCCAAGACAGTAGAAGACCATGGTACAGAGGCTATGGCACTACCCAAGACCAGAGAACAATGGTTTGATTTTGGAGTGTCCTTCTCCTAGAAGAGTTGCTTACCATAGCTAAAGAGTCTCTTCTTACCCTTACCAAGAGGAACAATTACAATTACAGTGCAGTAGTTAACCCCCTTGAAAGAAGAAGAAGAAGAATTGTTTGGTAATCTCGGTGTTGTCAGGTCTATGAGGACAAAGGAAAATGTGTATAGAATAGGCCAGACTATTCAATGTATGTGTAGGCAAAGGAAAACATGAGTGGTAACGAGAGAGGGATCAATGTAGTACTGTCTGACCAGACAATGGACCTCATAACACTCTAGCGGTGGTATCTCAACGGGTGGTTGGTGCCCTGGCCAACCTACTACCTAGACGGAAATAATGACTTTATCTAACACAGAAATTAATTCACGTCAATTTGCTGAATAAGGGTTGCAGTCACCTATTGGAAACGCTCCTTCTGGTGTTCTGTGTTCTGCTGGACTGGGGTTCGAGTCCCGATCAAAATCGTCAGTTCCTTTGGTCACTGCAACCTTACCGTCCTTGTGAGCTAGGGATGGTGGGTTCTGTGGGAGCCTATAGGTCTATCTGCTGAGTCATCAGTAACCATTGCCTTGCCCCCCTTGGTCCTAGCTTGGGTGGACAGGGGACTAGAGCGCTGATCAGATGTAATAAGGTCAGTCTCTAGGGCATTGTCCTGCTTGATAGGGCAAAGTCACTATCCCTTGCCTCTGCCATTCATGACAGGAATTTAAATATGTTTTTATGCTGAACAGACTGATCTAAGTCTTTTTATAGTTTATAAATGAAATATCTGTTTTGATTTTGTCACTGTTTTTTTTATATTTTATTTTAATTGTTCGTTATTTCTCAAATTGTTTATTTATTTCCTTATGTCTTTTCCTCAAAGGACTATTTTTCCCTGTTGGAGCCCTTGGGTTTATAGCCTCCTGCTATTCCAACTAGGGTTGTAGCTTAGGTAATAATAATAATAATAATAATAATAATAATAACTAAATGTAGACTTTTTAAATATCATGAAAATTCCCTCTAGTTTAGTCAAATCTTGCATATGAATATCAATAATTGTAATATTTAGTATAATTTTAGTTCATGGTAACATGGTAAAGCCTACGCACATTTCAATAATGTTTTGCAATAGCCTTAGCTTAGACCTACACATAAATGTTATCATGTTTCCATGCAAAGTTTCCAATTCTATCAAAACTTTTTATAGACAGAAGTATATTGATAAAATAGTTCATGTTTCAAATATTTCCCTAAACTGATTTTAATATTTCACGATTACTACTACTATATTATTATTATTATTATTATTATTATTATTATTATTATTATTATTATTATTATTATTATTATTATTAGCTAAGCTAAAACCCTAGATGGAAAAAGCGGGATGCAATAAGCCCAGAGGCTCCAACATGGAAAGTAGCCCAGTGAGGAAAGGAAAAAAGGAAAATAGAATATTTAAAAAGAGTAGCAACATTAGAATAAATATCGCCTATATAGACTAAAAAAAATTCAAAAAAAAAAGAGAAATAAGATAGAAGAGTGTGCTCGAGTGTACCCTTAAGCAAAAGAACTCTCTCAGACATCTCAGTCCTAACCACAAACCGTCTCAGCTTTAGTGTTAATAATAGTCCATTACTATATATCTATCAAAATTGAGATGAAATTAGTTTAAGAGAAACAACCTGTATGGAAATCTTATTCCACAATCAAGCACATTCGTCAACTTCATGGTTTGAATGTGTGTGAGTGAGGAGAAGGAGAGATGACAACTCGCTAACTTCGGCTCATTGGACTCCATGGAACGATTAGACGAGATTTGAACCGATGACGGTTGGTGGCGTTTCAATTTTGGAGGTCAATGTTTAGGCCTGTAAACGACATATTTAATGTAATACGTAATATAATACATTTCCCTGTTTTGTATGGTAGTCAAATGATCTTTGTAACTGTGCAGCTGAATCGGTGGAACTTCCAAAGTTCAAACTTGCAGCGAATGTTTTTATGTTGAACAGTCGGACCTAAGTCTCTCTCTTCTTAGTTTATATAGGACAGATCTATTTAAATACTGTTACTGATCTTAATTTATTTTGAATATCACCTCTCTTGTAGTTTATTTATTTCCTTATTTCCTTTCCTCACTGGGCTATTTTTCCCTGCTGGGGCCCTTGAGCTTATAGCTTCCTGATTCTTCAACTAGGGATATAGCTTAGCCAGTAATGATAATATTAAGAGCAGAGTAACGCTTTTGAGAGAGAGAGAGAGAGAGAGAGAGAGAGAGAGAGAGAGAGAGAGAGAGAGAGAGAGAGATTCAATATTTTGATGTATCATTTAAGACTTAAGGAACATAAAAACTGATAGCTCTCTCTCTCTCTCTCTCTCTCTCTCTCTCTCTCTCTCTCTCCTCTCTCTCTCTCTCTCTCTCTCTCTCTCTCTCTCTGTATTATTATTAGCAAGGATGTGAATTTCACCAACCAGAGCATTAAAAGCTGAAAAGAAAACACAAAACATAATAGGTTACATAAATAGACAATTCAAATTCAAAGACAAAGACACTGTAGGCATACTACACCTGTAGGCCTACACAGATACACCATAACGTAAATACACTTCAAATTTACATATCCCGCTCTTTTATAATATATTAAAAACTTTCCTTATCATCTTGTACAATCTACAAGTTTACCCTATAAGTCTATCGGCAAAACTGTTATTCAAACTTACACTAACATAGACCTAGGCGCGAATCTAAGGAACGTGCACCTAATTTTTCACTAACTGTTCCTAGCCTACTACATTCTCTCTATCCCTTCTTTATCTTATATCTATTCCCCTTATCCACATTATGCCTCCCATTCTTCTCTTCCGCATTCTTTTGTCAAATTGTCCATTCAATTATTCACGCAAACTCAAGATTTTCATAGCCAAAGGGATCTCCTCATTTCACTGCCCGATACCCACACAAACTTATTGCTTTAATTAACAGAAAAATGTTATCCCCAATTAGCATAATTTCAATATATAGTCCATTTTTTTCATATTACATTCTCTTTCTATTATTTTGTCAAAGTTTTATAGTATAGATAGGAGATATCTTAATGTTACTGTTCTTAAAATATCTTATTTTTCCTTATTTCTTTTCCTCACTGGGCTATTTTCCCTGTTAAGGACTCTGGGCTTATAGCATCCTGCTTTTCCAACTATGCTTGTAGCTTAGCAAGTAATAATAATAATAATAATAATATCTCTGATATGACATACCACATTCACAATCAACACGGCAAAACCTATCCTCTCTATCCAGTAAGGATAGCCTATCCCTCCTGTCTATCCCACACAGCACACCATACCTCACCCCTCCATTCCCTACCTATTCCCTTTATACAAGCATGTTCTACAGAACTTCCTTATCCTGCCTATCCATTTCCCTATCCTATCCCACACGGAGCCCTATCCATCCTAGTGCAAACCCAATTAATCCTTTGCATAATATTACTAACCTTTGCCCTACTCAAGCTTTAAATCTATCAGAACCCTTTACCCTTGTTCGATTCCTCTCATTGGAGGTACCTTTGTTGTTTCATTATTAACATTCGCTTACGGACTACCAACGCAAGAGCCCGTGTCATGCCTAAGGCAAGACTTTAAAACGAACGAACGAACGAACCTCTTCTGTAGTTAGAAAGATAAATGATAAGAATGTGATATTAAGTAATGAGAAGAAGCAAATGAAAATTAATATCATATTATTAGCATAAGAAAACATCTCGGGAGTTTCAAGATCAACGAATAGATATTTGAACAAAACCTTCTGGGAAACACCTCATTTAAATATGGCGTTTCATTGAGATTAAATTTTCTCATTTTACTTCGTTTAGATTTAGAGCAGAGGCCGAAGTTGTAAGGACAATCTTACCTCCGTATGTAAAACAACCACGGTGGGACTTTGGTCTATAGAAAATCTCTCTCTCTCTCTCTCTCTCTCTCTCTCTCTCTCTCTCTCTCTTTCCATGTATTGTGCATAGACGCATTTATCTTCTGAATATTTTCCTTTTTGTAATTACGTTATTATTCATAACCATTATTTGGTATTTATTAATAAATATGAACATATTATGACAACTCAAATATCGACATGAAGTAAGAATCCAAGAGGTTGAACAGCATAGATGTAAGAGAGAGAGAGAGAGAGAGAGAGAGAGAGAGAGAGAGAGAGAGAGAGAGAGTTGAAGAATATGCGTTGGAGGAAGACTGTGGGAGACCTAGTATTGAAATTGTGATGTAAATTATGGGAGTGTTGGAAGAGGACTGGGCGAGACTGACGAAACATTGTTGGAGATTGACTGTTGGAGATAGATTGAGAGAGAACTGATAGAATGTTGGAGAAATTTGCTGGAGAAATAATAATATTAGGTCAAATTATGTTGAAGATTGTTGGGGGAAGAAAGAGGGCGAGGAATGGTGTCTGGGAGTAATAGGCCTAGTCAACCCTGCCTCTCTCCACTCCCTTGGTTTAATGGCATTATGTCATGGGCTGATTATGATTTTATAATAATAGACCTATTTTCATAAATTTCATTATTAATACTTTCGATTTTAGAGCAGAGTGAAAATTGGAAAGTTAAATTACATGGACTTTGGTCTATTGGAACGCAAACACACACACACACCTCTCTCTCTCTCTCTCTCTCTCTCTCTCTCTCTCTCTCTCTCTCTCTCTCTCTCTCTCTCTCTCTCTTAGATTTTCGTCTCTTAAACATGCACGAGGTCACATATACAATTACGTTTCATATATACTTATAGGCAATTAATATTGGTAATAAAAAAAGGAAAAAGAGGGAAAGAGATATTAAATTTGAGAGAGAGAGAGAAGAGAGAGAGAGAGAGAGAGAGAGAGAGAGAGAGAGAGAGAGAGAGAGAGAGTCAAGGACAAGATTTTATTGCGATTAATATGACACCTCGAACTATCTCTATACTTTTGAAATCATCTCAAAACGTTTGAAACTATTGCAATCATTTGAAACTATCTTAAAACTTTTGAAACTATCTTAAAACTTTTCTATCTTAAACTTCAAACTTTCTTAAAACTTTTGAAACTGTCCTAAAACTTTGAAACTATCTTCAAACTTTTTGTAAACTATCTTCAAACCTTTGCAATTATCTTAAAAACTTTTTATACTATCTTAAAACTTTTGGAACTATCTTAAAACTTTTTGAAAACTATCTTAAGACTATCTTAAAACTTTCGGAACTATCTTAAAACTTGTGGGACTATCTTAAAACTTTCGGAACTATTTTAAAAATTTTGGAACTATCTTAAAACTTTCAAAACTATCTCAAAACTTTTGAAACTATCTCAAAACTTTTGGAACTATCTTAAAACTTTCAAAATTATCTTAAAACTTTCGAAATTATCTCAAAACTTTTGAAACTATCTCAAAACTTTTGAAACTATCTTCAAACTATGAAAACTATCTTAAACCTGTGTACCTTTAAAGTTTGAAACTATTTTTCATCCTAAAACTTTCGAATTATCTTCAAAATTAACAACTACTGTGACTAAATATCCCTAATTAACAGCCTATGAAAAACTCACAGGGACAAGACGGAATCCTGAAAAGTCTAAAAGCTAAATTGCGACTTGAAAAAAAGCAGTGTGATGAAATAAGGAGAGAGAGAGGAGAGAGAGAGAGAGAGAGGAGAGAGAGAGAGAGAGGAGAGAGAGAGAGAGAGAGAACGCTGATAAAACCCCATATTTCTTTCAATAAATTAATGAATGCCGAATAGATAAATGAAATGAAATTAAGTGACTATAATTACTACTAATTAGAATTTTGTTGACAAATGAACATTTGTTGACGTCATTTTGTAATAACTGGTCAAATGGGACGAAAAACAATGAAATTTCACGAGTAGACACCAGAAAATTAAGTTTTTTCTTTCTGTATTGATCATTTTCACACACACGCACACACACACACACATATACATATAAATATATATATATATATATATATATATATATATATATATATATATATATATATATATATATATATATATATACATATGTGTGTATATATATATATATAATTCAAACACCTGTCTTGTTTCTCAGCTGAGAAATCCCTTGTATCTTTAATAAGGAAGCAAACACACAGCTCCTCCTCCGAGAGAGCCGTCTGTGTTTAGAAAAATCCTTGCTCGCTTAGGCCTAGTGTCTGAGGATATGATAATTGGTCATTAGTGGTGTTATTATATATATATATATATATATATATATATATATATATATATATATATATATGCGTAAAAAATCACACACACAACACACACACACACACACACACATATATATATATATATATATATATATATATATATATATATATATATATATATATACAAAAATAAGCTACAGCAACAATAACAAATGCAGTCCACTGCAGGACTAAGGCCTCAGACATGACTTGAGACATATCTGGTGTTCGGCCAATTTTCATGGTAGAAAAGTTGTCTACTTTTTGAGGGGAATTTGGTAGAAAATGTTTCTCTGA
>NC_090744.1:10785940-10797525 GCF_036898095.1 Palaemon carinicauda | reverse complement strand
ACAGAATCGACAAATAGATATTCACATAAGGACACATTTCAGCATTAGGCCTATAGTGGAGGCCCGGCTTCATGCATGAGACTGTCATGTTTCAAATTTGGCAACATCTTTAATTAACGCCTACATAATATCATGATTCTTAATTAAATATTTCATGAGAGAGAGAGAGAGAGAGAGAGAGAGAGAGAGGAGAGAGAGAGAGCAGTTCCCTAGTGAGAATCAATTCTCTCGAACTTGCTCGTTTCCTTCAATGCCAGAAGGGCGTATGTGACAGTGGAAGGATTTCCTTCTCTATTCCCTCGTCTTTAAGGTCGATGATAACTCATGAGTAGCTTCGATTTACCGCATATCGAAAGGTGGTATCTTTTCTATTCAGGAATATATTTGAAACTGTCATTTTGTTTAGAGAAATAATGTCGGTAATGAAACTAAAGAAGAAAATACATTTTGAACAAAAATTAAATTTGATATTTCAAACATCGGATGAGTCTGATGAGCGGCGTTGCCACTTTTCCTCCTCACAATATTATTTCCCTCTCTAACACTGATACTGCGTCTTGGCCTTCTACTTACATTTGGCAACAAGTGAGGCTCTTCGAAGTATATTATATTATTATTATTATTATTATTATTATTGGCCAAGCTACAACACTAGTTGGAAAAGCAAGATGCTATAAGCCCAAGGGCTCCAACTGGAAAATATAGACCAGTAGGAAAGGAATAAGGAGATAAATAAATGATATAAGAAATAATTAACAATTAATAGAACATTTAAAAAAAAACAGTAACATCATCCAAACGGTTATTTCATAAACAAACTTTATAAAAAAGACTTATGTTCATCAGAGAAACATTTGCTTCCCCAAAATTCCCCTAAAAAAGTAGACAACTTTTCTACCATGAAAATTGGCCAAACACCAGATATGTCTCAAGTCATGTCTGAGGCCTTAGTCCTGCAGTGGACTGCATTTGTTATTGTTGCTGTGGCTTATTTTGTATATATATATATATATATATATATAACACCACTAATGACCAATTATCATATCCTCAGACACTAGGCCTAAGCGAGCAAGGATTTTTCTAAACACAGACGGCTCTCTCGGAGGAGGAGCTGTGTGTTTGCTTCCTTATTGAAGAGACAAGGGATTTCTCAGCTGAGAAACAAGACAGGTGTTTGAATTATATATATATATATATATATATATATATGTGTGTGTGTGTGTGTGTGTGTGTGTGAAAATGATCAATACAGAAAAAAAAACTGAATTTTCTGGTGTCTACTCATGAAATTTCATTGTTTTTTCGTCCCATTTGACCAGTTATTACAAAATGACATCAACAAATGTTCATTTGTCAACAAAATTCTAATTAGTAGTAATTATAGTCACTTAATTTCAGTTAATTTATCTATTCGGCATTCATTAATTTATTTGAAAGAAATATGGGGTGTTTATCAGCGTCTCTCTCTCTCTCTCTCTCTCTCTCTCTCTCTCTCTCTCTCTCCTTATTTCATCACACTGCTTTTTCAAGTCGCAATTTAGCTTTTAGACTTATCAGGATTCCGTCTTGTCCCTGTGAGTTTTACATAGGCTGTTAATTAAGGATATTTAGTCACAGTAGTTGTTAATTTTGAAGATAATTCGAAAGTTTTAGGATGAAAAATAGTTTCAAACTTTAAAGATACACAGGTTTAAGATAGTTTCATAGTTTGAAGATAGTTTCAAAAGTTTTGAGATAGTTTCAAAAGTTTTATGATAGTTTCGAAAGTTTTAAGATAGTTTTGAAAGTTTTAAGATAGTTCCAAAAGTTTTGAGATAGTTTCAAAAGTTTTGAGATAGTTTTGAAAGTTTTAAGATAGTTTCAAAAGTTTTAAAATAGTTCCGAAAGTTTAAGATAGTCCCAAAAGTTTTAAGATAGTTCGAAAGTTTTAAGATAGTCTTAAGATAGTTTCAAAAAGTTTTAAGATAGTTCCAAAAAGTTTTAAGATAGTATAAAAAGTTTTAAGATAGTTTCAAAAAGTTTTAAGATAATTGCAAAGGTTTGAAGATAGTTTACAAAAGTTTGAAGATAGTTTCAAAGTTTTAGGACAGTTTCAAAAGTTTTAAGAAAGTTTGAAAGTTTTAAGATAGAAAAGTTTTAAGATAGTTTCAAAAGTTTTAAGATAGTTTCAAAATGATTGCAATAGTTTCAAACGTTTTGAGATGATTTCAAAAGTATAGAGATAGTTCGAGTGTCATATTAATCGCAATAAAATCTTGTCCTTGACTCTCTCTCTCTCTCTCTCTCTCTCTCTCTCTCTCTCCTCTATCAAATTTAATATCTCTTTCCCTCTTTTTCCTTTTTTTATCACCAATATTAATTGCCTATAAGTATATATGAAACGTAATTGTATATGTGACCTCGTGCATGTTTAAGAGACGAAAATCTAAGAGAGAGAGAGAGAGAGAGAGAGAGAGAGAGAGAGAGAGTGTGTGTGTTTAACGCAACGCAATAGACCAAAGTCCATGTAATTTAACTTTCCAATTTTCACTCTGCTCTTAAATCGAAAGTATTAATAATGAAATTTATGAAAATAGGTCTATTATTATAAAATCATAATCAGCCCATGACATAATGCCATTAAACCAAGGGAAGTGGAGAGGCAGGGTTGGTTGACTAGGCCTATTACTACCACACACTATTCCTCTCCCTCTTTCTTCTACAACAATCTTCAACATACTTTGACCTAATATTTTTCCTCCAGCAAATTTCTCCAACATTCTATCAGTTCTCTCAAAATCTATCTCCAACAGTCAATCTCCACCAATCTTTCTCCAGTCTCGCCCAGTCCTCTTCCAACACTCCCATAATTTACATCACAATTTCAATACTAGGTCTCCCACAGTCTTCCTCCAACGCATATTCTTCAACTCTCTCTCTCTCTCTCTTACATCTATGCTGTTCAACCTCTTGGATTCTTACTTCATGTCGATATTTGAGTTGTCCTAATATGTTCATATTTATTAAGAAATACCAAATAATGGTTATGAATAATAACGTTATTACAAAAAGGAAAATATTCAGAAGATAAATGCGTCTATACACAATACATGGAAAGAGAGAGAGAGAGAGAGAGAGAGAGAGAGAGAGATTTCTATAGACCAAAGTCCCACCGTGATTGTTCTATATACGGAGGTAACATTGCCCTTTACTTCGGCCTCTGCTCTAAACCTAAACGAAGTAAAATGAGAAAATTTAATCCAATAAAATGCCCTATTTAAATGAGGTGTTTCCCAGAAGGTTTCGTTCAAATGTCTATTCGTTTGATCGTGAAACTCCCGAGATTTTTTCTTATGCTAATATGATATTAATTTCATTTGCTTCTTCTCATTACTTAATATCACATTCTTATCATTTATCTTTCTAACTACAGAAGAGGTTCGTTCGTTCGTTCGTTTTACATTGTCTTGCCTTATGCATGACACGGGCTCTTGCGTTGGCAGCCCGTAAGCGAATATTTATAATGAAACAACAAAGGTACCTCCAATGAGAGGAATCGTACAAGGGTAAAGGGGTCTGGTAGATTTAAAGCTTGAGTAGGGCAAAGGTTAGTAATATTTGCAAAGGATTAATTGGGTTTGCATTAGGATGGATAGGGCTCCGTGTGGGATAGGATAGGGAAATGGATAGGCAGGGATAAGGAAGTTCTGTAGAGCATGCTTGTGTAAAGGGAATAGGTAGGGAATGGAGGGGTGAGGTTTGTGTGCTGCGTGGGATAGGAGGATAGGGGGCATAGGCTATCCTTACTGGATAGAGAAGGATAGGTTTTGCCGTGTTGATTGTGAATGTGGTATGTCATATCAGAGATATCATTATTATTATTATTATTATTATTACTACTTGCTAAGCTACAACCATAGTTGGAAAAGCAGGATGCTATAAGCCCAGAGTCCCTAACAGGGAAAATAGCCCAGTGAGGAAAAGAAATAAGGAAAAATAAGATATTTTAAGAACAGTAACATTAAGATATCTCCTATCTATACTATAAAACTTTAACAAAATAATAGGAAGAGAATGTAATATGAAAAAGATGGACTATATATTGAAATTATGCTAATTGGGGATAACATTTTTCTGTTGATTAAAGCAATAAGTTTGTGTGGGTATCGGGCAGTGAAATGAGGAGATCCCTTTGGCTATGCAAAAATCTTGAGTTTGCGTGAATAATTGAATGGACAATTTGACAAAAGAATGCGGAAGAGAAGAATGGGAGGCATAATGTGGATAAGGGGAATAGATATAAGATAAAGAAGGGATAGAGAGAATGTAGTAGGCTAGGAACAGTTAGTGAAAAATTAGGTGCACGTTCCTTAGATTCGCGCCTAGGTCTATGTTAGTGTAAGTTTGAATCACAGTTTTGCCGATAGACTTACAGGGTAAACTTGTAGATTGTACAAGATAATAAGGAAAGTTTTTAATATATTATAAAAGAGCGGGATATGTTAAATTTCAAGTGTATTTACGTTATGGTGTATCTGTGTAGGCCTACAGCTGTAGTATGCCTACAGTGTCTTTGTCTTTGAATTTGAATTGTCTATTTATGTAACCTATTATGCTTTGTGTTTTCTTTTCAGCTTTTATGCTCTGTTTGGTGAACTTCAAATCCTTGCTAATAATAATACAGAGAGAGAGAGAGAGAGAGAGAGAGAGAGAGAGAGAGAGATTCAATATTTTGATGTATCATTTAAGACTTAGGGAACATAAAAACTGATAGCTCTCTCTCTCTCTCTCTCTCTCTCTCTCTCTCTCTCTCTCTCTCTCAAAAGCGTTACTCTGCTCTTAATATTATCATTACTGGCTAAGCTACATCCCTAGTTGAAGAATCAGGAAGCTATAAGCTCAAGGGCCCCAGAAGGGAAAATAGCCCAGTGAGGAAAGGAAATAAGGAAATAATAAATTACAAGAGAGGTGATATTCAAAATAAATTAAGATCAGTAGCAGTATTTAAATAGCTCTGTCCTATATAAACTAAGAAGAGAGAGACTTAGGTCCGTCTGTTCAACATAAAAACATTCGCTGCAAGTTTGAACTTTCGAAGTTCCACCGATTCAGCTGCACAGTTACAAAGATCATTTGACTATCATACAAAACAGGGAAATGTATTATATTCGGTATTACATTAAATGTGTCGTTTACAGGCCTAAACATTGACCTCCAAAATTGACACGTCACCAACCGTCGTCGGTTCAAATGTCGTCTAATCGTTCCATGGAGTCCAATGAGCCGAAGTTAGCGAGTTGTCATCTCTCCTCCTCCTCACGCACACACATTTAAAACATGAAGTTGACGAATGTGCTTGATTGTGGAATAAGATTTCCGTACAGGTTTTATCTCTAAAACTAATTTCATCTCAGTTTTGATAGATATATAGTATTGGACTATTATTAACACTAAAGCTGAGACGGTTTGTGGTTGGGACTGAGATGTCTGAGAGAGTTCTTTTGCTTGAGGGTACACTCGAGCACACTCTTCTATCTTATTTCTCTTCCTTTTTTTTTGAATTTTTTTTAGTCTATATAGGCGATATTTATTCTAATGTTGCTACTCTTTTTGAAATATTCTATTTTCCTTTTTTTCCTTTCCTCACTGGGCTACTTTCTCTGTTGGAGCCTCTGGGCTTATAGCATCCCGCTGTGAGGAAAAGACATAAGGAAATAAATAAACGATTTGAGAAATAACGAACAATTAAAATAAAATATAAAAAAAAACAGTGACAAAATCAAAACAGATATTTCATTTATAAACTATAAAAAGACTTAGATCAGTCTGTTCAGCATAAAAACATATTTAAATTCCTGTCATGAATGGCAGAGGCAAGGGACAGTGTCTTTGCCCTATCAAGCAGGACAATGCCCTAGAGACTGACCTTATTACATCTGATCAGCGCTCTAGTCCCCTGTCCACCCAAGCTAGGACCAAGGGGGCCAGGCAATGGTTACTGATGACTCAGCAGATAGACCTATAGGCTCCCCCAAACCCGCCATCCCTAGCTCACAAGGACGGCAAGGTTGCATTGACCAAAAGAACTGACAATTTTGATCGGGACTCGAACCCCAGTCCAGCAGAACACCAGAAGGAACATTTCCAATAGGTGACTGCAATCCTTATTCAGCAAATTGATGTGAATGAATTTCTGTGTTAGATATAGTCATTATTTCCGTCTAGGTAGTAGGTTGGCCAGGGCACCAACCACCCGTTGAGATACCACCGCCAGAGTGTTATGAGGTCCATTGTCTGGTCAGACAGTACTACATTGGATCCCTCTCTCGTTACCACTCATGTTTTCCTTTGCCTACACATACATTAAATAGTCTGGCCTATTCTATACACATTTTCCTTTGTCCTCATAGACCTGACAACACCGAGATTACCAAACAATTCTTCTTCACCCAAGGGGTTAACTACTGCATTGTAATTGTTCAGTAGCCACATTCCTCTTGGTAAGGGTAGAAGAGACTCTCTAGCTATGGTAAGCAGCTTTTCTACGAGGAGGACACTCCAAAATCAAACCATTGTTCTCTAGTCTTGGGTAGTGCCATAGCCTCTGTACCATGGTCTTCTACTGTCTTGGGTTAGAGTTCTCTTGCTTGAGGGTACACTCGGGCACACTATTCTATTCTATTCTATTTATTTGAAAGGTTTTATTATTTATATATGAAAGATTTATTTCAATGTTATCATTCTTAAACATCTCTTGTAGTTCATCTCCTTACTTCATTTCCTCACTTGAATATTTTTCCTGTTGGTAGCCCTTGGGCTTATAGCATCCCACAGATGTAGCTTAGAAAGTAATAATAATAATAATAATAATAATAATAAGTCACAAGGTTTACGGAACATGACCTGTGCCAGGGAACACTTTAGCTACAATATACCGACATTTGCATTGAAATAACATAACATGGTTGTAAATATAAAGTTTGTGTGGTTGTAGAGAGAGGAGAGAGAGAGAGAGAGAGAGAGAGAGAGAGAGAGATTTTATCTCCCAACTGGTTTGTTTTTCAGTTGGGATAGCTGCAGGGAAAGCCCCGTTATAGTATCCACTAGCATTAGTGTGAACTAAACCCCGCTATAATGCTAACCCATATCCTTTGAATATGAATTTGAAATGTTTTCCTTCGTGTTCAGTATTTATCTAATGTTTGGGGATCTGGCCAATAATGTATAATCAAAATTATTATTATTATTATTAACTGTTGTCTTTTGGGTTAAATATATTTAAAAAATACCTAAAATTTGGTAGTTGAATCGGTAGAACTTCAAAAATTCAGACTTGCAGCAAATCTTATTATGTTGAACAGACTGACATAAACCTTTTTATAGTTTATATATGCAATATCTGTTTTGAAGTTGTTACTGTTTTTGAAATATTTTACTTGATTGTTTATTATTTCTCATATCGTTTAATTATTTCCTTATTTCCTTTCTTCACTGGGCTATTTTTCCCTGTTGGGGTCATTGGGTTTATAGCATCCTGCTTTTCCAACTAGAGTTGTAGCTTAACTAATAATAATAATAATAATAATAATAATAATAATAATAATAATAATAATAATAATTAGTTCTCTGCGTTTTGCCTTCAAAACTAAAATACCAATCTTCAACCTTTTGATTGTATGAGATTCGAATGTTCTAAAAATGCTTTAGTGACACCAATTCACCTCAGGCGGTTTAGATGAAGTCAGATGTCAGTGTTTAACTGAGTCATTTAATTTTCACTTCGGTATGGTCAGTAATGTATTAATAATGTCACCCAATTTCTAAATGTCTACTTGATGTTGTAAGCGAAAAGTAAAGTTTATCTTACTAACATAATCATTTGGCCTCTTAAGTTGCATTATTTCACCAGTCTCTCTCTCTCTCTCTCTCTCTCTCTCTCTCTCAGCCGTCTACTGAGGGATATCCCAACCGCAACAAACAGAAAACATGTAGTGTATCAGTCTTTGTTAGGCCGAGGAAAACTGAGGAAACACTAGGCTCATTGCAATATATATATATATATATATATGTACATATAGGCTATATATATATATATATATATATTTATACATATATATATATACATACATATATATATATATATATATATGTACATATAGGCTATATATATATATATATATATATTTATACATATATATATACATATACATATATATACATATATATATATATATATATTTAGCCTATAGTATATATATATATATATATTTATATACATATAGGCTATATATATATATATATGTATATATATATATATATATTGATCGCAAACTCACTGCCATCTTTTAACCATTTCCTGTTATGATTAATTTAACAACGGCAATAATAACAATTATTATACAACCTTTTTTTTCCAAATTGTTATCATAATGTTCAAGCTTAGCGTATGTATATACGTATGCATCGTGAAGCCTATTCAAATAAAGTTTCAAAATGCGTCATCTTGTGCTGCCGTTGGACCCTCCACCACCTAACTGATGTGTGTGTGTGTGTGTGTGTGTGTGTGTGTGTTTATATGGGAACTATAAAGATAATTTTCAATGGCAGAAAATCTTATGCTAACACACCAACTGTACAAAGGCCTCAGACATGTCCTTATTCATATTTTGGGGGTGGCCAGTTTTCATCACCACGCTGGCAAGTGCGGATTAGTGATGGTGGGAGACTTTAGTTTGCTCGCTCACTGCAAACCGACCTGGTATAGGTGGCCAAGACTTAGTACAGCTTCGCTGATCATGGCGATACACAAACCCTTTCACCACCTTAAGGTATCAAGGATATATATAATATATATATATATATAAGGAAACAGTTGCTGACTTGCTACTAAAAATTCTTTTCAAAACGTAAAGAAGAAAACTTTTCCACGATATTATAAGAGTAAAAGAAACAGAAATTTAGAAGACATTCTTGAAAAAAAATTGCTATAAATTTCATTTTGATTTTAGAGAGGCAAACCATCGGGCCTACCATTCCATCCACCTTTAAAACATAAATAGAAATTTACAGGTTCAACATATCAAGTACAGATTGACCACTGAAATTGAAACGCCATCAACCGTCATCGGCTCAAGATACAACGCTGACACCCCCCCCCCACCAAGAATGACTCAAACCCCCCATCCCCACCCCAAACAGCCTCCCCCCCCCCCACCTCAACCACACACGCACCGCTATGCAACTTTCCCAAAACTTTTTCTCTATTTTTAAATTAATTTTTTTATATTTGCTTCTTATATATATATATATATATATATATATATGAGAGAGAGAGAGAGAGAGAGAGAGAGAGAGAGAGAGAGAGAGAACTAATTAGGCGCAAGTATGTTGAAGACTGTTGGAGAGACCTTGAGTCTCTGCTTTCAGTTCCTCTATCTCTTCCTCGAGTTTTGCTTCCCTCTTAATTCGGGCTTCATTTTCTTCCTGAACTTTTTCCAATTGTTGAGTCAGTCCAAGAATCTTTTGGTCCTTCTCAGTTAATTTATCTAAATGATCCATAATTGTAATCTCTTTATTAGAGAGTTCACTCTTTAGTTACTCGTTGGTTAGCTGAAGATCCTGCAACTTGGATGAGAAATGTTCAATTTCCATTTCTTGATCCTTTTGAAGAGTTTCCATAGTGTTGGAGAGACGTTGAATCTCTGCCTCCACCTCTCTCTTCTCTTCTTCTAGTTTAGATTCCACCTGGCATCTAGAGTTGATCTCTTCCCAGGCACACTCCAATTCTCTGTCCAAAAACTCGACTCGTTTTTCCATCTCCAGTTGAATATTTTTACCTAACTCCTTTAGTTCCTTTTCTTCCTCCTCTGTGGACAAGAATTTCCACAACAGGACATTTCCAGCCACAATCATACCTACCAAAACAACCCAGAACCAATTGCCACCACTCTTTTGGGAAACAATAGTTCCACCCTCAGTTCTAGTGACGAAGTCTGGCAGAAATTTCCCCAGAGTTCCAATAGATTTCAGATCAGTCTTGAGCGTTTCCAGTTTCCGTTCCATAGTCTGGACCTTCAGTTGACACTGCTGAAGATCCTGCCGTGATTTCCAGAATCCCCCGACTACAGGGAAGGAGGATAACAGTCCCTGGAGGACGGGAACGTCTCCGATCCCGCCCTCAGAGTAGTCATTCCTCTTGGGCAGTAGCCAAGAGACCATCCTGAATGCGAAGGAGTCCTGAATTTCCTTCATTCGTCCTTCGAGTTCTAAGAAATAGCTCTCACACGCCGACTGCTGCTCCTGAAGATCAGCTGTAAGCTGTGAGGCCTTGAATAATCCTCCAAAAACTCCGTTGAATGCTTTCCTCATTGTGTTGGTCGCTGTTTGGTACATACCGAACATGGTGTTCAAATCTATGTTAGATTACCATATGTTTCTCCTTCGACCAACCTTATTTTGAAAAACCAGAAGTGATCTCCCGGAGACCCTTAAGATCCCCCCCCAGCTCGGAGTCTCTCACACATTCATCCTTTGAAGCCTCCGAAGAATCTTCCGACCGGCTTCAGGGAAATTCCTCCTCCTCTTCTTTTTCATCTTGTTTTATATCATCTATCTTATTATTCACCTTTCTTTTCTTCTTCCGAGGATGAATCTGGAACACGAAGAATCTTCGAGTGTCTTCCACCTCTGCAACTAAGAAAGAAGATACTCTCTGAAGACTTTCTGAATCGAAGAATTTCCGGGACAATTCTCTCTCTCTCTCTCTCTCTCTCTCTCTCTCTCTCTCTCTCTCTCTGTCAGTACTTTAGAGTCGCTTGCCAAGAAACCATAAAATTTGAAATCATCATTGCCTCAGTTATTTCATTTTCTGTTTCAAAATTTAATTTGATATATATATATATATCTATATATATATATATGTATGTATATATATATATATATATATATAGAGTAGCAGTTATAGTAGTGTTCATAATAGTATCTCTCTCTCTCTCTCTCTCTCTCTCTCTCTCTCTGTCAGTACTTTAGAGTCGCTTGCCAAGAGACCATAAAATTTGAAATCATCATTGCCTCAGTTATTTCATTTTCTGTTTCAAAATTTAATTTGATGTATATATATATATATATGTATATATATATATATATATATATAGTAGCAGTTATAGTAGTGTTCATAATATTAATCTCTCTCTCTCTCTCTCTCTCTCTCTACCTAAACTAGGATCTGAATGCAATAATCGACTGAGAAATCGATATATAATTCGCTACTTAATGTTAAACGAGAATTTATAGTCTTAGAGAGAGAGAGAGAGAGAGAGAGAGAGAGAGAGAGAGAGTAGGGTCTCTCTATTGCAGTGGTTCCCAACCTGTGGTACGCGTACCACTAGTGGTACGCGAGGGCCTTCCAGGTGGTACACGAACACTTTCGGGGTCATGAACGATTTTTAGTTATATTTTGCTTCACAAAGATGTGTACTGCCTAACACAAGATAATCTGGCAACGATTTGCAACTGTTGTGCTGTGAGCAAAGTCATGCCCCGCATTTACCAGCTGGTGGAGAAGAAGCAGATACAGCCCTCGCATTGAGTTGTTGTTTTCTTAG
>NC_090744.1:10778440-10780940 GCF_036898095.1 Palaemon carinicauda | reverse complement strand
GAGTTTCAACAGCTCAAAACAAAACAGGAAAACCAAACACAAAAAAAGGGATAATGAAAAAAATGAGTAAAAACACTACTTCAGAATAGATTGATCACCGAACACCTAAAAAGACTTTCATAATAAGACAACTTTTTTATGCAATTGAAGAAGAGAGACAGACTTCAGTCTTATCTATCCTTCACAGATCCTTCATGAATTAAGGAAACGCTTCCTAAATGTCATCTCTTTCATCGACGTGAACCCATTTAAAGGTTTTAAAGGCTGCTCATGAATGGCAGAGGCAAAGGGCAGTGACATTGCCCTATCAAGCAGGTCAATGCCCTACAGACTGACCATATGTACATATGATCAGCGCCCAAGACAGGACCAAGAAGGGCCAGACATTGGCTGCTGATGAATCAGCAGATAGACCTATAGGCTATCCCCACAGCCCAATCCTTAGCTCACAAGGGTGGTGAGGTTACAGCGACCAAAGGAACTAACGAGTCTGAACGGGACTCGAGCCCCAGTCTGAAAAACACCAAACAGAGACGTTTCCAATCAGGCCACAACAACCGTTCTTTTATTTCTGAGAATTTTCATTGACAGAGATATCTTTTTTTATCCTGTCTATACTAAAAAAATTTGCATTAAAAATGGTTAATGCTTGGCATCATTTATTCCAGGATTTTGATCGTTTTAAAAATGGATATATATTGAGGGAAAGGGTAATTACAGAAGGAGATCACTTGGGAATTAGTAGGGAAGGAGAGAGAGAGAGAGAGAGAGAGAGAGAGAGAGAGAGAGAGAGAGAGAGAGAGAGAGAGAGAGAGAGAGAGAAATAATACTCACTGTAAATTCTGAATACAGGTTCAATCTTTTTTTTGCAGTTTTTCTTGTTTTTCTTTTTTTTCTTTTTTTTTTAAGATTTAGTCACTGTTAGTGTTGTCCCCTAATATGAATATACATTATCCAAGTATTGCTTGTTTGAGCACTTACTGATTTCTGTTTAGCCACTTCAACTTATTCGCTAATTGATCAAAACAAAAATGGAAGTTCATCATTGAAGGTCTTGCATTAATATCGGCCACGAATTCAAATACCTCAGTCTTCTAAAAACTCACCAAATTTTTTGAAAAAATACTCGTGAACGAGGCGGCCGAAACAGTAAACATCGTTCGTGTACGATGTTGGCGTATTGTCAGAAAGAGATCCATCCGTCTTTGGAACAACTTCATTTTAATCCTTTTTCCAAAATATGAAATTTCCTTAAATTCTATTATATGGGGAAACCGAAACTCGTCCAAAACTATGTTTCACCTGAAGTTCGTTGAGTCCGATTCCTTTCCAGTGGATATTGTCTATAACGGCTGCCAGTCGTGAAAAAACTAGTTAATGCCAAGGCGCAGGTGTGAACTCGTATAGGATTCTTGCTTCCATTCCGATGGCATTTTCCACCATTTTCACAATCCCTTTATACCAAAATGCCATGGATAATGAACCAGCAGTTTTGCAATTGTTTACCTCCTTCGTGAGATAATTCATTCTCCAAAATAACTGCGTTTGGATGAAACGCTTCAATACGTGGAAAATTATTGTCGAAAGGTCTCTTGATTTCTTCGAACTTCCTATCTTTGTTTTTCTTCAGAAACTCTTGCCATTCTTTTTTTTTTCAGCCAGACCTCACTTCCATAGTCCTCCCATTGTCTTCTTAGACTTTTATCAGTTTCCTTTGCATTAGACTTATTATCTAAAGCCTTTAATTTAATTTCAACCGGGCTCAAGCTCCCTACACTTTTATTTCCTGCCTCACCAACAGCTTCTTGGCTGGCCCTCTCTCCGTCATCTTAGGCCGAGTCTGTTTCTCCGTCCGGTCGATACTGATGTAATGCAGACCATAACTTGTAAAACAACAGATCCCAAAGTTCTAAAAGTAATTTCTGATGATAAGCCTTACATTGTGCTAAACGGATAGCTCGTTCCCATTTGGCCTTCCATTTTAGTAGAGGGAAGAAATCGTGGCCTTTGATCTTTGGCCACGAGCCAGGCGCTATTGGCATTCGCATTTTTCCGAACTTATCAAAACCATTCCGATCCTTCATTATTTAGGAAGGACCTCTGTTCGTCATTCAGTACTTGGGATACCCCTCTCCAATCATTCACCTTGTTATTCTTGCGATATTCTTTGCCATTTTTCGTTCGTTAAGATAATCCTTAACAACTTCCAGACTTAGTCCGAACCGATAATAAAGTTCCTTTCTTCATCAGCTGCCACAACTCAGTTTTTGAAATGCCGTCTACGAAGTAAAACGTTTCCCTAAGAGGTCCATATACTACGCAAGTCTTATGGTGTCTTTTGCGTGGCGATCCAAAATCTTCGTTTCTTCGATCAGATGAAGCATCTTCATCCTTTGATTGCTTTCGTTCACTTGAACACCTTCAGTTGCCTGTCGACTCGTAGACACGAATTCTGGTGCTGTAGCCCTCTCCGTCGTTGTAGTGGCTGTGTCATTTAGCT
>NC_090744.1:10768440-10773440 GCF_036898095.1 Palaemon carinicauda | reverse complement strand
TATCCAGACTGTGAGGGTGTCGTGCATATACAGAATGTGTGTCGTGCCTTTATAGAATATGAGGGTGTCGTGCATATACAGAATGAGTGTCGTGCATATAAAGAATGTAGGGATGTCAAGCATAAACAGAATTTGTGGTGTCATGCATATACAGACTGTGGGGGTGTGGGAAACGTCTGATGTCTGTTTTTGTTTTCGTTCCTCATATTGTGATAATTAAAACCTTTCATTATTTTGGTCAAATTAACTATTTGCAATCTGAAGTTTGAATTTGCCAGACCACCTGTGTGAGAGAGAGAGAGAGAGAGAGAGAGAGAGAGAGAGAGAGAGAGAGAGAGAGAGGGGGGTGAAGTAGTTTGTTTTGGTTATCACAACGCATAATATTATCATGGATATTATAGTGTAACCGGACGAGACGGTGGTAGAGATCTTCAGGAAAGACAGTATTAATCTAACAGCTTTATTACTTTGTTATAAAATATATTGAAAATTCTATAGATTTCTCAGCATGTAAGATGACTCCTCATTAACAACTGCCTGGCTATATGCCGGACTGGGGTTCGAGACCCGCTCAACCTTTATAGTTTCTTGTGGTGTCTGCAACCCCACCATCCTTGCGAGCTAAGGATGAGGTGTTTGAGGGAATCTATAGGTCTACCTGCTGAGTCATCGTGAGCCATTGCCTGGCCCTCCCTGATCCTAGCTTGGGCAAAGAAGGGACTTTGGTGCTGATCATATGTGTATAGGGTCAGTCTCTATGGCATTGTCACTATCTCCTGCTACTGCTATTCATGAGTAACCTTTAAAAGCCAAGAGAAAAATAAGGCTTTTATGATCCTGGCCGATATCGTATTAGGAAGCTAAAAATGAGTAAAAGAGACCCAAGCTCTCAAAGAGAGCGTAGGCCTAGTACCAGGGCTGCCAGATTCTCCACACTAGGCAACTCCAGGCTCAGCGGTGCCACTGATTAGTCCCAGTTTCACACTTGATAACGTTTGTCAGTTACACTATATTGAACTGAGGAGGAATGTGCTATCATACTAAATGATTTGTCTTTATGCGTTATAATATGCACAATTTTACAATATAACTAATACTCACAGGGATAACGAGAAGGACTTCTTATTTGATTCAGAATTAGGATGGTTATAATTCTGAATTATTCCCACATTATGAACTTGCAGTATCGTCTCTGAATAATGTACATTATATTCAGGTCCATATTAACGTTGCATATATATATATATATATATATATATATATATATATATATATATATATATATATATATATATATACTGTATATATATATATATATATATATATATATGATAAAATTTTGTCATTATTTCAAGTTGTCGGATATATTTCGATTGATATTGTCTTAATACTTGAGTTGACTTTAGAGAAAAGGTATATGGAAAAAACGTATAATCAACAGTATTCTATTTGATAAGGAAAATTGAAATAAACAAAATATATAAAGATTATGCCGAAGAATAAACATAATAACGAATGTAAATGCGCAGTAAGGATAATATAAGTATAAAAAATATAATTTATTATGAAGGACTCGTAACAATAAGTTAATAAATGATAGATATTTCCCTTATATATATTAGTATTTGCCCACAGGTTTATGATGTAATTTAGTTTGAATTGGTGATTACGTACAAAGTCTGTTTATCTTTATAAGAAATATAGCCTAAACATTATAAGCATGAGAATAGTTTTTTTTTTTCTAGAGTATTGGTAATGTATAAAGGGTATACACACAAATATAAATTTTAAAAAACTTACAAGTGGAATTTCATCTGACAATCCCCCCCCCCCAACACTATTTTTCTTTATACATATTTCTGACTGCGTTAAACATTTCATCATTAACTTTGAACCGGGCACAGCCTCCATATCTCTTGACTTCTTCTGACACAGCTATAAGAGCAATTATTGATGGTCATTGTAAAGAATTCCTAATCTTTGTCTTTATGAGATTGACTTTACTGAACACTCTCTCTCTCTGCATCAGCATTTGATGTTGGTAAAGATAAAATATGTAGAGCAAAATTTGACAATGCTGATAATATTAGATTACCCTCTTCGTCTTTTAAATTGCCCAACCCTTTATAAAATGTTTCTATATTTGTCTCGTGCTTTAAATCTTCTGGTATTTGTATGAAATCTAAACTCCACCATTCGTCGTCTAACTTCTGGTTATTTTCTACATCTACACCTATTCTTGGGACTAATTTGACTAAATCCTGTAGAGATGGCATAGCTATTCTTGATTGATAATCTAATGATTTATTTATTGACAGAAACGAAACCATCTTCCACAAAGGGTTGTCCAGATCAAACCTTTTCCTAATTGCAATACAAACTGAAACACAAAATGTTCTGCATCTGTTTTGAACATCCAGTAACATTTCAGGATTCTTTAAGGATTCTTTCTGAAACAAAGTATGAAGTTCTGCTCCCAGATAAAGTTGGTTAAGTGGAACATAGTTGCTTTCATTGCATGGATCAATTGCCATTAATGATTGTTTCTGAAGAATGTGTGGCTGACAAAAAGTACCCAATATTGATCTATATAATTTTGTTATTTTGTCAAAAAGCAAATGGAATGTGGGGGAATTTCTTTGAAAGAGTAAGTTGAAGTCATTAAATTTTGGTAAAATGTAATCTAAAAAGGTAAAATATAAAAAGACAGCAGGATCTCTCATCCTTTCAACTATCTGGTGTACTACTGTCAACCGTTCTCTACCTTCAATTCGACTGAAGTACAAGGTTAAAGGCTGCCACTGCTCTAGAACTCTTTTAACTGCTTCATGTAACGAAAGCCAACGCGTTTGACTAGGATGGGGTATTTTGTGAGGCTTAGTATTACAAAAATGTATATATACTGCGAAGCAAATCCTCACAGTGACGGGGTAGAGTTTTGGCAGCCTCTGAAGAACACAAGTGAATAGAATGGCATATACATTTAAAGACAGTAAGTCCAGGCACTAAGTGTTTAAGTCTGTTACATAGGGAATTATGCTCGCCCATGATATTAGAAGCACCATCAGCTGCAAACCTTATGAAATTACTAAGGGGGATGTCATACTTTGTTAATATATTTATCAGTAGGGAATATAAATTTTGTCCAGTAGACCCTTGGGCATTATTGTCTGAGTCATATAAATTAACAAGGTCTAGCATAGCAGGGGTGATTTTCTGCACAGAGGAATCATAAAACCTAACAATTACAGCACAGGACTTAAATGTGCTCACATCCGTTGACTCATCCATGATGACAGAAAATTTGCTGGTCCTCAACTTTTTTGCTAGGCTGTTTGTCACGGTCCTCCCCATGGTTTTGATAACATCCGTACACTTTGTACGTTTCATGGATAAACTTTGAGCTATGGCAGAGTCTGGGAACATCCTTTTCATCAAATCCACCAAATTGTCAGCAGTAGTGAAAGGCAAGTTATGTTCTGCAACGAAACACGCAAATAGAATGGTAGCCATTACTACACCATGGGGTGTTTTTTCATTTATGTTTTCTTCCAGCTCATTCTGCCCTAGATCAAGCTCGCGTTCCTTTTGAAGATGAATTTTACTGATGCTATGCCTTTTGATTGATGTTAATTCGGCATTAAATGCTTTTTGGCAGGCAGTGCAGAAAGCCCTCTCTGGGTCTCCTTCAACCTGTTTCAACCATGGAGGAAAATCTGGCTGTATCCATGCTTCTCTGAACTTCCGCTTACCAGGCATACCTAGCTGTAAGCAATGTTTCATTGAGATGTGACGGCATATGTAAAATAAGAATAAAGAGGGAACCTAATTAAAATTCAACAGATAATATACATACATATTTGACTTCAAATCGTGAACCTAGTTCCAAATTTCTATGACGGGTTAGAGTTTTGGCAGCCTATAAAGAACACAAGTGAATACAGTGGCATGTAGCTTACATTTAAAGACAGTAAATACGAGCAATAAGTTCCTGGGTCTGCTACATTTCTTTCACAGTATTAAGATCAGTGATATAAGGCATTATGATGACATCTTCCTAGCGAAAATATTATGATGGAATCAGCATCGTTTTACAACAACGAGGAATGGGCCTATGATGTATCGTAGGCTAAAACTCAGCCATATAAGTCTATGTAAGGAAATAATTACCACTGAATTGAGGAATGCTGTTCCTTTAGAGAAAATTTTATAGCATGACATCATAACCATACAAATATAGTGAAAACTATGACCATTAATAAAGGAAAAACCGATATAGATTAGGCCTAGGCATACTGTAAGCTAAAAGCCTTTGGCTTATATGTTTACGTAAGGAAGTAACTACTGTATTTTTAAACCTCTACATTATATAATGCCGTTACTATAGATAGATTATCATAAAAGTGACATTACAATGACATAACTCAATTTTATAACTATATAAAATTATTCATAGCAATTAAAATGAACAATGGAAGTACGAACATAGATTAGGAACATTGAATAGACTATGCTATATTGTATTTTAGGCGAAGATTTTTAGCCATTTACAGAAAAAAAGAAATATAAATCGTCCATTTTAAAATATCGTAGTAGTGATGTGATGAAATTAATTTTACACGAACATCACTTTTTACATTATTACAGAGCTTTGTATAGTGCAAACCATAAAAATGCATTCATAGAAGAAAATTAAAGTTATGAAACGACAGTATGAGTAGGTAAGCCTATTTCATATCATCCTCACAGTATTTTGTCTACGGAAATTGCAAAAAGATACTCACATGAAAAAGAATAAACTTTTAGATCTTTCCTGAGCTGACGAATCAATTCGTCAAAAGGCAACTTTTGTGCGGCAATTGTAATTAATTACCTCAACACTGATTCAAGAATCAGTGTTTCAGTGAGTCGGCAACATCAAACGCTGAACTCCACTGAGCCTCCTAGCATCCACACTTTCTTAGACTTTAACATTATTGTAATTTTTTTTAAAGATATCA
>NC_090744.1:10742587-10767940 GCF_036898095.1 Palaemon carinicauda | reverse complement strand
GCTAATATGTTGCATATTTCTTTTTTTTCCTTCGTTAGCCGTCCTTCAATTCTTAGAGGGCCTATTTCTAATCTCCCTTTATTCATCTTTTTTGCATAGGAGTAAAGTACTTTGGGATATTTTTTATAAGTTGAAGTGTCCTTTCTTCTAAGTCCATTTTTTCATTGTCTTTCGACTGTTTAATCTTTTGTTCTGCATTTTCTATATTACATTTTATTTCCATCATTTCCCACACCTTTTTTTCTTTTACAAGATTTTTCTTCCACTTTCTAATTTTCTGAAATAAGATCCTTCTGTCTCTTGGTATGCATGTCTTTTTTTTTTTTTTTTTTTTTTCGGTACTTATTTTTCAACAATTTTCTCCAGTATTTTGTACAGTATGTCCGTATTTACCTGTATATTATCACCTACAAATACATTTTTCCATTCTTTGTTCAGTTCGACATTTATTTCCGACCATTTTATATTCTCACTATAAAAATTATATTTTCCATATCCTTCCCAACATTTTGTGCTGTTATTAATTCTGCGATCACTTGCTTTGAAATGGACTATTAATTCTATGACATTGTGGTCTGAAATTCCCGTGTTATACACTATTATTTCTTTAACATAATTCACCTCTTACACAAATACTAGATCTAGGACATTTTCCTTTCTTGTTGGAATGCGGTTTATTTGTTGCATACTATGTTCCAATAGCATATCTTGAAGCTTTTCAAATTGCCTCTTATCTTCTGCACTACTATTACTCTCTTTTTATATGTATACATGCAACCACTTTCTTCTATCCGTTCTTTCCAATCCACGAAAGGAGAGTTAAAATCTCCGGATAGGAGTATATTCCAGTCTTTATGGTTTCTACATATATCATCTATTTTTTCTATTACTATGTCAAACTCCTTAGTATCTGGGTGTCTGTAAACTACAATATTCATTAGTTTTTCAAATTCAAATTCTACCGCAATCAATTCACATTCTGTGTTGCTGTATTTTTCACAGACTCTTCCTTGATTTATGTCTCTTCCATATATTGCGGTTCCCCCTTGATTCCTATTTGTTCTGTCTGATCTATAAGTTTAGAAACCCTTTATCTGGTCATCACTGCCAGTCTCTTGGGAATACCATGTTTCACTTATATTTGATATATGTATTTTTTCAAATTGGGTTAGTTCTTCTAAGAACTCCATTTTCCTTATAGAGATACTCGTGAATAAAGCCTGTGCATTCATCACTATTATGGTTTGTGTTTTATCCCCATTATTTAATATTGGTAATAATATGGATTCTCCCATGCTTCCTTCCTGTTCTGATATGATGTTCTTTTCTTCATTTCCAGGAATTCTGCCATTAAAAAATCCAACTTTTCTATTATATTTGCTCTTTTGCCTTCATATTTATTTTTGTGTGTATACCTGAAATTATCCCCATATCTGCACCAACCCCTGGCATTATAGATGCATTCTTTGTAGTTGGGCTCTAAATGTGCATATTTGGGTTGAAAAGCATCATATCTTGGGGTCTTTGATGCATAGTGCGGTGGGATGGTGAGGTTGAAGACAGTACTAGAAAGGAAGACCTATAGGCTCCCTCAAGCCCCAAATCCTTAGCTCACAAAGATGCTGAGGTTGAAGACGCTACTAGCAACTATCTAGCTTATGCAGGTCTCGAACACCAGTCCAGCAAATCACCAGGCAGGGACGCTCCCAACAGGCTATCAAAGCCCATGATTATAAGGTGTAAGATGTTTACATGTCGAGAACTAATATTTGTCATTAGTAATGAATCCCTGTATCCATTACCAATCTGATTGCAATTCTGAAAACAACATGGAATATCCATCGATGTCTAACCAATTCATCATTCGATCAATTGATTTTACTAAACAAAGTATTAAAGAATGTTTGGCAAACATCCATTGTGCTGATTGGTTGATTGATTGATTTAAAGTTTTCTGGCATCCGGACATCAAATCAATCATTCAATCAACCAAACATAATAGATGTTTGCCAAATATTCCTTAATATTGTGGTTGAATGATAATTTCCATTTGAAATTAAATGTTTTTGTTTTTGTTTGTTTTACTCGACGTAATGTATTTTGAAAACAGCCAATAAGAATACATTACTTGTTCCATATGTTGCCAGTAATGGTTTCTTCCAAAAAATTCCAATTGAATTTAAGGTCATATAGATTAGGTATAATAATTCGATTGAAATCAACGACTTTGGATAACATCTCGAATGCTAAAACTAGTTTCAGGTAAGAATCTACGATTAAAAACTATTAAAATGTCTATATTTTCTCATTCATCTTTTGGTTTGTTTGTTAAACTTCTCAATTGCCATATTCATACTTCCCACTTAGTAAAGGTAGAAGAGACTATATAGTAGCAGCTCTTCTAGGAGAAGGACACTCCACATTCAAACCATTGCTCTCAATTTATATCATTACTACTCATATATACCGTAGTTTATTTACTCCCTTTCTTCACAGCGAGATTTTCCCTGTTGGGGCCCTTGGGCTTGTAGCATCCTCCTTTTCCAACTAGAATTGTAGTTCAGCTATTATTGATAAAAGAGATAATGATATATATATATATATATATATATATATTCTTCTCTCTCTCTCTCTCTCTCTCTCTCTCTCTCCCTCTCTCTCTCTCTCTCTCTCTCTGCAAGCAAGGTGCTTTGACGATGTCATAGTATTAATAATAATTATAATAGTATATTCTCTCTCTCTCTCTCTCTCTCTCTCTCTCTCTCTCTCTCTCGCTGTTAATAGAACAAACTCCTATTTAAAATAAAATTCTTAGTACGGATGACGTAAATATACAGATTAGAATTTTTAATGATACGTTCAATTATGGTTTAGATATATGTGCCCCCTGTTACCACTAAAGAAATAAAGCGACCAAGTGCTGCTTGGATTAAAGATGATTTAAAATTGAAATAGTTGAGAGGGATGCAGCTCAGAAGAGACTAAAAGAAGATAAACAAGATGAAAATTGAATATAAAGAAAAGAAGAAAGAATTAAGCGCCAATATACTGGTGGCTAGAGCTTTGTACTTTAAAGATGAAGTCAGGAAAAGTAAATCCATGAAAGACACTTGGAGGATAATAGATACTATGGTACCTAATAGAAGAAATGTTAAAGTCAAATTTGACAATCCAGACCAGTTTAATAATTTCTTTGTCAATATAGGAAAGAATACATACAAGAAAACACAAGAAATTCTCTGTAAATATAACATACTAGACCTGCAAACTACCCAAATAGAGGTCGACAATACTATTAGCTTATTTAGACCACAGCCCGTGACTGTGGAAAAAGTAATATTAACGATTAGAAATTTGAGAAACAGTAATGCGTTTGGAGTAGATGGCATTCCCATACGTTTTTTAAAGGATCATCATTATTATCATTATTATTATTAGTAGTAGTAGTAGTAGTAGTAGTAGTAGTAGTAGTAGCTAAGCTACAACCCTAGTTGGAAGAGCAAGATGCTATAAGCCCAAGGGCTCTAATAGGGAAAAATAGCCCAGTGAGGAAAAGAAATAAGGAAATAAATAAATGATGAGAAGAAATTAACAATATATCAATCTAAAAACAGTAACAATGTCAAAACCGACATGTCCTATATAAACTATAAACAACGTCAAAAACAGATATGTCATATATAAACTATAAAAAGACTCATGACAGCCTGGTCAACATAAATACATTTGCTACAACTATGAACCTTTGAAGTTCTACTGATTCAACTACCCGATTAGGAAGATCATTCCACAACTTGGTAACAGCTGGAATAAAACTTCTAGAATACCGTGTAGTATTGAGCCTCATGATGGAGAAGGCCTGACTAATAGAATTAACTGCTTGCCGAGTATTACGAACAGGATAGAATTGTCCAGGGAGATCTAAATGTAAAGGATGGTCAGAGTTATGATTCCCTTTTAATTATTGCTTTTTATGTTGCGATCACTATCAATACGTTCATAGTAACTGGTGTGTACCCATCTGTTTGGAAATATCCTTTAGTTAACCCCTTTCATAAAATCGGAGATAGAGATGACCCAGGCAATTTTAGACCCGTTTCTATCTTACCAGTCCTGTCTAAAGTTATAGAAAAAAATCGTAGCTGAACAGCTTATGGAACATCTTGAAGAAAACAAACTGTTATCTAATACACAGCATGGTTTTCGTATAGGCTTATCCACAGAGAATGCGCTCATGAAGTTGACAGATGAAATATTTAAGAATATTGACAGTAAGAATATTTCCCTATTAATTTTATGTGATCTTTCAAAAGCTTTTGATAGCGTGAACCATACAGAGTTGTTGAAAGCATGCAAAGAACACCATATTGATACTTTTTGGTTGGGTGATTACTTGCAAGATCGTTCTCAAGCTGTTAGACTAGGCGATGTCAAATCGAGGTTAGAGAAAGTTGAATATGGTGTACCTCAAGGGTCTGTGCTGGGCCCAATATTATTTTTGATATACGTTAATGATATGGCTAAATATATAAAGGACTACTTTTTAATTCAGTATGCGGACGATTCCCAAATTTTACTCTCTGATTCGCTAGAAAACTTGAAGGAGTTAATTGAAAGGGCAGAATTTATTTCAGTTACTAGAAATAAAAAAATACTTCTTAAGGAAAGGACTGCTAATGAATGCCAGTAAAACGCAATGCATGTTTACAGGTACTTCACAATACATGAGCAAGATTGATAATAATATAACAATTAGATGTAATGGTGAAGAGGTAAAGACTAGCAATTATGTAAAAAATCTAGGTTTGTATATGGACAAATGTATGACATTTATTCATCACATTGATGAAATAAGTAGAAAAGTGAGCGGTATCTTGATGTATATTATAGAATAAAAGATCATTTTGATAATTCGTCTAGAATAATGATAGTTCAAAGCCTAGTGTTAAGTGTAATAAGTTATTGTATTAAAATCTGGGGAAGGACTAACGACGTATACTTAGAAAAAGCCCAGAAACTTGTACATTTTGCTGCTCGGGTCGCGGTCCGGGGGGGGGGGGGGGAGGCGGGGGGGGGGGGGGGGGGGTTAGAACATATGATCACATTACCCCAGTTCTCAAACAACTACAATGGTTAAAATTAAGAAATCAAAATACCTAGGAAATTTGTGTTTAGTTTTTAAAGTTTTAAAAAAGGAATACCCAAGCTGGTTATATGATTTTTTAAATGTCGGTTATTGCAGGGATGTCTCAACTAGGCAAAATAATAACTTATATGTACAAAGATACCGAACTGACTTCGGATCACGTACTATGGTAATAAGGACCCCCATCAGCCTGGAACAAGCTACCTCAAAATCTTAGGGATTGTTCAAGTGCTAACGTTTTTAACAGGAAACTTAAAGATTATCTTTTAAACAAAACAGTGAATAAGATATTTTATAAGTTTTTGATTATATGAAATTTTATGTTCATCTGATTGTAGTCGCAATTTTCTTTGATTTATGAATGATACTAATTTATTGAAAACTTTAATCTGAAAGAGAAAATTACACCCTCTCAGTGTGCATAGGTTTTTAAAGTAATACTATTTTATATTTTAAGTATTATTTATCTTGTATGGAAAGCTATCCATTAGCTATGGAACTTATATATAACTTATTGTTTTAATACATAGTTTATTGTTTTAACAAAAGAATAACCATTGTAATAATGGAAATAAAGAATCTGACTTTGACTTTGACTTTGACTCTCTCTCTCTCTCTCTCTCTCTCTCTCTCTCTCTCTCCTTTTAGTAGGGTTTGGTTCCCTTGTCGTGTATAGTTAAAGTTTATTCAAACATATCGGGAATAAGGAAGGACGGAGAAGGTGAGAAATAACTGATACATTGTATTTAATCATTGTTGATATACCTACATCTCCACACGTACCCAGAGAGAGAGAGAGAGAGAGAGAGAGAGAGAGAGAGAGAATCAAAGCTGAAACGTTGTCGAGTCACCACCTTGAGTTGCTGACCAGGGCTGACTGGCTGTATCGAGTCTTGCTGAAGTCTGCTTTCTGACTTGGTGACTGAGGAGTGTCGTTAATCTCTCTCTCTCTCTCTCTCTCTCTCTCTCTCTCTCTCTCTCTCTCTCTCTCTCTGAACCAAATCCTAGAACGTAACAAATTAGCAAAGAATGAAAATGACACGAGGTACCATTTCCTTTTTTACTCGGTATTATATTAAGTAAGAATTCTTAACATAAAATGTATTTACTTAATGTGAGAGTGTCATGAATATCAGAATGTGTGGGTGCCGTGGCCATACAGAATGTGAGTGTCGTGCATATATAGAATGTAGGGATGTCAAGCATATACAGAATTTATGGTGCCGTGCTTATGTAGACTGTGGAATGTCGTGCTTAAATAGAATGTAGTGGTGTCGTGCAACATGTATAATGTGGGGGTATTGTGCATAAATAAACTGTGTTGGTATCGTGCATCTACAGAATGTGTGGGCATCGTGCATATATTGAGTGGGGGTAAGTCATGCATATACAGAATGGGGGGGGGGGGTGTCAAGAATATACAGGATGTCGGGTGTCGTGCATATGCAGACTGCTGTGGTGTTGTGCCTAAAGAGGATGTAGAGGTGTCGTGCATATGCAGACTGCTGTGGTGTTGTGCCTAAAGAGGATGTAGAGGTGTCGTGCATATGCAGACTGCTGGAGGTATCGTGCCTGAACAGAATGTAGGGGTGTCGTGCATATATACACTGTGGGGATGTCGTGCATAAACCGAATGTGGATGTGTCATGCATATACAGATTGTGGGGGTGTCGTGCATATATAGATTGTAGGGTTGGCGTGCATATAAAAACTGTGGGGCATTTGTGCATAAACAGAATGTGGGGTTGTGCATATAAAAACTGTAGGGCATTTGGGCATAAACAGAATGTGGGGATGTGCATGTACAGGCTGTGAGGGTGTCGTGCATATACAGACTGTGGGGGTGTGGGAAACGTCTAATGTCCGTTTTTGTTTTCGTTTCTCATATTGTGATAAATTAAACATTTCATTATTTTGGTCAAATTAACTGTTTGCAATCTGAAGTTTAAATTTGCCAGACAACCTGTGTGTGTGTGTGTGTGAGAGAGAGAGAGAGAGAGAGAGAGAGAGAGAGAGAGAGAGAGAGGGGGGGGGGGTTGATAGTCTATTTTGGTTATCACAACACACAATATCATCATGGATATTATGTGTAACCGGATGAGACGGCGGGAGAGACGTGTCAAATTCTATACGAAAATTCTTCCGTCAACAGAATCTAATAATCATTGCCTTCCAATCCATCCTATTCTGGCAACAGAAACCGCAATATCTCTGAGACTGTATTACTTACAACCTTTAGAGAATACCCCCCTCTCTCTCTCTCTCTCTCTCTCTCTCTCTCTCTCTCTCTCTCTCTCTCTCTCTCTCTCTCCCATTATTAATCATGAAACAAGTCTCCTTTTAGTAAGAATCCGTTTAAGAAGAAACGCTCCTTAATCATAATGGAGGAAATATTGTTAATAGGACAGAGGCTGGTTTACAAGCAGTTTTTAGAGTGCGGGTGCAAGACTATATAGTCCCTCCCCCAAAAGACTGATAAGAGAGATTCTGTGTCATGATTAATTAGGTGCAATGTACATGCCTCTAAGTAAACTATCCTCGTCCAGGATAGAGGATAGGCATCTAGCCTTACCTCAATCGTGCACTCACAGAGGCATAATTGCTATCTAGCCTTTTCGCACCTGTCCCTTACACATCAATACTTTGGGAATGTCACGATTAAAAACGCTTCAGGAAAGACAAATAATTCAACAGCTTTATTACTTTTGTTATGAATTATATTGAAAAGTGCATGTAAGATGACTCCTCATTAACAACTGTCTGGCTATATGCCGGACTGGGGTTCGAGACCCACTCAAGTTAAATAGTTTATTGTGGGTGTCAGCAACCTCGCCATCCTTGCGAGCTAAGGAAGGGGGTTTGTGGGAGCCTATAGGTCTACCTGCTGAGTCATCATGAACCACTGCCTGGCCCTCCCTGTTCCTAGCTTGGGTGGAGAGGGGAATTGGGCTCTGATCATATGTATATATTGTCAGTGTCTAGGGCATTATCACTGTCTCCTGCCACTGCCATTCATGAGTAACCTTTAAACGCTAAGAGAAAAATAAGGCTTTCATGATCCTGGCATCATATTATTATTGTTATTATTATCATTATTATTATTATTATTATTATTATTATTATTATTATTTGCTAAGCTACAACCCTAGTTGGAAAAACAGAACGCTATCAGCGCAGGGGCCCCAACAGGAAAAATAGCCCAGTGAGGAAAGGAAACAAGGAAAAACTAAATATTTTAAGAATAGTATTAAAATAAATATCTCCTGTATAAACTATGAAAATTTAACAAAACCTGAATAAGAGAAATTAGATAGAATAGCGTGCCCTAGTTTACCCTCAAGCAAGAGAACTCTAACCAAAGATAGTGGAAGACCGTGGTACAGAGGCTATGGCACTACCCAATACTAGAAAACAATGGTTTGATTTTGGAGTGTCCTTCTCCTATAAGAGCCGTTACCATAGCTTAAGAGTCTCTTCTACCCTTACCAAGAAGAAAGTAGCCACTGAACAATTACAATGTAGTAGTTAACCCCTTTGGTGAAGAAGAATTGTTTGGTAATCTCAGTGATGCCAGGTGTATGAGGACAGAGGAGAATATGTAAAGAATAGACCAGACTATTCGGTGTATGTGTAGGCAAAGAGAAAATGAACCGTAACCAGAGAGGAGGATCCAATGTAGGATTGTCTGGCCAGTCAAAGGCCCCCATAACTCTCTAGAGGTAGTATCTCACCGGGTGGCCGGTAACCTGGCTACCTACTACCCTTATCAGTTGATTTAGATTATCATGACCTAAAACCAATAGGTTTCCTGAATAATGAATTTTATCGTTTTATTTGCTATGATTTTGCTCAGTTTTTACAGATAGAAGTACTTCATTGTTGATTGAAATCCAGTGAACAAACTAATATTTTTTGTGATCATGACAAAAATTCATACTACACACACTCTTGCACATGGAGAGAGAGAGAGAGAGAGAGAGAGAGAGAGAGAGAGAGAGAGAGAGAGAGAGAGAGTCTCTTTCTCACCCACGCACTTATAGAACCAATCTAAGCGGCCTTGCTTTTTTCATTGCAAATCTATTTGAATTTTTTTCCTCCTCATTTAATCCTAACATGTCTCTGTTTAAGCTCAGTCAATCTTTCTTCTTCCATTTCGGTGTCGAAGCCACGTTTTCAGGCGATGAAGGTGATGCCGTTGTTAGTGTTTGTAGGAGTCTGTGAATAGTGGCGAAGTAGGTCTCTATTACCTGTCCTAAAGGTTGTGGTGGCTTGTTGGTAATGTCCATACCATGCCTGGTCATCTCCAGACTGGGGTTGGAGTCCTGTTCAAACTCTTTTGTTCCTTTGGTCACTGTAACCTCACCACCCTTGTGAGCTAAAGATTATTGGGGGGTTTAGGGGAGCCTATAGGTTTTCCTGCTGAGTCATCAGTCAGCATTGCATTTGTAGGTTCTCCTTCCTTCACCAGATACGGAAATCTTTGTGACGTAATGTCCCTGTTTTACTTTTGGACAACCTAGGAGGCACTTCATGTTGGCTCAAGTTTGGTTTGGAAAGATTTAGTAACCGACACTTATCTTCTCAGTTGCTAAGTGTATCTTTTTTGGCCTGCTTCTGAGTTTGTTCCAGTTTTCGCTGACTTGAAAGTTCTGCTTTTTGCTATGCAATTCACTATGCCTGCCTAAGCCTTTCCACTTCCAGCTAATGTCTTTAATTAAGGTGAGGCAATAGATGTGCAGGGTATTCAGACTTATTTTCATTACTTTTTTTTTCACATTAAACACACTTCATCTCTCACTTGATTTTGCCTTTCGCATCTAGGAATGACTTTAGCAGTGGTTCAGACAACTTGATCTAGTTCTTGGAAAGAAAAGAAAAAGGAATCTGTAACTGCAAGGGTCAAACATGTTCAAGGGCAATAGAAAAACCACATGAGCACATTTTAATAACAGCCGATTCAAATTTTGAGGTTCTTTGATTAATATTCGTGGACAGTTTTTCAATATTTTCATACCCTCACCTGTGGTGTGATGATGTGTATATTTATGATAGCCAAATTTGAAATGTCAGGCATCAATAGTCAATAGGAATTTTTTATTGATGTTTAACCCCTGAAATGACCATCAGTGTATTTATGATGTCCATATTGCATTTCTTCCTGTTATCAGTGATGACTGATATCATTATCAAGAAATGCTATAGAGATAAATGTGTTCTATGTTTTTAAGTGCAAATACACTCAAGTGGAAGTACACACCACTGCTGATAATCAACATGCGTTGATAATAGAATTGTCTAAGAGAAGTTGGCACCCATTTTGGATTTTGCCACATTGCAGAGTCAGTCCAAGGTTTGGGGAGGGTCAACCCCGCGAATTTTGCTTCGCATTAGCACAGGATATCAAAAATTTCATTGAAAAATTGTCCCCGAACAGGGGTCACGGATCCTTGATATTTTACTCAACTAAGTATCTTACTATTTATCATTGTACCCATTATTATCATTATCATTTACTGCTCAACTGTATTGCATACTAGCTGCTATTGAGAAAAGAGCGTTAGAGGAGGGATGTAATTTTACCATTTTTAGTGATGCAAGGAGTTTCCTTCAAGCATTAGAAGTTTTTAATTGTAGTAACCTTATAGTTTAAAGATTTTAGAATGGCTATTCATTATTGGACTGGGAGGTATAACAGTTCAATTTTGCTGGGTACTGGCAAACGTAGGTGTGTCTGGGAAAGAGGAGACAGATTCACTGGCAAAGAATGCTGTAGCTGAGTTGCTACCAGAAAGATATCCCATTCTCATTCTTTCTCTGTAAAGATTGTTTACCTTACATCAAGAATTTGATTTCAAATAATTGGCGATAGCATTGGGATAGTTTAATTAAAAATAAAATGAGAGTAATAACAAATGTTACATCCCCTTGAAAGTATAACATAATGCCCCGAAAGTGGGAGACGTCTCATTGTCGTCTCCGCATTGGTCAAACTCGGATAACATATGAATTTCTGCTAACTGTCCAACACCAGCCATATTTTGATGTCTGTTTGGTACCCTTGACAGTGAAGTATTTGTTGACGGAATACCCCACTTATAGTACCGGAAGAAATACACATCTGTTTGTGGCTCGAGGTGAGGAGGGCAGGTTCATCCTTGCCATGATTCTTGGACATGATGTGTCGTATTTTCCTATCGGTATTTTTAGATTTATTTCTGAAGCAGGTCTTCTGGAAGCTCTTTAACCTTTATAATATCTCTGCTTTTATGGCTTTTATTGAATATTCTTGTATTCTTTATTTATAATAGATTATATCGGCGTCAATGTCCTTAGATGTCAGGATACCAGAAAAGTTTAAATTAATCAATCAATTTATTTTGGTTGACAAAGATAGCTGTGTTTTCCTTCAAAATGGATTATTCTTTGAAGATATTTTAATAAGTCTTTAGATATTAGAGTAATTTCAGTCTGATTTAAAATACATTACTTTCTCTAATAAAGTTCGTAGTATGGAAATATTTTTTTTTCTTTTTGGAAAATGCTTGTTTCAATCAAAAATTAGTTTTATTTCACAAGTTGAATATAAAACAGCCAACTTGTATGCTTCACACTTGTATATATATCTATGAAATACTAAATGGTGTTCATACAAGTCTCCTGTTTAAAGTATATTATATTACAAATTGTCTACCTAAATATATCCTAATCAAAATGCAACTTTTATAGTTAATGGAGAGATTAACCCGAGAAACGATGAATTATTATTATTATTATTATTACTATCCAAGCTACAACCCTAGTTGGAAAAGCAAGATGCTATAAGCCCAGGGGCTCCAACAGGGAAAAATAGCCCAGTGAGGAAAGGAAATAAGGAAATAAATAAATGAAGAGAACAAATTAACAATAAATCATTCTAAAATAAGAAACAACGTCAAAACAGACATGTCATATAATAAACTATCAACATCAAAAACAAATATGTCATAAATAAACTATAAAAAGACTATGTCCGCCTGGTCAACAAAAAAGCATTTGCTCCAACTTTGAACTTTTGAAGTTCTACTGATTCAACCACCCGATTAGGAAGATCATTCCACAACTTGGTCACAGCTGGAATAAAACTTCTAGAGTACTGCGTAGTATTGAGCCTCGTGATGGAGAAGGCCTGGCTATTAGAATTAACTGCCTGCCTAGTATTACGAACAGGATAGAATTGTCCAGGGAGATCTGAATGTAAAGGATGGTCAGAGTTGTGAAAAATCTTATGCAACATACATAATGAACTAATTGAACGACGGTGCCAGAGATTAATATCTAGATCAGGAATAAGAAATTTAATAGACCGTAAGTTTCTGTCCAACAAATTAAGATGAGAATCAGCAGCTGAAGACCAGACAGGAGAACAATACTCAAAACAAGGTAGAATGAAAGAATTAAAACACTTCTTCAGAATAGATTGATCACCGAAAATCTTGAAAGACTTTCTCAATAAGCCTATTTTTTGTGAAATTGAAGAAGACACAGACCTTATATGTTTCTCAAAAGTAAATTTACTGTCGAGAATCACACCTAAAATTTTGAAAGAGTCATACATATTTAAAGAAACATTATCAATACTGAGATCCGGATGTTGAGGAACCACCGTCCTTGACCTACTTACAATCATACTTTGAGTTTTGTTAGGATTCAACTTCATACCCCATAATTTGCACCATGCACTAATTCTAGCTAAATCTCTATTAAGGGATTCACCAACCCTAGATCTACATTCAGGGGATGGAATTGATGCAAAGAGAGTAGCATCATCTGCATATGCAACAAGCTTGTTTTCTAGGCCAAACCACATGTCATGTGTATATAGTATGAAAAGTAATGGGCCAAGAACACTACCCTGTGGAACACCGGATATCACATTCCTATAATCACTATGGTGCCCATCAACAACAACTCTTTGAGATCTATTACTTAAAAAATCAATAATAATGCTAAGAAACGACCCACCCACTCCCAACTGTTTCAGTTTGAAAACAAGGGCCTCATGATTAACACGGTCAAAGGCAGCACTAAAATCAAGGCCAATCATACGAACTTCCCGACCACAATCAAGGGATTTCTGTACAGCATTGGAGATTGTAAGAAGGGCATCACATGCTCCAATGCTCCAATGTGGTTGAGGTCCCTGATTGTCGTAGGAAATTTGCCCCCAGATAGGGACATTCTAGTTGTTAGAGGCACACAATTGAGATATTTGCATTCTGTTAATTATTGTTTGTGTGGGATTCTCGATACGATTATAACTGCATAAATATATCCTTCTTAGCACAGGTTGAAATCAAAACACAAGTTAGCTCATCCTTTTGCTTGTCTAATTTTCATTTTTTTGTGGTTTCATAAATACAATGACAAAGTAAATATATAAAATATTATGATAGAAAATGCAGCACACTATATGCATTGTATTGAGTAATACTAGGGGAAAATACCTCTGATCTAGGGATATTCTAGTGCTTGTCTAGGGATGCTTTTGACTGCTGTGGAAGTAGATTCAGTCCGCCATAAACCCGGCCGGAAAAGGACTTGGTTTTTAACTAGTGCTGTGAAAAATTGAGGGAAAAGGTAAGGAATCATTTAACGGCTTTATTTCTCTTATTTTCTCTCGGATGTTTAATCACTATAAACTCTAGAGACTCATTTCCTTAAATTGGCGAAGAAAGTTTACATGGGATTTGTGAGAGGTTATTGTATGTGATATTCCAAGTGGCTGTATGCATCATTAGTGTGGTTTTGAGTTCCAAGTAGGAACACTATAATCGATTTCAATCGCAGTTGGTAATGAAGGAAGAAATTGAGTAATTACCAGCACCATTGCATGGCCACAGGCCTAAATTCTCTATTGGCGTCGGAGAAGAATTTAGAGGGCCATATCTTAGAAAAATGTTATTAATATTCTATTTAAAAAATTATTTTCAGTTAACATATTTTCTTTTGGAAATTGGAGGCCAATTGATTTAATTTTTTTTATGCATCGTCTACCAATGATTGAAAATTGTAAAAAAGAAGAAAAACCTTTTAATTTGTGCATATTTTTGTCTGCAAAAAAAAAAAAAATAAAAAAAATAAAAGCTCCGTGAATTTTAGTTGCTAGGTAAAGGATAGTTATTGAGGAACTGTGTATGAATGAACTTACAAAACAATTCATCAGTTGACATAAAGATACACTCGTGAGCAACTGAACCTACACATCGTATATAAATCAAGTTCATTTATCATTTTATCTATGCCGAAAATTAATACTTGTACGAATTCATCTTTCACAACCCCTTATCAGATATCATTCATTTGGAAGGAAGTACACACAATTCCTGATAGATAACAATAACTATTAGTTTTAGATATCTTCCTTTGGTCTCAAGCAATGGCAGTCTTAGGAAATTCATCGTTTGTACCGCTCAGCTTTTTTTTTTTTTTCTAAATAGATTAATTTGTTCAAGATTCTTGCATCAGTGCCTATCATCTTTGGGTGTTGCCAACAGCTTAGTTTGACAGATGTTGGCAGTATCAGCCATAGCCACCAGTCTCTCTCTCTCTCTCTCTCTCTCTCTCTCTCTCTCTCTCTCTCTCTCTCTCTCTCTCTCTCTCTCTCTCCTTAGGACAAAAATTTAAAAAGTGATATATTCATAGCAAAATCTCACAATTGGGTGATCCTTTCAAGTGCAGTATTAATCTTAATCTGGAACAATCCTGCCTCTCATTTATTGGACATTTTACTACCAAAGTTCAATAGTTACTAAGATTTGAATCTAAGTTGGACCCGTACAAGCAATAGAAACTTATTCTGTACCCATAAGAGTAATTTGTGTCAAATGTACAATAGTTTCCTGCAAGTTCTTAAATTCATATATGGTTTAATAGCTTTCAGTTGGTTTCCTTCTTTTATTTAGATGGACTTCTTGTATACTTAGCTGTATCAAATGTAATTACCGAGTCAGTTTGATAAATATGATTGATACAGGTACAGGTATAGGTACAGGTACAGGTACAGTTAGAATCAAAAGAACGCCGACACTCAGGGGAAATCTTTCCTCAGATGTCTCTAGTGTTCCCATGACAAAACGGACAAGGAGTTGCTCTTCTTACAACTTCTACGAAATGGGCGGAGCATTCTCAAACCTTAGCGAATCAGACAGTAAAGGGCCGTCTTTGTTAGCAAAAGTATACAAATGTTACAAATCGAGTTGCCATATTTCAATTCTGTATAATCATTTGACGTCTAAACTTTTCAATACAAATACAAAACACACACATACACACACACACACACACACACACACATATATATATATATTTACTATCATTTTTCAATTGGTACTTTTTTCGTAAGAGGGACCAAGTAGACATTTTCCATGGAGGGGGGGGGGGTTTCTCCTTCAACCCCCCTGCCCAAGCCATTCCGACACTGAGCAAATAGGAAAGTCATTTCTGTTTTAGGGGTTGTGGAGACAAGCTGCTTGTAGACTCATGATACAGCCTGTAAAATATTGTCTCATTGCCTGAGATTTATTTGATACCCGTCAATGTTATAGTAAATTTGGCTAACCTAATTCATTATTAGTTGATTTGTCAAAGATAGCCGCAGTAGAATAAAATAGCTGCTGTTGATGGAAGGTCGATAAGTAACGAAATTTAAGTATTAACTTTGCATAATAGATAATCGATGATGGATATAATAGATACTGATAACTGCAAAGCACCTTGAATACAATCAGAATTTATTATTTCGTATCGAAAATAACTTATATTGAGGTAGATGAGGACGCTATCACATTCTGGCAAAGGGTTTAAAAAATATGTTTTATTGACAAATCATAGTCTCAGAACGACATAATTTTCAGAAATTTTGTCATGAAACTATGATACACCTATTTTCTCAAAATGAATTTGTTATGTTAAAGTAGGTTATTTAATTGTTTATAAATAAATTCGGTCTTCGGCAGGAGTAAAAGTTAACTGCCCTTTTCATGAGAGTTCGGTGATAACCTTCGCTCCTCCTCGTCGTTAATTAGTGAATTGCCATTAACTCTTTTATTTTTCTTTCCGAGTGTTTGGTGTTTAGTGAGAGCCGTGGACGAGACTACTGCTGCCTGGAATGTTCAGTTCGGACCGTGCCTTATCCACAGACATATATCCTAATTCAGCAGCCATTGGTAGACGCCTCTTTTATTCCCTCATAAGGAATTGTGCCTTTGGAGGATTATTTCGCTGGTGTCTTTGAGCCACCCGCGGTAAATTGTACACTTCTTTGGATCATGGACTACGTATGCAGGGGTTTTGTCACCTGCGATAGCCACCTCGCTTGTTACGTCCTGCAAGTGTATGTGTCACTTGCGACCTTCGCTTGGCGTTATTTTCCCCGCCTGAGGATTCTGCGGGAAGGCGGTGCCGTCGTTCCGTCCCGGCACTGTTGGAGGTACTATTGCCGTGATCCAAGAGCGTCATCACATCTGTTACGCTGCTCGTCTGTGGACCAAGGGTCCGTGAGGAGGAAAGTAGGGAGTCATTACCCAGGTAAAGTTACGATCTTTTTATTATCGTTACGGATATGCCCAGCCCGTTTTCCTGGTGTTAATGATACTCCCTCTGATGCTGATGAACGTTCGTCCCCTATCTGTCATCTAATCCATGTGTGGATAAGTACGGTTATAAGTATTTCCACGGGTAGGTAATACAGTGTTGAGATATGTACATATATCTATAAATTATGACTCTCAGCATAATTCTTTTATGTAAATGTATAAGTATTTATGCCTTTAATTTAATGTGGTATGTGTATTTGTATGCTGCCTTGAGTTATGTTTTATAATTGGGTATTTGGTTTAGCCTTTAATGTTTTTGTGTGTAGGTAGGTAATTTTAAGGTTTTTCTGCCTTTTCATTTCTCCTATCTTCCTTATTACTATCTGTTTAGTAATAGGGTAGTGGTTTGTTGATATTTGTGGGCCCGGCTTAATATATGAGCCATACTTTTGATCTGTTTATTTTTTCTTTGTTAGGGTTAAGATTATTAGATATAGGTCAACCTTGTGTATTTAGAGGACTCTGTATATTAGTCCTCCAGGACATTTTTGTTTACTCATTGTTCTTTGTCTTAGGAGCTTTTTGTTACTCCTGGTGCAAGGTTGAATTTATTTAAGTGTATTGTAATAAATATTGTTAGATTTTTCCAGTGTTTTTGTTCTGTCTTTCCTCAGTTCACCGTGTTACATAAATAATGTACTGCCTACGATTCCTTTAAAAAATCAAAGTTTAAAGAACCAGAACTACGGCCTACACAGGTCGTAACAAGTGGCGACCGTGACAGGATCGTACGCAGGTGTACTCGGTGTTTGGGGGAGCAGTTCAGCTCTGGAGGGATTTGACAGTATTTATTGTTGATATTTGATTTTTGGTTTAGTTGCTTTCCTTCCCCATAGGATATTATTTTCATTAAAATGAAGGACTTTACTTTTGACCCGTCGGAATTCTTGGGTTCGGCTGACTGTTTGAAATATTTAGGAGTTTTGACAAGGGCTTATTTGGTACAGTGTGCCCGGTGGTTGGAGATCCCTCATAAGTCCTCTGACACTCGGGCCAATTTGTTAAAACTGGTTAAGGAAAAAGTGTCCCAAGATTTGGCTGAGGGTAATGAGGCAGCTAGCGGCCTAGCCAGTGATTTTGAGAGTGGCACTGATTTTGGGTCGGACCAAGAAGGATCCATAGTCGATGATGTGAGCATAAATCCTGGTTTGTCCCTGTTCGCTGATTCCCCTGCCGTAAAGGTTATGTATGAAGGTCCGGCCAATTTTCCTACTCCGGCCAGGGATGTTAAAAATGTTAATATTTCAACTAACCCCTTTTTAGCTGAGGAGGCTGTACCCAACCATGTAACACCTTCTGCTCATGTAATGGGGCAGGAGGAGTTCCATGTAATTTGTAAGAGAATTGAGTTATTGAAGCTGCAGTTTGAGGAGAACGAGAGGGCCCGGAAACATGAGATTGAGTTGCTCAAGCTTAACCTTGAGTTGGCCAAGGTGCAAGGGTCCCCTAATCATGTTAGTTCACCCTATAGCTCATCATCAGACAAATTTAATATTTCGGGTGCACTAAAGTTAATTCCAGTTTTTGATGAGGGGAGCGTACCAGAAATTTTTAAAGCTTTTAAGAGGGTTGCTACCCGGTTGTCTTGGCCCACAGAAATGTGGACGGTACTCACATAGTGTAGATTGACGGGCAAGGCAATCCGGGTATATAATGCATTGGAAGAGGGCCTTGCCAGAGATTATGACAAAGTAAAGACTTTGGTTCTCAGGGCCTATGATTTGGTCCCTGAGGCCTATCGCCAGAGATTCCGAACCACTGGCAAGCCCAATTCTATGTCTTATGTTGAGTACGCTCGTCTCAAGGAGGAGCAGTTTGACAACTGGCTGAAAAGTTGTCAAATTGCTTCCTTCTCTTCCTTGAGGGAACTGATGGTACTGGAGAAGTTTAAGAAGGTGTGTAGTAAAGAATTGAGGGTTCATCTGGAGGACACTAAAATTTTAACTTTGTCAAAGGCGGCTCAGGTAGCTGATGAGTTTGTCCTGACCCATCGGGCTGGGTCAGGTAACTTCTCGTCCTCATACCCTAATAATAATAGTAATTTGTCTTCTAAGTCGAATAATTCCTTTAAAAACCAATCTAGTACCCCAAATAGTAGCATGAGTAATCATGTTGGTAGTGGCCTCAGAAAGGACTTGAGTGGTGGGCACACTCTGGTTTTTTCTAACCGTGGCAATTCGGGTAAAACTAATCAAATTATAGGTAATTGCTTTTGGTGTAATAAGCCAGGGCATCGACAAGCTGAATGTAGAGCCAGGAGCCGTTACCTCCAAAAGAATCAAAATAAGAGTCAAAATGATGTTAATCAGCCTACGCCAATCTCACTAATTTCAAATAATTCTATTTCAGAGAGTAAGAATGGTAAAACTGTTGATCCCCAGGTTAGTAGTGAACCAGATGTAGGTAAAGTAAAACCTGTATTGTGTGAGTCCACTGGTAATTTATGACCATTTAAGAAATATGTCTACCCCGGAAAATTGAAATCTGAAACCTCTACACTTTATGTTAAGTTCTTGAGGGACACAGGATCCGCTAGATCTTTGGTGTTGGCAGGGTCCTTGTCTAACTTAGTTCCCTATACTGGAGAATACGTGGTCCTGGGAGGATTTCCCGATACGGTGGTATCTGCTCCTTTAGTAAGGGTGGAGCTGTCCTTCCCAGGGTATCACAAGGTTACTGAGCTGGCGGTAGTTGAGAGCCTGCCGATACCAGGAATAGACGGAATCCTTGGGAATGATATGTTGAGTGCAGAGGGGCAGGAATTATTTCCTATTGTTTCGGTCACGGCTTGCCCTGTGGCAATAACTACTCGAGCCTCTGCTAAGCGTGCAGCAGAAGCTGATAATGATGATGACCTAGATTTAAGTAATTTAGAAGTAGAGGTAGAGAAGCCCGGGCTAGTAGAAGGTAGTAGTAGTAGCAGTAGTTCTAGTTTTGGAGTGTTTAAATTATTGAAATCCGATTGTGACCGTCTCTTTTTCATACAGGCTCAAAAAGATGAATTTTCATTTGAGTTAGGTAATACTGACGATTTGACCAGGCCCAGGTTTGTGGTTTTGAAAGGATTGTTGTATAGGGTCAGTCGTCCCCCAACTCATCAACTAAATGTGACTTCTTGTTTAAGACAAATTGTCGTACCTACCAAGTTTAGGGAGGCTGTGTTAAGCCTTGCACATGAGGACTCCTTTTCTGGCCACTTAGGCTTAAGTAAAACTTTTTGTAGGTTGAGTAAATGTTTTTGGTGGCCAGGAATGAAGTCTTCGGTGAAGAAATTTGTAAGAACTTGTGAAGTGTGTCAGGTGATGGGTAAACCCAATCAACCTATTCCCAAGGCTCCTCTTAACCCAATTCCTTCAATTGGAGAACCCTTTGCAGAATTGGTAATTGATGTGGTAGGACCTCTGCCTAGGACGAAGTTAGGGTTTACGCATCTCCTGACCATAATGGATAGAGCATCACGTTTTCCTGAGGCCTTTCCAATGAAGAAAATAACCTCAAAAGCTGTATTTGACAAATTAGTGGAGTTTTTCTCCAGGTATGGACTGCCTCGTAAAATTCAGTCAGATTGCGGCTCGAATTTTACAAGCAGGGTATTTAAGAGTAAGTGTGCTGAAATGGCCATTCAGCACATTACCAGTGTACCCTACCATCCTGAGAGTCAGGGTGTGGTGGAAAGATTTCACCAGACCCTTAAGTGTATATTAAAAAAATATTGTTATGAGCAAGGAGAGGATTGGGATAAAGGGCTTCCCTTTGCTCTCTTTGCCATAAGGAATTTTCCCAATTCTTCTACTGGCGTTGCTCCCTTTGAATTAATATTTGGGCACAAGGTTCGAGGACCTTTGGAAATCTTCCATGAATTGCTCGAAGTAAATCAGAGAGGAGAGCGTACGGTGGGAGAAGTTGTTAGTGAACTTAAGTCCAAGTTAGCCGTAGCTTGGAAGTATGCCAAAGATAATTTGTCTGCTTCCCAAGCTACAATGAAAACCAAATTTGATCAGAAGTGTAAGGTACGCTCATTTGAGTCCGGGGACTTAGTATTAGTTTTAAGCACAGACCCAGACAACTTCCTTGAACCCAGGTACAAGGGCCCCTGGAAGGTGTTGAGAAAGTTGTCAGAGGTCAATTATGAAGTAGAAGCCCCTGGAACTAGTCGTAAATGTAAAATTTTCCACATAAACAGGTTGAAATCTTACTCTTCTGATAGACGGGATCCGTTGGCCATTGTTTTTGAGCCAGTTATGAGTGTGGTTGCACCTGTTGAGGAAAACTTGGAAGATGTTTTGGACCAGGAGCCTTCAGATGCTCTAGGTAATAACTTGCAAAATTTAGGTGTATTAAAAGAGGGGTTAGAGCATCTGGAGGCACCTCAGAAACAAGATATACTAAGCCTAATTATGGAATTTTCTGACTTGTTTCAGGACTCTCCAGGAAGGACGAGGTTGCTCCAGCATGATGTTGATGTTGGGGACGCTTCTCCGGTTAAGCAAAGCCCGTATCGCCTCAGTCCAGAGAAGCGCGCCATTGTTGAAGACGAAATTAAATACATGCTGAGCACAATCTCATACAACCATCAGTAAGTCCATGGAGTTCCCCTATAGTCTTAGTGAAGAAGCCTGATGGTAAATATTGTATGTGTGTTGATTATAGGAGGGTAAACTCGGTTACTAAAAATGATTCCTTTCCTCTTCCCCGTATTGAGGATTGTCTGGACCTGATAGGTCCTGCTAGGTTTATTACAAAATTGGATCTGTTAAAGGGTTATTGGCAGGTCCCCCTATCTGGCCGTGCCCGTGAAATTTCAGCATTTGTGACGCCCTCAGGGTTTTACGAATGCAAAGTAATGCCCTTTGGGATGAAGAACGCTGCCTGTACTTTCCAGCGTCTGATGAACAGGGTAATTTGTGGCCTGGAAGGTACAGAAATCTATATAGATGACTTGGTGGTACACAGCAACGACTGGCGGACCCACCTGGTAAGATTAATAAAAGTTTTTGAGGCACTTAGGGCCGCCGGTCTTGTTGTGAATCTGGGTAAATGTAACTTTGGGAAAGCTAAGGTTAGTTATTTGGGTCACGGGATTGGCTTGGGTAAAGTTGCTCCTAAGCAAGCCAATCTCGAGGCCATAGTTGCTTTGAAAAGACCGTGTAATGTCAGAGAGGTTCGTAAGGTGCTGGGTATGTTGGGATATTACCGTAGGTTTGTCCGAAACTTCTCTGACCTTGCACAGCCTCTAACTAATTTATTGAAAAAAGGGCAGAAATTTATTTGGTCTTCTCGATGCGAAGAAGCATTTTTAAAACTTAAGATGTTACTCGTGTCTAATCCAATATTGGTTTCTCCCAATTTTCAGAAGCCATTCATCATAGCTGTGGATGCCAGTGACGTAGGAATTGGGGGAGTCCTCTTTCAAAGGGGTGATGATGATGAAGTACGCCCCGTATCTTACTACAGCCGTAAGTTACTAGAGGCGGAAAGAAAGTACTCCACCATTGAGAAAGAGGCTCTGGCATTGGTGCGGACATTGGTACATTTTAAACCTTATGTAACTAACTTTTCATTCCCTATAGAAATTTGGACCGACCATAATCCATTGGTATTCATTGAACGTATGAAGGGATCAAACCAGAGGATTCTGCGTTGGGCCCTTCAGCTACAAGAGTTCAATTTAATTATAAAACACATTAAAGGGGTGGATAATTGCATCCCGGATGCTCTCTCACGTGTCTAAATTTTGATCTCTCCCTTTGTTTTTTTGGGACCCTCTCGGTTCGCCTGGTTGCATGTGTTGAGGTTACATCCATGTTTCGAGGTATGTATATATTGAGCTCAGGTATAAGGTTTGTACTCTTGTAAATTGTTCCAGGACCTAGGTTGGTGTGGATAATTCTATATCATATTTTTTTTCTCTCTGTGTGCCTACTAAAATTTATTGTTGACAGGTATAGGATTGAATGTCTGTCCAAATGTTTGATGATGTATTTAAAACTTGCTATGTTCTTGTCCTTTTGCTTAGGTTTAAGATGTTTTTACCTTGTGATTGGTTTATTACTGTAGATACTACGTTTAAGACTTTGTTTTGTTTTGGTTTAAGATATTTTATCTTATCAGTGGTTTGTAGTAGGTTTAGTGTTTTCCCTGAATTTTCTTTATTTTTGTGGCCCTGCATTTTCTGATGTTTTGTCCAGCCTTGTGGCTTATCATTAAAAGAAAAATTTTGCATTTAATGGATGAAAATTATTTTTCTTGGGGGAGGAAGGTGTTATGTTAAAGTAGGTTATTTAATTGTTTATAAATAAATTCGGTCTTCGGCAGAAGTAAAAGTTAACTGCCCTTTTCATGAGAGTTCGGTGATAACCTTCGCTCCTCCTCATCGTTAATTAGTGAATTGCCATTAACTCTTTTATTTTTCTTTCCGAGTGTTTGGTGTTTAGTGAGAGCCGTGGACGAGACTACTGCTGCCTGGAATGTTCAGTTCGGACCGTGCCTTGATCACAGACGTATATCCTAATTCAGCAGCCATTGGTAGACGCCTCTTTTATTCCCTCATAAGGAATTGTGCCTTTGGAGGATTATTTCGCTGGTGTCTTTGAGCCACCCGCGGTAAATTGTACACTTCTTTGGATCACGGACTACGTATGCAGGGGTTTTGTCACCTGCGATAGCCACCTCGCTTGTTACGTCCTGCAAGTGTATGTGTCACTTGCGACCTTCGCTTGGCGTTATTTTCCCCGCCTGAGGATTCTACGGGAAGGCGGTGCCGTCGTTCCGTCCCGGCACTGTTGGAGGTACTATTGCCGTGATCCAAGAGCGTCATCACATCTGTTACGCTGCTCGTCTGTGGACCAAGGGTCCGTGAGGAGGAAAGTAGGGAGTCATTACCCAGGTAAAGTTACGATCTTTTTATTATCGTTATGGATATGCCCAGCCCGTTTTCCTGGTGTTAATGATACTCCCTCTGATGCTGATGAACGTTCGTCCCCTATCTGTCATCTAATCCATGTGTGGATAAGTACGGTTATAAGTATTTCCACGGATAGGTAATACAGTGTTGAGATATGTACATATATCTATAAATTATGACTCTCAGCATAATTCTTTTATGTAAATGTATAAGTATTTATGCCTTTAATTTAATGTGGTATGTGTATTTGTATGCTGCCTTGAGTTATGTTTTATAATTGGGTATTTGGTTTAGCCTTTAATGTTTGTGTGTGTAGGTAGGTAATTTTAAGGTTTTTCTGCCTTTTCATTTCTCCTATCTTCCTTATTCCTATCTGTTTAGTAATAGGGTAGTGGTTTGTTGATATTTGTGGGCCCGGCTTAATATATGAGCCATACTTTTGATCTGTCTATTTTTTCTTTGTTAGGGTTAAGATTATTAGATATAGGTCAACCTTGTGTATTTAGAGGACTCTGTATATTAGTCCTCCAGGACATTTTTGTTTACTCATTGTTCTTTGTCTTAGGAGCTTTTTGTTACTCCTGGTGCAAGGTTGAATTTATTTAAGTGTATTGTAATAAATATTGTTAGATTTTTCCAGTGTTTTTGTTCTGTCTTTCCTCAGTTCACCGTGTTACATAAATAATGTACTGCCTACGATTCCTTTAAAAAATCAAAGTTTAAAGAACCAGAACTACGGCCTACACAGGTCGTAACAAATTCTCTTATAATTTTTCCTGAAAATATACACGAATAGATGACATAAACACGAAATGATTCCCCATTCTAATACCCTGTTTGTAAGTTATCAATGATTATATAATTGATAGTAGCTTTATCTTGAGAAATGAAACAGCTTTAAGATCAAACCAACTTCTTATCAATTTCATGCACAAAGGTCTTGTAATCTTGATTCAAATAGGCTTAGCTTTGTATGATGAAATCCTTACTTACAGTGATCAAGTGCCCAAATTAGCCCAGCTATGGGGTGCTAGATGTAGGTCTCTTAACCGGGTAAATTACGCAAGGTAGATGGGCGCTTAACAAGCGAAAAGTGCATTACTATCCGTGAAGCTCTAGTTCGGGTTGTTTGAGCAAAAGCTATCCATACCAACTCCTCAGCCTATTAGGGTATTAGTTAAACCACAATTTCTACAGCTGGTGCCGTGAGTAGGGGAAAGGAAAAATCAAATATTAAAATATCTCGGAAATAAAAGTTTGATTGTCCTTTTGATCACTAACTTATACAGCTGAGGTGCGATACTCGTGGATTCCTAAATATTTTCTCTCATTCTTTAGATTTTATTTCCGGAGCTTCTTCTTCTTTCCCCTGATTCATTATTTAATATTTGTTTCTTTCTATCATTATTTATTCATTTATTTATTAAATATTATCTTTAAAATGAATGCCCTTCTGCCTCGGTGCTCGTCTTAGGGTGTCAACTTTGGTTCTTGGCTTCTCACAGTGCCTCCATAAAAGAAATCTCTCTCAAGCGGCAGCAGAAACACCTTCACTTGACCATTCCAATTTGGAACTATTTGATATTTGCGTGACACCAAAACAAGATATTTATTAGCTGGATTCCGGAATAAGGCATTTGGAGATCTGTATTTCATTTTCCTCTATCTTA
>NC_090744.1:10658775-10731275 GCF_036898095.1 Palaemon carinicauda | reverse complement strand
GCACCATAATCACGAATAGCCTTCCGAGCCTCAAGATCATATGTAGATAAGTATAGTCCCATCTTACTTGTTTTACTTGTTTTGGGTTTAAATCCAACCCTCCACTGAAGTCCAGTGAACTACTTCTCGGGCGGGTCCATATCAATCATCTAACGAAACATTTTCATTATAACTTATACAATTCCTCGATTGTAGCGTCTTCCAATTCATATGATCTTGTGAAAAGTAATGTCTTTGGTTTCTTCTTAAATTCAATTGCTCCCTTTAAGTCCTTCATTTCAGTTGGCAGTTTATTATAATTTCTAGGCGCACAGTAGCTAAAAGCCCTTTCACCAAATTTACTATTTGTTCTTGGTTCAGATAGCCTATGTTTGTCATTCATGTGTCTTATGTTAACATTTGTTTCTAGTTCTAGTTTTTTTAGGCATTCTTTTAGATATTTTGGTTCAGTATCTTAAACGTTAGTAAGAGTAGCTTGTATTCGATTCTCGCCTTTACCGGCAGCCAGTGTAATTTAATTGGTGCAGGGGTAATTCTATCCCTATTGTGTAGTCCTTTTATTAATCTAGTGGCTCTGTTTTGTACTCTCTGAATTTTCTTCAGCTGATAATTTGGTAAGCCATAGAACAGTGAGTTGCAGTAATCAATTCTTAAAAATATGTGGTGAATAATGAGTAAGGCCATAGATTTTTCATTTAAGTATTTACTAATAAATGCTATGTTTCTAATATGATAGTTACAGTTTCTTACCATATTATTTATATGTTCATTCATTGTCAGTCTATCATCCATCATTAGCACTTTTATTGAATACCACACATATCTTATCTTTTAGAATTTTAAATCTGGTCTAGGCAACTTTTCCTTTGAATAAAAGCATTACTGCTAATCTTCATCATTGCATATCATTATTCTAGATTTTAATTTCCCAATTTTCCTCGTCTCTATGTCGACAACAAGGGTTTGAATCTTGTTTACTGTAATTTTTCGAGAGTGATGATCTAAGAGTGAGCGAGCAATAAGCATTATGAATTCTAAATGCTCCCGAATGTACATCCTAAAACAACAGTGGAGGTCCTGTAGAGAGTAAGCTTCCCCTGCTGTACAGGACAAAATATAAGCAGCCTTAGAGTTAAAAACTAAAGCTCATCTCATCGTTTCATCAGCAAAGCTTGCAAGAACAATTCCTATATGAAATTGGCCGCGTATAGATAAATGGTATACTGTATCCTTAATGGTTCATATTCATCCTCATTTTCCCTGTCAGTGATTGTAGTTGATGCTTTAGTTGATTTAATTACAAGTAGGATTTTCTTTAACTTTGTCAGCGTATGTCATTCTCCATTATTTTTCGGGGATGGGTGGGGGGTGGTCATCGGTATTTGAAGGGTTAAGTAATAATCATTGATTCCATGTTCTGTAAGATCATTTGTTTTCAGGTTAGTAGTCTGGTTGTAATAAAAGGTACCAAAAGCTGTAATGTTTTAAAAACTAAACTGCTATGAATAAATACGATATTACCACATTGTTCATGATTCTAGTGTCTAAATAAACCCACCATTCTTGTTAATCATCGAACAACCATTTTTTTTTTCCACGGAGCAAGAGCCCGTGTTTTCCATGCATGAAGCTAGACACCGATAGAGCATTCTTAAGACCCGATTTTAATTAATATAACAGGCTGTTAGTATAAATTCATATCGCGTTCTAATGTTTAATCCGTTGTTTTCAAATAATGAAATGCATATCTAATGGAAATACGTAGCAACATCTGTACTGTTATTGTATCCACATTATAGAAATTGAGAAATATGCTACAGAATGAAATTAGAGCAAGAGATAGAGCGAAAACTTGTAGTGTCGCTTAAATATCTCAGTAATATAATAGCACAGATTTACTAAAATATTCTAATACAGTCAATATTATAACAAAATAGATATATATATATATATATATATATGTTTTTAAAATATATTATTCTATGATATTAATATTAATATAGGTATAGTGATATACTGTACATTGTAAGGTTCAGGTTCATGTTCTGGGGTGAGGCATAGCCTTTACAACGGCGCCTCTAACGTTTATCTTCTTGTACTGTTTTGTCTTTTTTTCCACATTAGATTTAAAACTTCTTTTTTCTTTTCTATATTTGTTTCACTAAATAAAAATAATCCTACTATTTTCTTCAAGTCTTCGTCGTATGGTTGTTGTAGCTCAATTGCTTCATTCCTTTCTTTTCTATATTCCTGGCAAAATAACAAAAAATGTATCAAATCTTCCTCCTCATTTTCACAAAAATTACAGTTTACATTCCCTCCATTGTGTCTATTTACAATATTTAGTTTTAACGTATTAGTTCTTGCTCTAAAAAATATCACTGAAGCAAATGTATTGTCATAAATTAACTCTTCTTTAATTTCTTTCTTCCACGTTCTATATATTTCTAAGCTCACTTTACTTTCTATTTCTTCTTTCCACTTTTCAGTATTCCACTTTCTGATTTCCGTTTTTATTTCTGCCTTGTTCATTCTTCTTATTTGTCTTATGCCTAAACTTAATTCTTCCAAATACTTTGCAGGTTGTTTCCACCATCTTCCTTCTTTTTCTTGAATATCCTGGATAATTATTTTCAGTATTTCCTTCTTTCCATTCAGGGTACGATTTAAGTACTGCAGCTTCCCATCCATCACCCTTGCTTTCATAGAAGATGCACCTATCTCCCCTCTTAGAGCAGTATTAGCTGTGCTTTTAGTGGCACCTAAAATCTTCCTGTATACCCCATTCTTTATTCTTTGTAGTTTCTCTATTTCAGTTTCTGTTAGATTTATAACATTTGTTCCATACAAAATAGATGGTAAAGCAATACTTTTCCAGAACGTTTTTCCTATCATCACTTTATTGCAACTTTTCTCTATAACTGAATATGTTAGATTAGCTAATTTGTGTGCCTTTTCTATCATTACCCTTTTCTGAGTTTTAAATATATTCCTACTATTCTCTAGCTTTATTCCTAAGTATGTCAAACTTTCTTCTACTTTGATTCCCTCTATGTTATCTGGCTTTTCTTTCATATTGTAAATCATAATATTACTCATTTCTTTATTAATTTCCAACCCACATTTTTTACTAGTTTCTACTAATATCTGGATGTTACGCTTTGCATTATGTATATCCTGTGCAATTATTAAGGCATCATCTGCAAAAAATAATGATTCTATCTTTATTAATTGATTTCTGAAACCGTTTCCTTCCTCTTCTATTTTCTTCATGACAATATACGTAATCAGTTTAAAAAGTGAAGTTGATCCTGTGCAACCTTGTTTAATTCCACTTGTAACCTCCATTTCTTGCTCTATACCTTCTCCTAAGTCAATGCCCGTAGTATCTCCTTGATAAATATTTGCAATTGCACTTATGATTTTAGTGTTAATTTTATATTCTTTTAAAACTTCTATTAATACCTCCCTTTTAACAGAGTCAAATGCTTTACTAAAGCCTATCGCGGTTACTATTAGGGGTTTCTTGTTACTATAGCTCTCTTCCACACAATACTGTAATATAAAGATATTGTCCTCTATCCTGCCTCCACCTGTAAATCCTGCTTGACATTCATTGTCTTCTTCATTCATTCTTGTGGTTTTCTATTTCCTCTTTCACCATCATCATGAATATTTTATAAGAAATATTTAATAGAGCTATGGGTCTTAGGTCTTTTGCCATTGGCCTTATTTTCTTTTCAATCATCTTTGTTCTTGACTTCTTCCACATGTTTGGTTTTTCTTTTTAGTCCAACTCATTTTGATAACATTTCTGTAAGGTTTCAAGACATATTTTGCTTTTTCCTAGTGCCTTATATAGTTCGGGTTTTAGGCCATCTGGTCCTGCCGCTTTTTTTTGCCTTTAATTTTCCCAGGCAATTCTTTACTTTTTCTGTTGTGATTTTTGGATTTTTCATTGGTTTTATTTTCCCTTTTGTTACCATTACAAGGTCATAGTGTTCCCTAATTATGTCCGGGATATTATATTCATCTATTCTTGTGGTATCTTCCTGATGCGCCATTTCATTTTCATATTCTATCTGTTTTTCTTCATTCCAAACTGAGTATTTTATTTTCATGCTTACAATATATAGTTTTCCAGTACTTGATTAATTCCTCTTTTGTTTCTTCCTTATTTAGCTTATTTCCTTGTTCTCCATAAAGTTGTATAACTTTGCCATGGGCTTTCTGTCTGCTCCTTATTCTATCAATATTCTCCCAGAGTTTTTTATTTTTATCCATTTTTATTTCTTCTGTTATCTTTTTTTTCAAATCTAGTAATTTCCTTCTTTATCGTTTCTTGCACTTCCCTCTTCTTTTGACCATATCTTTCTTCTAATACCTTTTTTTACTTCGATATTGGATTCATTTCTTTTCTTTCTGTTTAAATCCTTCCTTTCCTTTATGCCTTTTCTTATTTCATCGTTCATCCAGGGTTGCTCATGTACCTTTTCTTCATCAAGAACTTTCCTTTTATATACTCTTGCCATTTTTCTTCTGCAGCCTCTTTTATTATCAGATCCATTCCTTCTATTCTGTCTATTTGTCTATCTCTTACAATTTCCTCTACTCTTGTTGTATATTCTCTTAAACTATTTTCATCTGTCCTAAAGTATTTTACTTCCTCCCATCTTCCTTTATTAAAATTTTCATTCTGGTTACCCATGATATACATAGTTGTGGGCTCGTTCAATGCCAGTGAATGTATAAACTTTCATAATTATACACTATATTTCAACATAGAAAATTATATAATGACTTTTAATAGAAAAAAAAAATTATATATAACATTTTTAAACAATACAAAAAATTCATAAAGTATTAATAAGTATTTAAAAAACAAAATTAGATTAAAAAACTAAAAATATTTTACTTTTCTTCCCAGTGCTTGGATCCTAGATTACCAGCCTGGAGGGCGTTTGTTAATAGATAATAACAAACAATCACGTTTGAAATTAAAAACACAATATTTTACTTAAGTGCTTCTTTAGATCAAAGGTTCATAGGTAAGGCTAATGTAAATTATTGTAAAAGGGCTATCTGTAGTTTTTGGGGACAGGGCAATATCTTTCTTATTACTAGCCAAATCGTATTTCATTATGGGGAAGATGTTCTTTACAATGATCTAACATACCGTAATATGATGTTATTTTATCGTTTTGAATAATAGCACAATTTACCTTTACCACGGCAATATTTTCCAAGTTCAGCATGGTCCGAACGCAAGTCACGGGTAGCTCCTGCTTAGTTTCCAACTTTCCCGATAGATAGAGCCCGTGTCATCCCAGTCTAAGAAACGTTCGGTTTTACAATTTAATACTGTCCCGTCAATCTACATATTTACCCCTTCGTTAAGTTTGTAGTTTTTTAGGGACACGTCATGTATAGTGACATTTGATACGGCTAGGATAATTATCATGAAATGTTATGTTAGTAAAAGGTCGTTACAATGCGTCGTACGCTGAAGCCACGGCCAACTTACTCAATCGTAAAACTTCCCGCAAGCATTGTTTCCTGCCTGACTATAATAACACCCGTTTGGCGGCGCTCGGTTCGCCTATCAGCTGGTCGCGCAAGCATGACCAGTTTTCGATGTTCGTACTTATGTTTTCGCCAATTCCAACAATTTTCATTTTAATCTCTTGGTAAGATTGTTATTTCATTGGGAAACGTCTCGAGATTATGCCGAATACTCCATCTGGTCCGGCTGCCGATCCATTTTTAATTTCGTTTATAGCATTGACAATATCTGCTTCATTAATATCTATATCCGTTAGATATTCAACATTTTCTTCTCTCATTTCTGTTTCATTATTCTCATTCGCAATTTTTGGCGTGAACTCACTCACTTATATTTTTCTGCTAATATGTTGCATATTTCCTATTTTTCATTCGTTAGCCATCCTTCGATTCTTAGAGGGCCTATTTCAACTCTCCCTTTATTAATTTTTTTTTTTGCATAGGAGTAAAGTACTTTGGGGTTTCTTTTTATATTTTGAAGTGTCCTTTCTTCTAAGTCCCTTTTTTCATTTTCTTTCGACTGTATAATCTTTTGTTCTGCATTTTCTATCTTACATTTTATTTCCCTCATTTTCCCCACAATTTTTTCTTTTGCAAGATTTTTCTTCCACTTTCTAATTTTCTGAAATAAGATCCTTCTGTCTCTTGGTATGCACGTCTTTTGTTTTTGTTTTTTCGGTACATATTTTTCAACAATTTTCTCCAGTATTTTGTACAGTATGTCCGTATTTACCTGTATATTATCACTTACAAATACATTTTTCCATTCTTTATTCAGTTCATCTATTTCTGACCATTTTATATTCTTACTGTGAAAAATATATTTTCCATATCCTTCCCAAAGTGTTGTGCTTTTATTAATTCTGCGATCACTTGCTTTGGAATGGACTATCAATTCTATGACATTGTGGTCTGAAATTCCCGTGTTATACACTATTATTTCTTTAACATAATTCACCTCATTCACAAATACTAGATCTAGGACATTTTCCTTTCTTGTTGGAATGTGGTTTATTTGTTGCATATTATGTTCTAATAGCATATCTTGAAGCTTTTCAAATTGTCTCTTATCTTCTGTGCTACTATTACTCTCTTTTTTATATGTATACATATAACCACTTTCTTCTATCCGTTCTTTCCAATCCACGAAAGGAAAGTTAACATCTCCGGATAGGAGTATATTCCAGTCTTTATGGTTTCTACATATATCATCTATTTTTTCTATTATTATGTCAAACACCTTAGTGTTTGGGGGTCTGTAAACTACAATATTCACTAGTTTTTCAAGAGAGAGAGTGTCGTTACTTACAATAACGACATGGGAAATAAATTGTTATTGAATATCTATGTTCATATTGTATATGGAAAATTTTCTTTTATATTACATTGCGTTAAGTGGAAATGTGCAGGTTTCTGCACAAATGAAGGTTTTGTTTATATTTAATTGTAATAAGCATTGTTACCAAGGAATATCGTCTAGTGAATAGTTGTATAAGTGGTTAACAATGCGATGTAAGTTGTTTGAATAGTTTCGTTCGGTTTGCGTTGAATAATTGGTTTCGTTCGTTTGTTGTTTTCTTTTGTCGTGGGCGAACGAAGCGAAAGTCATGACTTTGGGAGAGAGAGCGAACGCATTATGTTTACGACAAAGGCAGCAGAGGTAAATCGTCAGTTGCGGCCTGTCACTTCTCAACGCTTGTAGCGTAATCTTCAGTGGACTTAATCAGGATGAAGATGATTTCATTTGATTAACGAAGCCGTTCCTTCCCAGCATTTAATGAAGTGGATGAATTAATCAACCGAAGTTTGGATGAGAATCATATAATATTTAGTTACCTTGGATGGGATAATTCGCTAGGGATATGCATATCTGTGCGTGGGATTCCGTGACTGGGTAAAATCAAATATTTATATGTGGTATCGTGGTTCACCCGTGCCTATTAGTAATCCGAACTCGGTAAGAACTTCATATGAAACCAAGTAAGTAATAATTGGGGCAAAAGCTCAATAGAATATAGTATGACCTTTTATCTTTGTAACACAACACAATGAATTCCTAATGTAGAGAAAGGGTCTTGAGTTCTCTTAACGAATCTGGTAATTAGTAATTTGTGAATGACTGAAGTCATTATATGTTGTTGCTTGTTTGACCCTAATAAGTAACGATATTTGGTGCCGTGACCAGGATTTGTGAGATTTTTCGATAATTTCTAAAGTTTGAAAGGCGGTCATATAGTAATATTTTGGTTTAGTCACATGTACGATTAATACCGTTGGTGATTATATTGGACATTTACGCAGGGTTTTCCTGCTAATAACTATGTTGTGTTGAAGTTTTGCTGTTAATGCCTACCCTCCCTAACCTTGTTGAATTCTTTTGTTTTTGCACGTTTCGTTAAATTGGTATGCGGTACCCTGCTTACATAACTAGACGGGATTAACCCTTTCTCTTTGTGTGGTGTTGTAAGAAACAGTAAATGGTTTTCTTTTCGCGCAATTTGTAGGTTAGAGGCATTTCAGGCTTCATTAAAACGGTTTCTAATATGAAGTTTGATTAAATTAGTGAGGCCTTGTCCTGCTTGCCTTAAGTCTTAAATTTGGTTTTGTTATTTTCCTTTACTTTGAATTAATGTAAATTTTCTCTTGTTAGAATATCTCTCATTTAACAATTTAATAATGAAACGTAAAGTAGCTGTTGTGGGACATTCTCATGTCACCTACATGGAGAATTGTTTTTTTTTTTTTTTTTTTGTGGTAGATCGCCATTATTTGAACCCTTAGAATATAGGACATTTGGTAGACCAGGGGCTGTTATAACCAACCTTATGATACCTGGCTTGATAACCGAACTTACTACCTATGGGCCTAGTATCAATATCTTGTTCATAGGTAGCAATGACTTAGATGTACCAGGAGATAACCCTAACCTGGTGAATAGTGTTCACAAAAATATTTTAGGATTGGTAGAGAGTCTACATACAATCAATAATTCAGAAGTTTTTGTTATGTTAATAGAAATACGTAAAACACCATCTAGAACCTCTGCCAAAAACTATCAAAAGAGGAAAAACTGTTTAAACAGGAAGTTAAAGCGAGATACAAGAATTAAGGTGATCCCTACCTTATTATCAGAGGTTGATGTAGCCAGGGATGGAATTCATTTCAATCATAAAAGCTACAAGGCGTTGGCTCAACGTATTTACATTGAGTCAAACAAATATGTGAAAAGTAAAGGGTGGTAGAAGGTGGGTAGGATCGTGGTCCTTCCCCTTTAGATTTAGGGCTGGGTTAAGTATGGGACAGGGCCTGCACATTCCACTACGCACGAATAAAATTTCTCCTTTTCATTGTTTAATTTGCGTGAAAATTATTGGGTGATGAGTCACCTTTGGGAAAATTTGCTAATTTAAAACTTTGAACCCAGTTATTATAGTTGGATGCATATTTATTATTTATTGAAAATTTTAATATATTGTATTTGTATTGTTTGAGTTTGGTCTTGTCACAATGGAGTCGTTGAAGCGTAGACATGGCGGTTATAAATCCGTTATCACACGTTTTATTGGGAAGATGACCGAAGTGATCGATTCAACAGATATTGATGCTATAACTTCCCTTAGGGATTCTATTTTAGATAATTTTAACAAAGTTCTTGCTTTGGATGAACAAATTTTGGATTTAGTTAAAGAAGAAAAAATATCTGATGAAATGATAAATCAAGCTGAATATGCAAGAGACGTCCGTACACATATCGGCAAACTCAATAGCTCTATTACTAACAATTTGAAGTTACTAAATCCTCTAACGCAACCACCGCCACTACCCACAGCCAGTATTAGATTACCCAAACTGGATCTTCCATATTACTCTGGATATATATTAGAATGGAATTCCTTCTGGGAACTATACGAGGTGTCAGTACACCAGCGGAAAGACTTGGAACCAATTCAGAAGTTTTCATATTTACAAAGTGCACTCACAGGAGAAGCTTCGAAATTAATCTCGGGATTTAAATTTGAGGCCGCCAATCATCCACAAGCTGTGGCTCTTCTCCTATCCACTTATGGAAAGAGAGATGAAATTAAGCATGTTCTGGTGAGAAGATTGCTAGAAATGCAGTCTCTTGCTGCCAATTCAGAATCATTGCAAACTTTCAGAGCTAATTTTGAATGCTCAATAAGATCGCTGGAAAGTGAAAGGCTGGAATTAAATGAACTTTATGTTATTTTGCTCTATACCAAATTACCTCAAAGCGTGAGTGAAACTGTGAAGCGTAGGTGTGGAGACGATTGGTTGGTATTAGACACCTTTAGGAAATACCTAGAAGAGGAGATTCGCAATCTAAGAACTTTTGTTTCAACTGATGTAAATAAAACTGAAACTCTGTCGGTAATATCTACATTCACGGTAAATCAATCCCAAGCTGTTAGACCGAAAACCAAGGGAAATTTGAATAATTCCAGTCATCAGCAATCCACAAGATGTGCTCTTTGTGATAAAGAACATTGGTGGACTCAGTGCAAAACTTACGCAACCAGAGATGAAAGGTTGAATCGTATCAGAGCTTTGCAGTTATGTTTTGTGTGTGCTTCTAAGAAACATTTTAGTGTGGATTGTGACAAATCAAGTTGCAATAATGGTTGTAATTTGAGACATCATCGTATCTTATGTGATAGGGACCAAACAACAAAGCAAAGCAAGAATAAACAAAGTGGTGTACAAGTGGGAACACTATCAGTAAATGAGCAGGAGAAACCAAATAAATCAGGTAAGCAATCCAAATTACCAATAGCAACAATTCCTCTGAAAGGGAAGAAAGGTCGAATGGTACGACTTAGAGGGCTGTTGGATACTTGTGCCGAGAGGACATTTATTAAAAGATCGGCTCTAGAGAGACTGCAATATAGGTCCAAAGGAGTTGAAAAGATTGCCGTGAGAGGTTATCTAGCTAGTAAACCTGTTCATGAATACGAGTTGATAATTGTCGCCATACCACATAAAGGCAAGTTGATAATAATGGACTGCATAGTGGTGGATGAGCTGCCAGAATATACGAAGAAATTCGACGTTAAGAGAAGCTTAAAGTCGTTATGTAAAACTAAGATCAGCTTGGCTGATAAAGATTTTGATTTGCCTGTTGAGAATCAATCAACTATTGAATTGTTGGTAGGGGTTGATAATGTTTATAATATTTTGCATCCAGGGTTCAAAAGGGTTAGAAATTTAATATTGTTGCCGACCATATTTAGTTATGTAGTGTCAGGCACATGTAGTGCTCCCCCCACTAGGGAAACTCAGGTGACAATTTTGAAGCTAGCTGTACAAACTGAAGGAATTGAAGTTACACATAATAAAAATCCCAAGACTGATCTGGACGCATTGTGGAGTTTGGATAGACTGGGAATAGATTGCAGTGAGTTGCAAGAACAAGACCAGAGGGTCTTAAAGGACTTTGAGAGCACTATAACCTATTCTGAAATTGATAAACAGTATGTTGTGGCGTTGCCGTGGAGAACCAATAGATTCAGATTGAAGACAAATTTTGGTTTAGCCATGAGTAGACTTCGACAGCAGAGCATCAAGTTTCAGAAGGATGTGGATTACTTGGATCATTATCAGAAAATCTTGCAAGAGCAAGAAGATAGAGGATTCATTGAAAGGGTAATCTATAATAAATCTGATGTGGATTGTCATTACTTGGCACATCATGAAGTGCTTAAAGACAGTGCCACTGCTACAATAAGAATAGTGTTTGATTGCTCATCAAAACAAGGTAAAAATGGATTAAGCCTGAATGATTGTCTATGGACTGGACCACACGTAACGGCTGATCTACTCAGAGTCCTGCTGCAATTTAGAACTAACACCTTTGCTTGCATTAGTGATATTGAGAAGGCATTTTTAATGGTACAGTTACGTGAAGAAGATCGCAATTATACGCGTTTTTTATGGTTGGAAAATCCAACAGATCCCAATAGTAAATTAATAGTATACAGATTTAGAGTAGTATTATTTGGAGCTACATGCTCACCTTTTCTTCTAAATGCAACCATCAAGCATCACTTGTCCACTGTGTTCTCGTGGTTACCCCGGTCCAAGACAGTGGATGTAGTGGAAAGACTGAAGAAAGGTTTGTACGTAGATAATTTGCAATTTACGGCTAATGGTGAATCTGAGTTGATGGATTTATATTTTAATGCCAACAAAATATTTGCTCAGGCTCACTTATATTTGAAGGAGTGGGTTAGCAATAGCGAGTCTATACAAACTATTGCTGCTGCTAATCAAATTGAAGCCAAACAAAACCAAATACATAAAGTTTTGGGATTGAATTGGGATATAATTAAAGACGTTTTAACTATCAATCCAACTCATATTAATAGATCGAGTCAAACAAAGAGAGAGATTCTCGGTACCGTTGCCCAAATATACGATCCATTGGGATTGCTTCTCCTTGTTACTATGAAAGCAAGGATATTTTTCAGAAATTGTGGAAGGAACATCTGGATTGGGACGAACAACTCGCCAACCCGCTACAAGAGGAATGAAGTGAAATACGCAAGGACTTGGAGAAGTGTTTTGAAATATCCTTTCCTAGGAGTGCTAGCCTAGGAACTGGTGACACCTTGCACATATTCTGCGATGCTAGCGAAACTTCATATGGTTGTGTGGCCTATAGAGCAAATGGTGAAAGCTCTAATATAATTTTAGCAAAGGGCCGAGTGGCGCCCATTAAGGAATTGACAATTCCGAAATTGGAACTAATGGCATTGTTGCTAGGAGCAAGAATGACAAAATTTATTATTGACTCCTTTGATGAGAAGGAATTTAAACAATTATATGTCTGGTCAGACAGTAAAGTCGCCCTTAGCTGGATTGTGTCCAGTAATGTTCTGCCTGTGTTTGTGAGAAACAGAGTAATTGAGATTAACTCTCTGATTCCGGGGTCAGTCCTGTCTTGCGTACCGTCGTCAGAAAACCCCAGTGATTGGTTGACACGGGGAAAGAGTGCTAAGGTGTTAGCAAAGGACTCCTTTTGGTGGGAGGAACCCCCTTGGTTAAAAAATCACACTCTGCCAATTGATAGGTCATGGGTTGGGTGCACACATATATAAGGTGAACAGGACATTGTGGTCAATGTTGTAGGGGACATAGATGCAACACGCCTGCTTGATTGAGAAAGATTCAGCAGAGCTGACAAGGTCTTTAAGACCATAGCTTGGATAATGCGATTTGTAAAGAATTGCAGACTAGCAACCAATGACAGGAAAACTAGTAGTTTGACTCTGGAAGAGTTACAAGAAGGAAAGGTCAAAACAATTGTTCTCGTGCAGAGAGAGTACTTTTTAGAAGAATATAAAGCCCTGAAAAGGGAGGAAACAAACCCAAAATTGTCATTAATTCGCCAGTTGAATTTGTTTTTGGATAATAATGTAATGAGATGTAGAGGCAGGTTGGAACATGCAACACTACCTGAAGAAGTCAAATTTCCTACTTTACTGCCAAAAGGTTGTGTTCTGAGTAAGTTGTTAATAAGACGACATCATGCGATGCAAGGGCACATGGGGGTGAACGCTACTGTAGCTAGTGTAAGACAGGAGTTCTGGATACCACAGCTGCGACAACTGGTCAAGAGCGTGTTACATCATTCCGTGATCTGTAAGAAAGTTCAAGGAAAAGCATATAAAACTAATATAATGCCCCCATTGCCGGAATTCCGGGTACAACGGAAACAACCTTTTAGCGTTACTGGGGTGGATTACACCGGGGCGTTATGGATAAAGGAAGGGAAGCAAAATCCGGAGAAGGTGTATGTCATACTATTCACATGCCCGATCACTAGGGGTATACATCTGGAAGTAGTCAGAAATCAGTCCGCTGACTCATTCCTCATGGCCTTCCGGAAGTTTAGCAGCCGTAAAGGCTTTCCTTCACTAAAGTTGAGTGACAATGCCACTACCTTTGTAGCAGCATCTGAATATCTGAGAACAATGGCAGAGAGCCCCCTTTTTCAAAACCATCTGGAGAAAACAGAGTGTAAGTGGAAATTTATACCAGCAAGAGCACCTTGATTTGGTGCAATCTGTGAGAGATTGATCGGACTATTGAAAACCTGTATGAAGAAGGTAATTGGTCGAGCTCTACTCAGTTATGATGAATTATCCTGCATTTTGGTGGAATTGAAAACCATCATAAATGACAGGCCACTAAGCTACACCTTGGGGGACCTTGATCAGAAGGAGATTCTAACTCCCAATCACCTGATCTTCGGTAGGAAATTAAGATCCTTTCCCAAGGAAACTATTAATTGGGATGAGGGATCTGAAGACCCATTGTATAGTAAAACTGAAAATGTAGAAAGGCGATTCCTTTACATATCCAAATTGTGTGATCAGCTATGGAAAAGATGGGAACATGAATATTTGATTTCGTTAAGAGAGACTCATCGAATTGGAGTCCAACATAATTCTTGGCCCAAAATAGGAGATGTCGTCCTCGTACATGATGAAGGGCCAAGAAACAAATGGAAGTTGGGTCAGGTGATTCAGGTGCATGTGGGGTCTAACAATGTAGTTAGGGTAGCTACCCTCAAAACCTCCCATGGCCAGATCATGCGTCCCATTGTGAAGTTGTACCCGTTAGAGTTATGGCAAGAAGTTGAGACTCCTGATCCTGCCAAAATTCCTGAAGTGAGTACCCGACCATCCAGGAAGGCTGCTCGGGTGGCTGCAGAAACTAGAAAAGATTTGATTCAAAAGGGACTGTTGTAAATACTTGTATATTATAACTTTTGTGGCGGGGAATATGTCGTTACTTACAATAACGACATGAGAAATCATTTGTTATTGAATATCTATGTTCATATTTTATATGGAAAATGTTCTTTTATATTACATTGCGTTAAGTGGAAATGTGCAGGTTTCTGTACAAATGAAGGTTTTGTTTATATTTAATTGTAATAAGTATTGTTACCAAGGAATATTGTCTTGTGAATAGTTGTATAAGTGGTTAACATGATATTTTCATTATAAAATAATTTTTGAATATACTTACCCGGTGAATATATAAATAGCTGACGTCTTTGACGGCCCGACAGATTCCAAAAAACTCGCGAGCGATCGCCATGAAGGTAGCGGGTGTGACCACCAGCGCCGACTATCGGCCAGATACCGCATATACTTCTCAACCACTCCAGTTCTTCTCAGTCCGCAGGGTCTCTATCGGGGAGGAAGGGAGGGCCTTTAATTTTATATATTCACCGGGTAAGTATATTCAAAAATTTATTTTATAATGAAAATATCATTTTTAAATATTAAACTTAGCCGGTGAATATATAAATAGCTGATTCACACCCATGGTGGTGGGTAGAGACCAGTATTATAACAAAGGCGTATATGCTCAAGAGTTTTTGACAAATATTTCATAAAAACAAACTCAAGTATAGGTACCTGGTAAGGAAGCTGACTCTGATGATTACTTTGCCTCATTAGTCCGCTTTCCTCACGAAGCCCAGCCATCCTCTCAGGATGCTGAAAGACTCCCAGGAGCTGTTTTATCCAGGGCGAACACCCCTATAACAGGACCTCATCAATACCCTTAATCTGGGCGCTCTCAAGAAACAACATTTTGACCACCCGCCAAATCAAAAAGATTGCGAAAGACTTCTTAGTCTCCCGTACAACCCAAAATAAGATTAAAAATTTCAAGAGTAGATTAAAAGGATATTGGGATTAAGGGAATGTAGTGGTAGAGCCTTCACCCACTACTGCACTCGCTGCTACGAATGGTCCCAGTGTGTAGCAGTCCTCATAAAGAGTCTGGACATCTTTCAAGTAATATGAAGTGAATACCGACTTGCCTCTCCAAAAGGTCGCGTCCATAATACTTTTAATGGATCTATTTTGCTTAAACGCTACTGAAGTTGCTATCGCTCTGACTTCATGAGCCTTGACTTTAAGTAAATTACGATCCTTCTCACTTAAATGAGTGTGCCTCCCGAATCAAAAGTCTAATAAAATAAGACCACGCATTCTTAGACAAGGGCAAAGAGGGCTTTTTAACGGAGCACCATAAAGCCTCTGAACAACCTCGTAGCGGTTTAGCTCTGGATAAATAAAATTTAAGAGCTCTAACGGGGCACAGCCCTCTCAACTTCATTCCCTACAATCTCAGAAAGACGGGATTTCAAATGATTTAGGCCAAGGACGAGACGGAAGTTCATTCTTGGCCAAAAAACCAAGTTGAAGAGCGCATACTGCTTTATTAGCAGAGAAGCCGATGTTCTTGCTAAAAGCATGTATCTCACTAACCCTTTTAGCCGAAGCCAAGCTCACCAAAAAAAGTGTCTTGAGGGGAAGATCCTTCAGGGAGGCTGAATTTAATGGTTCAAACCTGTCTGACATAAGGAACTGTAGGACCACGTCTAAGTTCCAAGCAGGAGTCGAAATATGACGCTCCTTGGAAGTCTCGAAAGACTTTAGCAGGTCTTGGAGATCTTTGTTATTAGAAATATCCAAACCCCTATGCCTGAAAACAGAAGCTAACATGCTTCTGTAGCCTTTAATGGTGGATGCAGAGAGGGAGCGACCGTTTCTCAGATAAAGCAGAAAATCCGCAATGTGCGCTACAGAGGCACTTGGAAGAGGAAATAGAGGAGGACTTGCACCAGTCTCTAAATACCTCCCATTTCGACTGATAGATCCTGATGGTAGAGGATCTTCTAGCCCTCACGATCGCTCTAGCTGCCTCCTTCGAAAACCCTCAGGCTCAAGAGAGTCTTTCGATAGTCTGAAGGCAGTTAGACGAAGCGTGGGGAGGCTTTGATGAAATCTCTTTACGTGAGGCTGTCGCAAGAGATCCATTCGCAACGGCAGACTTCTTGGAACGTCTACCAGCCATAGAAGTACCTCTGTGAACCACTCTCTCACGGGCCAGAGTGGAGCAACCAACGTCAACCTGGTCCCTTCGTGAGAGGTGAACTTCTGCAGCACCTTGTTTAGGATCTTGAAAGGTGGAAAGGCATAAACGTCCAGGTGAGACCAGTCCAGCAGGAAAGCGTCTATGTGGGCTGCCTCTGGATCTGGAACTGGAAAGCAGTAAGTCGAGAGCCTCATTGTCAGTGAAGTCGCAAAAAGATTTATGGTGGGTTGACCCCATGTCATCCATAGCTTCTCGCACACGGTCTTGTGCAACGTCCACTCCATGGAGATGACTTGTCCTCTTCTGCTGAGGCAGTCCGCCAAGACATTAATTTTTCCTTGCACAAATCTCGCCAAAGGAGAGATGTTACTTGCCTTAAATGGAGTTCCTTCTGATCCGTGGACCAAAGACCCGAGCATTCCAGACTGTCCAGTGGAGCTCCCTAACCCAAATCCGATGCATCTGAATACAACACATGGTTTGGGTTCTTGATCGCAAGAGAAAGACCTTCTCGAAGTCTGATGTTGCTGTCCCACCAAGTCAAGACATGTCTAGACTGAGTTGGAGATTGGGAAAGAGATACTCTCTAAGCCCTTCTCCTTGTTCCAATGGTTTAGGTGAAATTGGAGAGGGCAAAGGTTGAGTCTCCCCAGAGAGATAAACTACTCCAGCGATGAAAGAGTTCCCACGAGGCTCGTTCAAACTCTTACAGAGCAACTGTTTTTCTCTTGCAAGTGAAGGACTTTTAACAGAGCTTGTTCCATTCTTGTGGGAGACGAAAAGGCCCGAAAAATCCGACACTGTATCTCCATTCCCAAATAAAGAATAGTCTGGGATGGAGTACTGTAAGTTACGACTTCTCTACGTTCACTATGAGACCTAGCTCCTTGGTTAGGTCTAATGTCCATTAGAGGCTCTCCAGACAGCGATTTAATGACGACGCCCTGATTAGCCAGTCGTCAAAATAAAGGGAGGCTCTGAATCCTCAAAAAATGTAGAAAGCTTGCTACATTTTGCAAGGGCCTTGTAAAAACAAGAGGAGCAGGAATGAGGCCGAAGCACAGTGCTCGAAATTGGTACATTACTTTCCCGTCCACAAACCTCAGATGTTGTTGAAAGTTTGGATGAATCGGGATGTGGAAGTATGCATCCTGAAGGTCGAGAGAGACCATCCAGTCGCCTTCCCTTACTGCTGCCAAGACAGATTTGGTAGTCTTCATCGTGAACTTTGTCTTGACAATGAACACATTGAGCGCACTTACATCTTAAGTACTCCTGCAGTGAACGTGGCTGCCAGATCATTGGAGCCATCCCTGATAGCCTTGTTCCTGCAGTGAACGTGGCTGCCAGATCATTGGAGCCATCCCTGATAGCCTTGTTCATGCATGACATAATTGTACAGCAATACATTGACAGCTGGAGAGACCTTCTTACTTAAGGCTCCCAGGGACCAATCCAACAAATAAAAACTTCAAACGCTCGAAAAAAAACTCCTAACAGGAGATGGTCTAGCTCTGAAGCAGACCATAAAATCTTGGAGCGTCTCATGGCTAGACGACGAGGAGAGTCCACTAGGCTTAAGAAGTCTCCCTGGGCAGAGGCAGGTACTCCCAAGCCGAGAACTTCTCCTCGAGCTTCTCCTGTGTCACACCAGACGCCCGAGCGAGAAGCTAATTAAGAAGGAGGAAAAGCAAAAGCAGACTTTCCTAAACTTCTCCTGGATTCCAACCAGTCTCCCAGTAAGAGCATGGCCCTCTTGGAAGAACAAGAGAGAACTGACTTCGTAAATGTAGGAGTCGAAGAAAGTCATGCCAAGAGTAAACTCAGACGGCGGAGCAGCCGTTACAAAACGAGTAGGACAAAATTTCACTAAAGAAATTCATAATTAAAAAACAAGGGATTGTTGGACCACCCTAGGTTACTCCTCTTCTGAATGACTCCCCAAAGGTACATTAGTTGAAAGGGGGTCATCAAATTCTTCAGAAGGCACATAATCTGATAAATCTAAAGTCTTGCGAGAAGGAGATTTATATTCAGAATGACGTGAAGGAAAACCCTGAAAGGCTACATCAACTTGCATATGAACAGAAGTTAAAGTTGGAGGGTCGATGTCACGTTGTGACTGCAGAGAATGTTATACTACTACACGTCGTGACAGAAGTAACTGACGTTCAAACGTCCCGTAGTAACAGCGGTGACTGCTGTTCGATGCTATATCGTGACTACGATAACTGACCCTCGACGTCACGTCATGTCTACGGTGTCTACCGCTCAACGTCACGTCGTGTCTGCGGTGTCTGCAGCTCAACGTCACGCTGTGACTGCGGTGGCTGATGTTCAAAGCGATCAAAGTTACATCGAGATTTATGCTCCCCATCTCGTTTAACAGCAAAGCTGTCACTAGGGATAACGTCAGCGTGGCGTAACAAAGCTCGTCTAGAAGGTTGAAGACCCGAATCACGTATCCCAGAACCGTGACGTACAAAAAGCAAAGGATCCTTTCGCACAGGAACAGGATCGAAAGCCTCTATTAAAGAAGAAAGCTTTAACAGCATATCTTGCAAAACACTTAACTTCGGATCAACCTGTGACTGCGGTGGCTGACGTTCAAACGTCACGTAGTAACAGCGGTGACTGACTACGGTGACTGACACTCGACGTCACGTTGTGTCTACGGTGTCTACCGCTCAACGTCACGTCGAGTCTGTGGCAGAAACGTCTGTACATGAACGTCATCGCTATGAACGGGACTCTTATGATGACTACAGCTAGGACGTTGAACTTGTTCTGAAGGAACTAATAAACGTTTCAACCGTCTCGAAACTTTACGCCCAGGCTTTTAAAGAGACGAATCATCGGAAGACGAGGAGAAACTTCGTCTCTCCTGTCTTGTGGCAAGGACGTGCTTGACGAGCAACGTCTGATACCTTTGAGGGAACGTTTGTTCGTTGGTTTACACTCCTCACCCCCTTAGGTCCTACGACATTCCTTCTCCCTGGTGCAGGGGAGCCTGAAAGAGGTCTCGGACTTGGCAAGTGACAAGCACGAACAAACGAACCCTCCGCAACACAGAACATGTTTTTTGCACTTACTTCACTGATATCGCATTCTTTAATAATTTCACATTAGACATGAATAAAACTGATTTCTACCTGAAGCACGCAGTTCTCCCTTAAATCAAAAGGTTAGAATTGCGAAATGAGTCGTATAATGTAAGCACATTAGTACAAAATGAAACACACATGCAAAAATCAATAAACATATACATATATATCGAATAAAACGGAAATATATAAAGTTAAAAAGATCAGTGACTGGGGATGAGACTAAACACTAGTTCACTAAGGACTACGTTTTCAATCTCTCACCGTACAGGGCCTTGGGACGAGAATAAAATCTAAAACGTTTTATCCTCTCTCCCCGAACAGAGACTTGGGACGAGAGTAAAAAACTGAATCGAGAACAACGTTACTCGCTCCCAAACTCCTTGTACAGAGACTTGGGACGAGAATAAAGATCGGATCGTTCTCTCTCTCTCTCTCTCTCTCTCTCTCTCTCTCTCTCTCTCTCTCTCTCTCTTGTCACTCACAAGAGAATGGCCCACTCGCCCTTCGTCAATAACAGGTTATTTGACTAAAGGAAAAAACTGAAAGGACTAAGAAATTGAAAACTAACATGTTCCTTTAAATTAGTATCTAAAAAACTTCAGTTTAAAAGAAGAATGAACAAAACGTCAAAATCGATTTACTCTTTCTGCAAAGTGAAACCGTGATTCTCTCTTTCTCTATCGTAACGATAGAGCGCAAACTGCGTAGCATAAATAAACCAAACGTTAGTTCATCTTTGAAAAACAGCACGAAGACTATTCAAAGAATAAATTTCTTAAAATATTTTCTAAAAATATTCATCTCCTCACTCTTACAGCAACTGTTTTAATCTAAACAAAAATAAAAGTTGAATGGGCTCAACGTTGTTTAACTTCGTTTTCCAAGTTAGGACCGCCTACAAAGAATAGGTAAAGGCTGCATATAAACAAAAACAAAATTTATCTCGATGTTTAGTATAAAAGGAAAGCTAATCGAAGAGGCCTAATAAAGGCGGGTGAGATATAAAATATATAGAGGTAAATCTATAAATATCAACAATAATTTATAAAGTGATAAAATAATTACTAAAAGCCTTTAACACACTTCCGTACACTGAGGGAAGGGTCGGCCATCTTTTCTCTATGGAGAAACCAGAGCGAGATTAAAAAGGCAAGGGCAAAAAACTTTTCCTCTCCTTTCAAAAGCATTTCTTTTGAAGATAGTATTGAATAAAACCAAAACCAAGTACTTCACCTTTTCGGTAGAAAACTCGAGGTGTAGAGCGAGCGGAACCAATGTTGTCGGTGACACTGACAGAGAAGAACTGGAGTGGTTGAGAAGTATATGCGGTATCTGGCCGTTAGTCGGCGCTGGTGGGCACACCCGCTATCTTCATGGCGATCGCTCGCGAGTTTTTTGGAATCTGTCGGGCCGTCGGAGACGTCAGCTATTTATATATTCACCGGCTAAGTTTAATATTTAAAAAATGCGATGTAAGTTGTTTGAATAGTTTCGTTCGGTTTGCGTTGAATAGTTGGTTTCGTTCGTTTGTTGTTTTCTTTTGTCGTGGGCGAACGAAGCGAAAGTCATGACTTTGGGAGAGAGAGCGAACGCATTATGTTTACGACAAAGGCAGCAGAGGTAAATCGTCAGTTGCTGCCTGTTACTTCTCAACGCTCGTAGCGTAATCTTCAGTGGACTTAATCAGGATGAAGATAATTTCATTTGATTAACGAAGCCGTTCCTTCCCAGCATTTAATGAAGTGGATGAATTAATCAACCGAAGTTTGGATGAGTATCATATAATATTTAGTTACCTTGGATGGGATAATTCGCTAGGGATATGCATATCTGTGCGTGGGATTCCGTGACTGGGTAAAATCAAATATTTATATGTGGTATCGTGGTTCACCCGTGCCTATTAGTAATCCGAACTCGGTAAGAACTTCATATGAAACCAAGTAAATAATAATTGGGGCAAAAGCTCAATAGAATATAGTATGACCATTTATCTTTGTAACACAACGCAATGAATTCCTAATGTAGAGAAAGGGTCTTGAGTTCTCTTAACGAATCTGGTAATTAGTAATTTGTGAATGACTGAAGTCATTATATGTTGTTGCTTGTTTGACCCTAATAAGTAACGATAGAGAGAGAGACTTATCAAAACCGAGAGAGAGAGAGTGAGACTTATCAAAACAGAGAGGGAGAGAGACTTATCAAAACCGAGAGAGAGAGACTTATCAAAACCGAGAGAGAGAGAGAGAGAGAGAGAGAGAGAGAGAGAGAGAGAGAGAGAGAGAGAGATACTTATCAAAACCGAATGAGAGAAAGAGCGAGAGAGAGACAGTGAGACTTATCAAAACTGAGAGAGAGAGACTTATCTAAACCGAATGAGAGAGAGAGAGAGAGAGAGAGAGAGAGAGAGAGAGAGAGAGAGAGAGAGAGAGAGAGAGACTTATCTAAACCGAATGAGAGAGAGAGAGAGAGAGAGAGAGAGAGAGAGAGAGAGATACTTATCAAAACCGAGAGAGAGAGAGAGAGAGAGAGAGAGAGAGAGAGAGAGAGAGAGAGACTTATCAAAACCGAGAGAGAGAGAGAGAGACTTATCAAAACCGAGAGAGAGAGAGAGAGAGAGAGAGAGAGAGAGAGACTTATCAAAACCGAGAGAGAGAGAGAGAGAGAGAGAGAGAGAGAGAGAGAGAGAGAGAGAGAGAGACTTATCAAAACCGAGAGAGAGAGAGAGACTTATCAAAACCGAGAGAGAGAGAGAGAGAGAGAGAGAGAGAGAGAGAGACTTATCAAAACTGAGAGAGAGAGAGAGAGAGAGAGAGAGAGAGAGAGAGAGAGAGAGAGGGGGGGGAGACTTATCAAAACCGAGAGAGAGAGAGATACTTATCAAAACCGGATGAGAGAGAGAGAGAGAGAGAGAGAGAGAGAGAGAGAGAGAGAGAGTCTAGTTCGTATGGACGTACATATCATATCCAAACTATATATAAGGATGCCTTTTGTTTACATCTACGTAAAGATGAGATAATTCAAACAATGAAAATTGTGGATTCTTCTGAATACTCTGATCGAAATCGTTTCCCTAGTTTATGTTCGAGAATAATTAAAAGGAAATTGACGTTGAATTCATATGAAAAAATTATTTCAATAACAAAAACATTCGGCTGCTTATACGGGATGTTAATGTAAAGCTTTAATGAACTCAGAACATCGAGAATTTGTTAATCATGTTGCAAAAAAAAACACCGAGAATCAAGAATCCTCAATTTAGACAGTGTCATCCTTAAAACTGCCCAATTTACAAACAGGATATTCGTTAAACAATCAAAATAAAATGCCGTGGATTAGGGCGAGATTATATTCAAAACAGCTGAAGAGAGAGAGAGAGAGAGAGAGAGAGAGAGAGAGAGAGAGAGAGATTCTGTAAGTAATAAGTAAGTGGGCGTGGCCGATAATGCGAGCTGTCAAACTAGGCAGTACAGTAGACATCAAGGAAAGAATCTTGAACTAATTTATTTATTTAACAAAAAACACAGAACTTTATGAATGCTGAATTTCCTAAGGGAACTGTTCACTGAGACAATAAGGAGATATTTAAAACAAATAACTGTATAATTGTCAAGGTTTGTGTGCACTTGCTTACAAATAAATGACTTCACAGAGTAAACTGAATAATTATTAGGACAAAGGATTTATTTTGTGTATTGGTAAAATAATGAATACTATTTTCAAATATATACGTTGTGTATGATGAGCTGTTCACTGACTTTATATGATTTATAAGTTAACTTATGAAATATATTTATGTTTCAATAACTATCGTACACCTATCACCTAAAATTTCAGGATCCTTCTAAAAGTTTGCAAAATATGTGGCCGTTGTATATTGCCTGGCCCTTGCGGCCAAGCACAGGCTCTTGCAATCATGCAACCCTTGGGATTTGCAAGATAAAAATATGCATGAATTATACGAATCTTGAGACATCACCACCACCACCAACAGCTTGAAAATTTAGAAAATGTAATAAAAATTCTTACCAATGGGTCTAGTTTCAGAAGGAAATATCTAATTAAAAAACTATTACTTAAAATTCCCTATAATTTTTTTTTCCAATTTCAAAAGGAAATATCTGATTAAAAACCATTAATCACATTTTGAATGAATTTGAGCAAACTTTCCGAAGATAATTCTAAATCCATCGCTGGCATTAACAGAAAATTTAGCCCTATAGATAAGTACTCGACATGGTAATATTAAAATGTATTCCTTCATTAACAATTTCTGTCAAATCGATTATTACGTTTCTACATAGAGCTCAAAACAACACAAAATCACTTAGAAAATCTCGTATAAAACCATTAAAATTTTCGAAACTTGCCACGCCCTAAAACCGGTATATTGGTAAAGGCCAAAATAAAATATCTTTCACCAATTTAAGGCCATCGTAAAAAAATATCTGGTTATTCCAAATATCTAGTGTTTCAATTGATTAATTATCCGCGAGAAAATAAAGAAAATAAACCTGGAAATATCTCACGTTGAATATTTACCTATGTAGAAAAATATCTCTAAATTATGAGGACCATAGGTGATTTTAATATGCTAAAATTAAATCTCATTAACAATTTTCAGCTATATGGGAGTTAATCAGATATCCCTATTTTGAGCCTCTGAGTTCTCTAACAGCTAAAATGGCCCTATTTGGGGGACAAATCCATAGAATTGGTAGAGAGGGTGAGAGATTTGCTTCAGCCAATCAAAGACTTCCACTATACTCTTCGTTTCTATGGTTCTCTTCATTAGATAGAAACATCAAATTTATGATAGGATATATATTGGTAATTCTCAGATACACAAATTAAATAATAATAGACTTTAAATAGAGATAAATATAAGCACCATTTAGTATATAATAGCTATTTACGCCTGAAGCGTATACGCAAGCTGTTTTGTTACCAAAATTTTTAATCTTGAACGTAGCCACTTGATCCTTTACTATATTCTAGAAAATGAAAACAATCAGATCTTTCTGAACAAATTTTTTTTCTTGAGGGAAACCATAGTATTTTAACAGCCATTCATACCTGATTTTAAAAATTCATCTTAATCATGTATTTTACCATATCTTATGAATTGATATTAATAATTTCAAGAAGAACTGAAGACTTTCTCTTTTCTGAGTGTGATAATGTGGATTTGACAATTGATATAGAATACTCTAAATACCTCAGAATGTATACGACAAATAGATCTAGTAGCTCATGTAGGGCTCAGGGTTTCCTTGCTTGATATGACCAGGAAAACAGCTCTTAAAGTAAAATAAAGTAAAGTAATACTGGTAGGAATACTATCATGCTTAACTTATGCAGACTGACGCAAAGAGCCTCAGTTAGAAGTCGCCATTCGTGTCTATCTTGAGCTTTTAAATCAATATTTCTACATCCATCATCTACTTCACGCTTCATAGTCCTCAGCCATGTAGGCCTGGGGTCTTCCAACTCTTCTTGTGTCTTGTGGAACCTAGTTGAAAGTTTGGTGAACTAATCTCTCATGGGAAGTGCGAAAAGCATGCCTAAACCATCTCCATCTACCCCTCACCATGATCTCCAATACATATGGCACTCGAGTAATCTCTCTTATAGTTTCATTTCTAATCCTGACCCGCCATTCAATTCTTAATATTCTTCTGAGGGCTTTGTTCTCAAATCTACTAAACCTGTTGGAGATTGTTTCATTATTTATACTAGTTTATAAACATTATACTAGCTGTAATACTCATACTATGGTGTAAAACCATAATGGTTTAGTGTTAGTAGGAATATACCTGAAATAATAAAAGACTACTTTATCAAAAGGGATATGATCTGAATTGAATACCTCTTCAGCAGTATGACTTTAATTACTCTCTTGTCATTCCACAACAAACTAAAGGGGCACTCAGTAGAATGTAGATCTCCGCCATGGCAGCTTATTTCCAAAACTTTTGCTCGAGCTTGACCTTGACCTTTGACCTTAACATTTATTAGTTGGCGTGGATTTTCAGGCACTCAAATATGAACCAAGTCTGATGTCTCTGTGACAACAATGTCCAAACTTATGGCTGATTACGTGAAGAGAATTGGAAATTTTGCTTGACTGTGACCTTGACTTTTGACCTTGACCTTCAAAAATTGATAATATCCAGCTTTTTTACAGAACAGTTAATCGATGCAAGTTTCATTAATCTACGATTAAAATTATGGCATGAAGCTGTTCACAAACAAACCACAAACAGGGGGTAAAACATAACCTCCTTCCAACTTGTTTGTCAGAGGTAGGCTAATTATTAAAGCGCCTATATGAGCTACCTAAGCGATTACTGAGCCTATGTGAGCTACCTAAAAACCTTAAGCTTGCACTGAAAACATACATCCTGTCGTAAGATGGCCTTTATTTAAGGATGGCACAATTGCTAATGGTACAGCTCTTGCGGCCTTGAGTAAGAAGTCTGATTCAGTGTCACTAGATATCCAACAATGTACGCTGATATACTTCAATCGTATTTTCTGTTACACATATTCAAACACCAAAAGATTGATTGCGTTTACAGACTATCAAAAGCATTAACCATGAATTTCTAATGAAAGACCTACAATAATATTCTTAAACAACTTGACCAATAACACGAATGATTATCCTGTTCTATAGAGATCTTGAATAGTAAAAATCATAATTTCAATCAGTTATTCAGTTGAAAGATCTTTGGCTGCAATAAAGTATTTAGTTCTGCATAGTACAACAATTGTCACAAATGTATTCTACGTAAAACACAAATTATGGTTACTTTTCCATACTTTGATAGATGTTTTCCTGGTCCTATCACACAAGGAAGTCCTACGCACTACATATCCTACAGGATCTGTTTGTTGTAGACGTTTTTAGATACCTAAAGTTTCACACAGCGTACCCCATGTTAATAGTCAAATCCACATTATCAAAGCACTTTGGAAACAAGGAAATCTTCAGTTTCTTCTTGAAAGCTTTGACATCTTCAGTCTTTCGCATGTCTAGTGGGAGCTTGTTATATAGTTTTAGGGTTTAGAATCTACAGACGACATACATCTATTATTTTTTTCACCTTTTGGAGATAAACAATATTTAATGTTGAGACACGCATTTACCAATCGTCTTTTCATACCATAATACTAAATTGATTAGAATTATTAACGTATTACAAACAAAGCTGATATTAATCTCAATAAAATACTGCTATTAAAAAAACAAATTAAATATCGACAAAACAATAATCAATTTTGAAAGAAAACAGCAGGATATTCGGTTTCATTGTATATTATTACATCTCAATGTATCCTAGTATTCCAACTACTTTTTCTTATAGGAAAAATTACGCTCCCTTCGAAAATAACACTCGTTCCCGTCGCAAATGAATAGTTACAGAAATATATATACATCTATATCCGACGATAATGGGGGACCCCCAGTGGGAACTCGGGGTTTTGGGTGGGGAAAACATACTGGGGAACCGATATATAACCGTAATTCAGTCCTTTTCTTCTCTATACATTTCTTTCTGGTATTTATTATAACCGTAGAAAAAGACAAATCAGTATACCTGGATATATTTGGGAGGAGCCGTTTCAAAGGTTATTTCTTGTAGTAATACAGTAACCAGTGCTGCCAACGCCTGATGTAGATTAAATGTTAGAATTCCATACCTGATGTAGATCAAATGTTAGCGTTTCATGCTAACATTAGCACCCATTTGTTCGTTTGTTCGTTCGCCCCACCTTCCGTCCTTCGCTTATATAACCCCCCTTCGCAGGAGTTTCTCTCCATTATTACTCTTTTTATTACCGTATTATTTTCTCATTTTATATTCCCATTCAATATAATTTATCATACATTCCATTTTACCTTCCTATATTGGGTTTATTTGTTTTGTTATTTCCTTTCCCATTTGTACGTACGTTCGTTTCATCAGTTTCCGATCTGCGCATATATCCCCCCCCTGCGCAGGAGTTTCCATTCCCCCTTTACTCTTTTTATTAGTGTTATTTTCTCATTTTTTATTCCCATTCAATATTATTTATCATTCATTCCATTTTACCTTCCTATATTGGTTTTATTTGTTGGGTTATTTCTTCATCCCTTCCCGGTTTCACATAAATACTTACCCTGGACTAGTTTTTTTATCCAGTTAATTCTCGGTATGATCACCTCATTTTATATTCCCATTCACTATTATTTACCGTTCATTCCATTTTATCTTCCTATATTGTTTGTATTTATTTTTGTTGGTTAGTTCCTTTTCTCTCCTCTGTGTCTTATAAAAGTTTTCTTTCGTCTAGTTTCCGTATTTAGTTCATTCATGTTTTCACTCTTTTGTTCGTTGTTTTTCCCTTAACCAATCATCACTCTAGGCCTATTCAGATATCTCCCTACCCCCCCTTCCTTTATCTCTGTATGCTCTGTTTTCCGACCCATTGTTCCCCTGCCTTTCCCGTTTTATCCTTTGACCTAGTTACTCGTCCTTCGTTACTAGTGCGTTTTTTTTTCCCATATTTTGAGATGGAACATATTATAGAAACTTGTACCTGTTGCAGCATTCCGTATCTAAAAGCAGTGGCTCAATTCCATGGTGATTTTGTTGATAATTCAGGTTATGTTGACCATTTTCTTAAATCTCACAATGTTATTCCTCATCGTTTAAACTGCCCCAAGTGTCGTGCGCTTTTATCTTATAGGGCAGACATTCACGGGTTTTATTGCTCTACTGTAACCACCATCCGTAAAACTAAGAAGAAACGTCGTTGTGGGTATACTGTTACGTCCTATAAAGGTACTTTTTTGGACCAAAGTCGGCTACCCCCATGGAAGATAATATTATGTGCGAACCAGTTTTTGCATAAACATTCGGACCTTCCGAGTCCAGCAAGTTTCGACGTTTCCTTCATAAAAGTAAGTCATTCCTCAATAGTCATTATTCGTGTTTTGTGACCGGGGTACTTCTAGGCAAGGTTAGGTGGGTTTGTTAGGTTCTGTGGCCTTTCTGTACTTTTTATATATTTCGTACCAGTTATATGAAGAAATTATTGAATATACCTGAGGAGATATTTAGCAGTTCTAGCTCTAGTAATGCCATCGTGTTGTTGGTAGTTCTGTGTACCATTCGTCTCCGTTGGTAGTACTGTGTATCAAGGTAAGTCATTCCCCCATTCTTATTATATGTGTTTTGTGACCGGGGTACTTCTAGGCAAGGTTAGGTGGGTTTGTTAGGTTCTGTGGCCTTTTGGTACTCTTTATTTATTGTGTAATAGTTTTATGGAAGTATTATTTAGTTTACGTATGGAAAAATTTATTTCTACCTCTAGTAATGACATCGTGCCGTTGGTAACACTGTGTACCATTCCTCTACGTTGGTAGTTCTGTCAACCATTGGTAACGTTGCTAATGTTATCGTCCCCGTCATCTGTTGTTTATATATTTTAACTCAGTATATATGTCCTCAGTGTTAATATTTATATGGTTCATTTGTATTGTATTTCATTGTGTGATTTCGTACAGGAAATATATGATTTCCTATAGTAGATATCGTGATTTAACTGGTTTTCTCATTCATTTCATCCGTAATAACATCAACCAATTCGTCAACTTATAACTAACCGAATTGGTTGATCTGTTTGTTTGCGATTGAAATGGTCATCAAAATCGGTTAAATCTCGTTATTTGCTATAGGAAATCATATATTTCTTGTGCGAAGTCACACGGTGTAATAATATACAAAATTACCGGATATTCGCATCTGTGTCAACTAAAGCATAAGCGCATTCACGAGAACCTCCAGAAAAAATAGTATGAAATACCTTTCTTCTTTACAGAAGCACTAGATAAATACCACGTCCTCATACCGAGGTATCCACGTATTTACTGAGTCTTTTGTAGCTATCAATACTACAGAATGTTTCAACCAGTCAGAGGCCTCAACCAGACCCGGTGTCTTTATCTGTTTTCAGCCAGTATTTTAGCTAGTATTTTAACCAGTATTTTAGCCGGAAGCTTAGTGAACCCTTCTAAGATTGACTGGTTGAACTAAATAGTTTTTTAAAAGACGTTAGTGTAACGATTATTCATTATCTAATAGAGTTACAAGCATAAAAAAGTCCCGGAGTCGTATTTACATTAGTTTATGCCTTTGTAAGAATAGAAAATGTATCAGCTTTCATTGAAAGAAAACTTTTTATGGATGACTACAATCATTTATTTGCCTTCGAAAACTCATTTCAAAATTTCTTATTTCGTGGATACAGAAGCAAATTTCGTGGAATAGCGACTAAAAATATATCAAAATATGTTCATAAAGCTATAAAGGTTATATGATAAATAATTAATGGATAATGGATCTATAACATTAAAATTGAGCGTAATTTCACAAAGGATCTTTGAATAAATTCTAAATGAACTCGCATCGAGACGTTCCAGAGAGGTTAAACAGCTATTGAAACGAATTCAAGCGGGTGTCTTTTTATGGAAGACTATAAAATAGCATAGATTATTTGATTCTCAATTCCATTCAGGTAACCACAGTAATTCATATAGATATATCTTGAAGAAAATTAACGATTGTAACCCTTATCGGTTTTGTAAGGACAGTGAGACAAGCGTCACCAAGATCAACTGATACTTTATTTGAATGCTCACGGAAATACATTACAAGGTGCGGACGGAAACGTAGGATGACGTTGGCGCCAAGTCAGATTGAAGTGCCCGCCAAAATATATGTGTTTTCTTACACTTACAAATATATGAATTATGGGTTAACAAAAACATGTTATGAAACGATACATATATCAAAATGTAGCTCTGGTAGAGCGGAATATATATACATAGGACACCACAGTATGGCGAAGAGAGAATTTAAATAAATAAGTAGTTTGTCGATTTTCTGGACGACGAAGGGATCGGTGTCCTTACAAGTACTCCCCCCCCCCCAAGACATCGGGCGGCGTAGAGGGCTGATGATCAATCTTCGTATCTCTTCGGGCGTCGGAGGGTTCCTCTTGTTTTTGAACGGAGGGGCGCGCTGGCGGTCGGTGTAAGGATCTCTTCCTCTTGTCGTCGTTTGATGATTTTTCCTTCGTTGGGCGGCTTGTTTTGTGGCGGAACTCTGGGTCTGCCAGGTCCAGCGGAGGCGGTGTCGCTTCCTTCGAGAAACGCTGGTTTCACGGGGTCTATTGAGACCCAGTCCTCTTGGCCATGGACGTCGAGAAGGAAGGCTTTCGTTGTCTTTTTAATTACCCGGTAGGGACCTCGATAAGGTCTAGTCAGTGGTTGTCGATGAGCGTCGACACGGACGAAAACGTACTTGCAGTCATCCAGGCTTTTTGGCTTGAAGTGCTTGGTTCTGTCCTGGTAAGTTTTGAGACACGGTCTGAACTTCCTGGCGATGTCCCTTAGGTGATCCAGCTGCGTGTCATCGGTTGATGAGGGAAAGAATTCGCCAGGAACTGCGAGCGCTTCCCCGTAAACTTTTTCGGCGGGCGAAGGTTTGCCGTCTGCGCGAGGGGCGGTGCGAAGGCCGAGGAGTACCCAAGGAAGTCGTGATTTCCAGTCCCCGTCGGTGCAGCTCGCCATCAGGGACGCCTTGAGGGCGCGGTGCGTTCTTTCGACCATGCCGTTTGCCGCGGGGTTGTATGCCGTGGTGCTGTGGAGCGTCGTCCCCATCAGGTTCGCCAAAGCAAGCCAGGCTTTCTGAGAGGAAAGCGGGGCCTCTGTCAGTCGTGATGTCGTCAGGAACGCCAAACTTGCTCACCCAGCTTGACAGGAGGGCTTCGGCACATGCTTGAGTCGTAGCTTCGGTCATCGGCGATGCCTCCAACCACCTCGTGGAGCGATCGATGATCGTAAGTAGGTAGCGAGCGGATCCAGAAGGGGGCAATGGCCCCACGACGTCGATGTGTATATGTCCGAAACGTCTTTTTGGCTGGGGAAAATCGCCCACCCCCGATTCGGTGTGACGGCTGACCTTGCTTGACTGGCAGTTGATGCATGACCTCGCCCATTCCCGGGCATCCTTTTTTATCCCTGGCCAGACAAACTTTTCAGACAGAAGGCGAGCGGTGGTGCGTCCTGAGGGGTGCGAAAGTCCATGGATGATATCGAATATTTTCCTTCTGCAGGAGGCTGGTACCCAGGGACGAGGGCGGCCCGTGCTGGTGTTGCAAAGAATAGTTACTCCTGCTGGTCCGAGGGGAACCGCACTTATCTTGAGCACGGATGGCTCCGTCAGGTGAACCTGTGCTTCTCGGTCGGTGCGTTGTTCGGTTGCGAGATTGGCGTAGTCGATTCCCAGGTGGATCGCGTCAATTTCAATCCTTGAAAGGGCGTCCGCGACTGGGTTTTTCTTTCCTGGGACGTAACGTATGGTGCACTCGAATTCTGCGATTGATGCGAGATGACGTTGTTGTCGGGATGACCATGCGTCCGTTGATTTCGTGAAGGCGTGGACGAGGGGTTGATGATCCGTTGCAATTGTGAAGGGGGTATCCTCCAAGATGTGCCTGAAGAGGCAGACGGCGAGGTAGACGGCGAGGAGTTCCCTATCGAAGGTGCTGTATCTTGTTTCGGCGGGTTTCAATTTCTTGCTGAAGAATGCCAGCGGGCGAGGAGAACCATCGACGAGTTGCTCAAGCACAGCCCCGCAGGCGACGTTGCTGGCGTCGGTCGTTAGTCGCAGGGGCGCGTTGTCGTCGAAATGAGCCAGGGTGGTGGCATTCGCAAGGGCATCCTTCGTCCGAGCGAATGCCTGTTGCTGGGGCAAGCCCCACTCGAGTTTTTTTGCTTTTCCTTTCAGGACGTCGTCGAGGGGTGACAGGGTTTGTGCAATGTTGGGGATGAAGCGCCTGTAGTAATTGACCATTCCCAAGAACTCCTGAAGTTGGCGGATGGTCGTAGGCATTGGGAACTTCCTGATGGCGTCGACTTTGGTTGTCATGGGTTTTACCCCGCGCGAGGATACACGGTGACCAAGGAAATCCACTCCCTCCGTACCGAACGTACATTTGTCAAAGCGTACGACTAGGCCGTTCTCCTGTAGGCGCTTTAGGACGGTGCGGACGTGTCCCCGGTGTTCCTCCTTGGTTTTCGAGAATATCAGGATGTCGTCGACGTAGCAGACACAGAAAGGTAGGTCACCCAGAATGCTATCCATTAGTCGTTGGAAGGTCGCCCCGGCGTTGCGTAGACCGAAGGTTGAGTATGCGAAGGTGTAGGATCCGAACGGCGTTACAATGGCAGTTTTCGGGATATCTTCCGGGAATACGGGGACCTGGAAGTAAGACTTGAGAAGGTCCATCTTCGTAAAAAAACTTTGCTCCGTGCAACGCGTTCGTTAGGTTCTGCATGTTGGGCAGCGGGTAATGATCGGGCGTTGTGATGAGGTTGAGGCGCCTGTAGTCGCCGCAAGGTCTCCAAGACCCGTCCGGCTTTTTAACCATGTGCAGGGGTGATGCCCAGGGGCTCGATGCTTTCTTACAGATACCCATGCGTGAGTGGGAGGTCCTGTCGTTGTGATGTGGTGGTAGATACCATGCTTGGACGGGGAACCTGGCGAGTTTCGGAGCTCGGGCTTGAAAACCTCGGGAAACTCTCGTAGGAGGTCGGCGTAGGGGTGCGTTGTTACGGCGGATACGGACACTGTTGCAGGGCCGTGTTCTAGGGCGCGAGACTGGCAGGTTCCCGTGTCGATGAGACGTCTGTTAGCGACATCGACGAGGAGTCCATGGTGGGCGAGGAAATCCGCACCGAGGAGGGGGTGATTGACGTCGGCGATAGCGAAGGGCCAAGAATACGAACGGCCCATGATAGATATCTTGAGGGTCTTGATTCCATAGCACCGTATGGGAGATCTGTTGGCGGCGATGAGTGAGGGAGCATTTTTGTCGGGACCACGGTCTAGGTCGGACTTCGAAGGAGGGAACGTTGACTGCATTGCGCCGGTGTCCACCATGAGTCTACGGTTGGAAATGGTATCGAGGATACAGAAACCAATCTTGTTATGGTTAACTGCGGCCGCGATGGTGGCAGGTGGATGCTTCTGGCGTCGTCTTCTAGGGAAACTGCATGGTGCTCTACATTTCTTGCCGTCACTGCCGAACTGTTGGTGGTAGAAGCACCATGCTGGGTTAGGCCTAGGGTTTGGTCGCATCGGTTGCGGTGGTTTCTTTCTTGATAGAATGTTGATCTCGTCGTCCTCGAGGGCCATTGCCGAGGAGTCTATGGAAGAGCAGCTGCTGAAGGAGGAGAACGGAGGCGGAGTTGACGATGATGCTCCGAGGCGAGATGCTTTGGAGGCCTCGTGGAGCTTCTGAGCCTTCGACATGAGTTCGTTCATCGGGAGCGTGTCGGCGTCTGTCAATTGGGCCCGTACGTCCTGTGGTAGGCGTCGAAGAAAGATCTCGCGAGATAAGCTAATCTCACGTCGTCGGCCGTTGCTGTCTGTTTCGGGGAGCATGAGCAGGCCGGTTAGCTCGTCCCACGCCTCGACAGGAGAGGTGTCACCCATGGGCTTTCCGGCGAGGTCCAGTACTTTCTGTGCCCTTGCTGAGACGGAGAGGGAGTAGTTACCGATGAGTTTCGTTCTCAGGTCGTCGTATGAAACTTGGCTGGCCTGGGCGGCGAGCCATGGGGAAATCTTGTCGAATACTTCTTCAGGTATGGAGGTGAGAACGATGTCAGCCTTGGCGCAGGAGTCGCTGAGTCTAGCGACGCAGAAGAGTACGTCCGCTCTCAGGAACCAGGAAGCGGTGTTGTGTTGAGAAAAGGGCGGCAGTTTGACTTTGGGCGTGGAGGCGAGGCCGTTGGGTGCGATGGGTGTGTTGCTTCCTGCATCGTGGCCAGACGACGAGTCGGCGAAGAGGTGAGGAGTTGATATGTCGGTTAAGCTCATCCTACTGCCTTACGTTCACCGAAGTGTGGGAGAACCAAAGGCAGGTTCGTGCCTAAGGTAACGGAGTATGTAGAAGGTAGCACGGCCGTAATAAGTCCGTTAATGGCAAAGCCAAAACCGCTGATGCTACTTTCAACTCCGGGGTCACCAGTTGTAAGGACAGTGAGACAAGCGTCACCAAGATCAACTGATACTTTATTTGAATGCTCACGGAAATACATTACAAGGTGCGGACGGAAACGTAGGATGACGTTGGCGCCAAGTCAGATTGAAGTGCCCGCCAAAATATATGTGTTTTCTTACACTTACAAATATATGAATTATGGGTTAACAAAAACATGTTATGAAACGATACATATATCAAAATGTAGCTCTGGTAGAGCGGAATATATATACATAGGACACCACAGTGTGGCGAAGAGAGAACTTAAATAAATAAGTAGTTTGTCGATTTTCTGGACGACGAAGGGATCGGTGTCCTTACAGTTTCATTGTAGTGTATTACATGGCAATGTATCCTAGTATTCCAACTACTTTTTCTTATAGGAAAAATTACGCTCCCTTCGAAAATAACACTCGTTCCCGTCGCAAATGAATAGTTACAGAAATATATATACATCTACATCCTCCGATAATGGGGGACCCCCTTTGGGAACCCGGGGTTTTGGGTGGGGAAAACATACTGGGGAACCGATATATAACCGTAAATCAGTCCTTTTCTTCTCTATACATTTCCTTCTTGTATTTATTATAACCGTAGGAAAATACAAATCAGTATAACTGGATATATTTGGGAGGAGCCGTTTCAAAGGTTATTTCTTGTAGTAATACAGTAACCAGTGCTGCCAACGCCTGATGTAGATTAAATGTTAGCATTCCATACCTGATGTAGATCAAATGTTAGCATTCCATGCTAACATTAGCACCCATTTGTACGTACGTTCGTTCGCACCAGTTTCCGACCTGCGCATATATAACCCCCCTGCGCAGGAGTTTCTCTCCCTAATTACTCTTTTTTTTACCGTATTATTTTCTCATTGTATATTCCCATTCACTATTATTTATCATACATTCCATTTTCCCTTCCTATATTGGGTTTATTTGTTTGGTTATTTCCTTTCCCATTTGTACGTATGTTCGTTCGCACCAGTTTCCGTCCTGCGCATATATCACCCCCCTTCGCAGGAGTTTCCTCTCCCCAATTACTCTTTTTATTACCGTGTTATTTTCTCATTTTATATTCCCATTCAATATTATTTATCATTCATTCCATTTTACCTTCCTATATTGGGTTTATTTGTTTGGTTATTTCTTTATCTCTTCCCGGTTGCACATAAATACTTACTCTGGACTAGTTTTTTTATCCAGTTAATTCTCGGTATGATCACCTCATTTTATATTCCCATTCAATATTATTTACCGTTCATTCCATTTTATCTTCCTATATTGTTTTTATTTATTTTTGTTGGTTAGTTCCTTTTCTCTCCTCTGTGTCTTATAAACCTTTTCTTGGTCTAGTTTCCGTATTTAGTTCATTCATGTTTCCCCGCTTGTGTTCTTTGTTTTTCCCTTAACCAATCACCACTCTAGGCCTATGCAGATATCTCCCTACCCCACCCCCTTCCTTTATCTCTTTGACCGCTCTTTTCATACCCTTTGTTCCAATGCCTTTCCCGTTGTAACCTTTGACCTGGTGAGACGTTCTTCATTACAAGTGCGGTTTCTTTTTTCGTATTTTGAGATGGAGCATATTATAGAAACTTGTACCGGCTGCAGTATTCCATACCTAAAAGCAGTGGCTCAATTCCATGGTGATTTTTTTGATGCTTCGGGTAATGTTGAGCATTTTCTTAAATCTCACAACGTTATTCCTCAGCATTTAAACTGCCCCAAGTGTCGTTCTCTTTTATCTTATAGGGCAGACATTCACGGGTTTTATTGCTCTACTGAAACCACCATCCGTAAAACTAAGAAGAATCGTCGTTGTGGTTAGGTCTCTTCCTTCCGTGTCCATCAAGTTTCGTCGTTTTCTTCATAAAAGTAAGTCATTCCTCAATAGTCATTATTCGTGTTTTGTGACCGGGGTACTTCTAGGTAAGGTTAGGTGGGTTTGCTAGGTTCTGTGGCCTTTCTGTACTTTTTATATATTGCGTAACAGTTATATGGAAAAATTATTTAATATACCTGTGGAAATATTTAGTAGTTCTACCACTAGTAATGTCATCGTGTCGTTGGTAGTTCTGTGTACCATTCGTCACCGTTGGTAGTACTGTGTATCAAGGTAAGTCATTCCCCAATTCTTATTATATGTGTTTTGTGACCGGGGTACTTCTAGGCAAGGTTAGGTGGGTTTGTTAGGTTCTGTGGCCTTTTGGTACTCTTTATTTATTGTGTAATAGTTATATGGAATAATTATTTAGTTTACGTATGGAAAGATTTATTATTTCTATCTCTAGTAATGACATCGTACCGTTGGTAACACTGTGTACCATTCGTCAATGTTGGTAGTTCTGTCAACCATTGGTAACGTTGCTAATGTTATCGTCCCCTACATCTGTTGTTCAAATATTTTAACTCAATATATATGTCAAAAGTGTTAATATTTATATGGTTCATTTGTATTGTATTTCATTGTGTGATTTCGCACAGGAAATATATGATTTCCTATAGTAGATATCGTGATTTAACTGGTTTTCACATTCATTTCATCCGTAATAACATCAACCAATTCGCCAACTTATAGCTAATTGGTTGATCTGTTTGTTTGCGATTGAAATGATCATCAGAATCGGTTAAATCGCGTTATTTGCTATAGGAAATCATATATTTCTTGTGCGAAATCACACCATGTAATTCTATACAAAATTACCCAATTATCAATGTTTCATACATTTCTTTTTTTCTCTCGCAAAGGTTGGATTCTACAAGATTCAGCTCTTACGGTCTATCTGGTGAAATAGCCATTCAGTTACAGTATCAAGCAAAATTGTTAACCTGGACGGGAAGATCGAAGTAAGTCTAGAAATCGGCAAAGTAGATAATTATAAATTGTGCTCTGGAATGGGGCCACATACTCACATCACTACCATCTCTTGCTGGAGTGAGAGCATTGCCTTTGTCTCCAGAATACCTTGATTTTGGTTGATTTAAAGAACTAAACAGGATCTTTATATTTCCTTTATCATTGTCAAAAATTGACATTTATTCCCCTTGAATAAAAGTATTCTTAGTTTTAAGTGTGTTCGTTTTCTAATGTATTTCACAGTTTCTATGAATATGTGTTTAAAATGTGATTATTTTACTCCACAGAAGTAGTTTTATTATATTAACTATATCAATGAGTTTGTATGAGTTAGTATAATAATATTTAAAGTAATAAGCTAACTTTCTTGCAAATTTTATCCATCTAGATCAGATGAAATGACGTATCATCCCACTGTTGTCAAACTTCTTCCTGTGGAGATTATATATGTTGTTTGATTATTGTAAGGGCACATGCCAGTAATTTAAACTTGCCTTTTGGACGAAACCCCCTTTTTTTTTGTATGTTGGGTTACAATTAAATCACTTAATGTTTGTTACGTAACCCTTGCAAATTTGTAAATGTGACGCGGGCGGGCTTCTACCAGCGGACTCCAAAAGGCAAGTAATTAGAAGATATTCTCCTGAATCCGACCGCCATCATCACCTCGTGAACCATCGCATCATTGCAGCAATGTTTTTATAAGAATACTCTGTAACCCCGTTTGATATTTGTTTAATTTTTTATCAAGTAACGTAAATTTTGTTCATTTGTGGTAATGTTAATGTTCGCTCTTTAACGTAACTCTGATGATTTTTGTTTGTGTACTTAAAATATTAAATCTAGATCATACTTTTTAATTGAGTCTTTGTGAACCCGTGTGGCATCACCCCCAAAAGAATCGGTGCAGGAAATATAGTTTGAATCAAAGGTAAACGGCAGATGTCTCTTAAGTAAGTTTGTTTCCCAGTTCTGTAACTTGGCCTCGTGCAAAGCTGGTGCACGAGGGTTTACAGTTTAAAGAAAGTTATCATATGTGGTTGTAAATTCTCCAGTGTTTCACCACAATATATGTATATATATATATATATATATATATATATATATATATATATATATATATATATATATATATATATGTGTGTGTGTGTGTGTGTGTGTGTGTGTGTGTGTGTGTGTGTGTGTAGGTGTAATGTGTGTATACTGCAAATAAGTTTATATATCTTTCCTAATTTGCGTGTTATTTTCAACATTTTAACAAGAAGAGGTTATCTCTGCAACAATATTGGTTGGTTTAACCTCCCTCGTGTGATAAAGTCCCAATTGAAAAGACAAGACCCTGGTTCAATAATGATTATAGACGTGCTTATTTGGAAGAGGAGGGGGCGTCTCTATTGGTCAGAGAGTTTATGCTTCAACTGAAAAAGAATATAATAATAGAAACCCTTTCTGGTACAATCAGGTACATAAGTGGTGGACTACCCTTAAATCTGCGCACTTTGGTGTAAATGCAACAGTTCCTCCTTTACTTAAACCAGATGGCTATGTCACTCACTGTCCCAAGGAAAAGGCAACCCTTTTGGCTGATGTGTTTGACAGTAAACAGAGTTATGAGAAACTTGAACTTCCTCATTCCTGTTTTCCTAAGTCTAAACTAACTAGTTTAGCTTCTAGATCTCGTGAAATTAAAGATCTGTTGATGGACCTGGATGCTTATGGAGATGTAGACCCTAATTGCATATTTTCTTAATCTTTTATTAAAGAACCCTTTTTTTCACAAATTAGGTAAATGTGTTTGTGGTAGATCTAGCCTGGCTGATTACAGTCCAATTTCCATAACTTCCATATTATTTAAAGTTTTGGAACGTCTTTTGGCATAACGTTTAAATATATATGCCAAAGGTAATAATCCGTTCCCTAGCTTGCAATCTGGTTTTTGTAAAGGCCTTGGAGGATGTGATGCCCTTCTTACAATTTCCAATGCTATACAGAAATCCCTTGATTGTGGCCAGGAAATTCGTATGATTAGCCTTGATTTTAGTGCTGCCCTTGACCGTGTTGATCATTAGGCCCTTGTATTCAAACACAAACAGTTGGATAAAACTTCCATCCAGTTGAAATTTATGGATCGACATTGCTTATATAATGGATTTGCCCCGGTCATGAAGGCACGTGAAAGGGAGGCCTATAATAAATCTCTCTCTCTCTCTCTCTCTCTCTCTCTCTCTCTCTCTCTCTCTCTCTCTCTCTCTCTCTCTCTCTCTTCCCCAATTAATTGGCAATATTGATTTAATTGTTCTGTGCAAAAAAGTCTTAGGAATTTAAATAGATTTACTGGAGCTTAAACTTAAGGACGTATTTTTTTACGAATTTGTTTCTGTGTTCGTTTTCAACCCCTTGGGCATTTCTGTTATTGTTAATCTTTAGAGACTTCTAACTAAACCTTACATAGAACAGATTTGTATATTTCTGTCATTTCTCTCAAATAGGGCGAGAAAGACAGTCGTGGTGTCTGTATTTCACCAAAGAAATATTTACATACATGTAACAAAAACAGAATTATATTTTCTAGGCATTTATAGAGAATATAGAATACAATGCATATAATGCACAGGTAATACTTGCAGCCTAATATGCTAGATTATTCTAATGCCAACATTAATGAAGACTAAATAAACATCATCTTTAATTGCTCGATGTGGGAAGGAGCGAAATATTTAGAATAATTAACCTTTGTTGTAATCCAGGTAAAGACCTCTCGCAAGGCGAGACACCTCGTCCCGTCCATTGCTTTGGAACGCCATCAATAGTTTCTTGTCGTAACTCGGCCACGAGAAAAAAAAAATACAAAAAAAACAATACAAAAAAAATACAAAAAAGAAAAAAAAATAATTGTCTCGAATGTTTAAAGGTTCAAAAACCTCTCATGGATGACAGAAGCAAGGGATGGGACATTCTCCTGGAAACCAACCATATGGGGAACAGCCCTTTCGAGCGCCAACTGGCCCTGTGATAATTGCCAGACTAGAGTAAAGTTGGAAGGACAAACGAGCGCCTTAGCTTTGGTACATTCGAGCACGGAATATACATAGTCAGTTCACCATGGCCTTTCAAATCGTCCAGACCAACCAAGGAAGACCGTCTTTGACATTGGATGGTTACCACTACAGAAAAGATAAAGAACTAAAAAATGGAAATATCTCGTGGAGGTGTGCAAGCACCACAACTCGCTGCAAGAGTAGGCTACACACCGACTCTGATTTACAAGTGATAGTTGTTCTCCCAAATGATCATATTCACCTACCAGATCAGAGGGCCATCGACAGAAGAATGTTGAGGACAACTGCAAAGAGGAAAGCTACAGAAGATATAACTATACGGCCTAATAAACTCCTTCGAAAGGAACTTGTAAAGATGCATGATGAAAACAGTCTAAAACCTGAAGACTTGAAATCAACGGCAAAAGCAGTGTACAGAGAGAGAATGAAATTCTATGGTAAACTTCCAGTGTCAAGAAGTGAAGTGCATATGCTACTAAAAGAGAGAGAATTGAAGACGTCCAAGGGAGAACCATTTGTCTGTGTAAATAATGAAGAAGAAGAAATTATCATATTCTCATGCCTGACCAATCTAATGACTTTGTGCAATGTGCATGAACTTTTTATGGATGGCACTTTCCAATATTGCCCTAAATTTTTTATGCAAATGTATACCATACATGGCTTTCAGAATGGACATTATGTGCCACTCGTTTTTATGCTGCTCCCAGGACGAAGCAAAGAGATATACACGAAGGCTTTTAATTTTCTTTTAAGTATTCTGAATAGTCATTGTCTTGAATTTTCTCCAGAGTCTATACATGTGGACTTTGAGCAAGCAGTAATTAATACATTAGAAAATTTATGTCCAACAAGTATCATCAAATGTTGCAAATTCCACCTTGGACAAAGCTGGTGGAGAAAAATCCAAGAACTAGGGCTTTCAAATGATTTTAAAAGTGGTAGTGAAAATGGAAAATGGTTGAAGTCCTTTTTCGGGCTATCATGCCTTGAACCCTCTGACGTAGAAGATAGTTTTGTGGAGGATATAATGTCAATTGCACCAACTGATACTAAAAGTGTTCAGTTTGCTGATTATGTAACAACAAACTATATTAGCTCTGACTCCAAGTTCCCCCCAAATCTTTGGGCAGAAGCACCATCAGAAACTCGTAGAACAACAAATGGACCAGAGGCATTTCACAAACATTTTAATAGTCAATTTTATTCCAGCCATCCCTCTTTGCATGTATTTGTTAACGTTATTTCAGAGATACAGACCGACACTTACATTAAAATCAGAAGCCTGGGTGAAGAAAAACCACGAAGAAAATGCTACCGACTTAAAGAGAAGAAACTTGTGGCACTGTTTAAGGAATACATGGAAGGCTCCATATCTAGACTTCAGTATATTAAACGAGCTGCTTTTAAATTTTTACCAATTAATATTTAGGAATGTATTTTTTTTCTGAATAGCATACTTGTTTTCATTATTACCTATATGGTGTTTAAGATAGAAAAAAACGGGTATTTTATTGTAGACAGCAAAAGCCTCAGACGATTTTTAAGGCAGTTGAGTGGCTGTTTTATATTTTGTGTGGTTGTTCCAGAGAAGAAAGACATATGGAAAAAAAAAAAAAAATAGGTCCGGAACCCTCCTATCAGCGCTCATTTGTACTGAAATTTTGTCGCTTGTTTGGGCATCACTCTAAGGCTCAAATTGGCTAATTTTTGGCGCTTGATTGTCCTCTGTCGGCGCTCAATTGGGGTGCTCCGAACCATATGTATTGTTGTACATATGATAAGAGGCAGAAGTCCCTCTCCAGCTAGGACCAAGGAGGGCCAGGCAATAGCTGCTGACTCAGGCAATAGGTGCCGCCAACCCCCCATCCTTAGCTCACAAGGATGGTGAGGTTGCAGACACTACAAGAAACTATGAAGTTCGAGCGGGACTCGAACCCCAGTCCGGCGAGCGTCAGGCAGGGACGGTTCTTAAGGCCACCGCAGCCGTTCAAAGGATTTATCGAAGTATGAGGCAATCTCTCTCTCTCTCTCTCTCTCTCTCTCTCTCTCTCTCTCTCTCTCTCTCTCTCTCTCTCTCTCTCTCTCTCTCTCTCGTAGAAAAATAACCTAACAGTTACTTGTTTGATTTTCACTTGAATATTTATGATGCAGAGCCATTTTTCCCCCGAAATGGTCTTACTTTTTTCCTCGACCAAAGATCCCTTGACTCACATTGCTTCCTCAAGAGTTTATTTAACGTTAAATTAACAACATCTCAAATCCCTTTTCGTCTTTAGCGCCATTTTTATGTTATTTTCAAATTTTGATCTATGTTCTGGCAATGATAGGTGCAGATTCTCTCTCTCTCTCTCTCTCTCTCTCTCTCTCTCTCTCTCTCTCTCTCTCTCTCTCTCTCTCTCTTGTGTCCCTGTATATTTCAAAACCAATCTCTCTCTCTACCTATCTGCTTTGTGTCCATGCATATCTCAAAACAACACTCTCTCTCTCTCTCTCTCTCTCTCTCTCTCTCTCTCTCTCTCTCTCTCTCTCTCTCTCTCTCTCTCTCTCGTGTCCCTGCATATTTCAAACACCATAAAAGATTCTATTTCAAATTCCTTTATTGATAAAGGAAAGCTCTTTAGAGCGCATGACAGCAATATTTGTCAGATAAAAAAGAGATCTATAGAAATTCAAGAGAACTAGATTATGGGACAAGGTTTAAATGTTTATATAAATTTTTATCTGCTATTGCTGTCGTAAATGTACATTGAAATATTGACCTTATTAAGCTATGGGAATGTCACCTGATATAAATGTGAGATGCAACTATTTCATCCTCATTAGATCAAGTATTCAAGTGTTTTTATCATCAATATTTTTCCCTATTGGAGCCCTTGGCCTTATAGCATCTTGCTTTTCCAACTAGGGTTGTAGCTTGGCTAATAATAATAATAATAATAATAATAATAATAATAATAATAATAATAATAATAATAATAATAATAATAATAATAATAATTGAGGTTTTTTCTTTTGAGGAAGTAAAGGCTGATTTTGAAAAATTCCGTATCGAATTTATTTTTTTCACAAAATTTGTGAAAACCCTCATTTATGATTTCTCTTATAACAAGCTTTCTGAAAATTTTCAAAAAGATATTGGACAATATTTGGTGAATATATTGCAATAAGTCCGGAAATTTACTTCTGTTTTATTATTTCTCTCGTATTTTCTTTCAGTGACTTCTCTATCTATATACCAATGCACTTCCCCCAATTTTGGAGGGTAGCAGACATCAAACAAAGGAAGAAAATAGGATCTTTCCTCACTACGCTCCTCCAAGCCTGACGAGGGATTCAGCCGAGTTTGGCTGGTACTGCTAGGATGCCACAGCCCACCCTCCCACGCGTTGTTTCTGGCACTGACATTGTGCTCAGTGACATGATGAATCTTTATTCTTGGAAAAGAAATACAAAAATTGATTTTAGGATGTTTGTTTTATTAATTCACTTCTCTGCAATGTGCTTTCCTTTCTGAAATAGCCGTTGAAGTATCAGTATTAAATAATGAATAAGATATCTTTTGCTTTTGAATGAAAGTTGTGACTGATACATTCTCATTGACAAACTGCATATGAATAGTAGGTTCCCAAAAGTTAATCTCGTTTAGGGTTGTGGTGGCTGAAGTGGTAACATCCCTGACTAGTGGATGCCCGACTGGGGTTCGAGTCCTGCTCAAACTCGTTAGTTCCTTTGGTCGTTCCAACCTTTCATTCACACGACAAACATCCACTTCAACTGAATCTTTATCAAGGAATAGAAGATCCCCAAACCCTAGATCTGGAAGAATGAATCTAGTTATTGGACCTTTCATTCACATGACAAGATCCATTACAAGTGAATCTTTATCAATAAACAGAAGATACCAAATCCTAGATCTGGAATAATGTATCCAGTTATTGGACTTTTCATTCACATGACAAATTCCATTACAAGTGAATCTTTATCAAGGAACAGAAAATACCAAATCATAGATATGGAAGAATGTATCTAGTTATTGGACCTTTCATTCACATGACAAGATCCATTACAAGTGAATCTTTATCAAGGAACAGAAAATACCAAATCATAGATCTGGAAGAATATATCCAGTTATAGGACCTTTCATTCACGTGACAAGATTCATTACAAGTGAATCTTTATCAAGGAACAGAAGATACCAAATCATAGATCTGGAAGAATGTATCCAGTTATAGGACCTTTCATTCACATGACAAGATTCAATACAAGTGAATCTTTATCAAGGAACAGAAGATACCAAATCATAGATCTGGAAGAATGTATCCAGTTATAGGACCTTTCATTCACATGACAAGATTCATTACAAGTGAATCTTTATCAAGGAACAGAAGATACCAAATCATAGATCTGGAAGAATGTATCCAGTTATAGGACCTTTCATTCACATGATAAGATCCATTACAAGTGAATCTTTATCAAGGAACAGAAGATACCAAATCCTAGATCTGGAAGAATGTATCTAGTTATTGGACCTTTCATTCATATGACAAAGATCCAGTACAAGTGAATCTTTATCAAGGAACAGAAGACACCAAATCCTAGATCTGGAAGAATGTATCCAGTTATAGGACCTTTCATTCACATGACAAAGATCCAGTACAAGTGAATCTTTATCAAGGAACAGAAGATACCAAATCCTAGATCTGGAAGAATGTATCGAGTTATAGGACCTTTCATTCACATGACAAGATCCATTACAAGTGAATCTTTATCAAGGAACAGAAGATACCAAATCATAGATCTGGAAGAATGAATCTAGTTATTGGACCTTTCATTCACATGACAAGATCCATTACAAGTGAATCTTTATCAAGGAACAGAAGATACCAAATCCTAGATCTGGAATAATGTATCCAGTTATTGGACTTTTCATTCACATGACAAAGATCCATTACAAGTGAATCTTTATCAAGGAACAGAAGATACCAAATCCTAGATCTGGAATAATGTATCCAGTTATTGGACTTTTCATTCACATGACAAATTCCATTACAAGTGAATCTTCATCAAGAAACAGAAGATACCGAATCCTAGATCTGGAAGAATGTATCTAGTTATTGGACCTTTCATTCATAAGACAAAGATCCAGTACAAGTGAATCTTTATCAAGGAACAGAAGACACCAAATCCTAGATCTGGAAGAATGTATCCAGTTATAGGACCTTTCATTCACATGACAAAGATCCAGTTAACTGAATCTTTATCAAGGAACAGAAGATACCAAATCATAGATATGGAAGAATGTATCTAGTTATTGGACCTTTCATTCACATGACAAGATCCATTACAAGTGAATCTTTATCAAGGAACAGAAAATACCAAATCATAGATCTGGAAGAATATATCCAGTTATAGGACCCTTCATTCACATGACAAGATTCAGTACAAGTGAATCTTTATCAAGGAACAGAAGATACCAAATCATAGATCTGGAAGAATGTATCCAGTTATAGGACCTTTCATTCACATGACAAGATTCAATACAAGTGAATCTTTATCAAGGAACAGAAGATACCAAATCATAGATATGGAAGAATGTATCCAGTTATAGGACCTTTATTCACATGATAAGATCCATTACAAGTGAATCTTTATCAAGGAACAGAAGATACCAAATCATAGATCTGGAAGAATGTATCCAGTTATAGGACCTTTCATTCACATGACAAGATTCAATACAAGTGAATCTTTATCAAGGAACAGAAGATACCAAATCATAAATATGGAAGAATGTATCCAGTTATAGGACCTTTCATTCACATGATAAGATCCATTACAAGTGAATCTTTATCAAGGAACAGAAGATACCGAATCCTAGATCTGGAAGAATGTATCTAGTTATTGGACCTTTCATTCATATGACAAAGATTCATAACAAGTGAATCTTTATCAAGGAACAAAAGATACCAAATCATAGATCTGGAAGAATGTATCCAGTTATAGGACCTTTCATTCACATGCCAAGATTCAATACAAGTGAATCTTTATCAAGGAACAGAAGATACCAAATCATAGATATGGAAGAATGTATCCAGTTATAGGACCTTTCATTCACATGACAAGATTCAATACAAGTGAATCTTTATCAAGGAACAGAAGATACCAAATCATAGATATGGAAGAATGTATCCAGTTATAGGACCTTTCATTCACATGATAAGATCCATTACAAGTGAATCTTTATCAAGGAACAGAAGATACCAAATCCTAGATCTGGAAGAATGTATCCAGTTATATGACCTTTCATTCACATGACAAAGATCCAGTAAAAGTGAATCTTTATCAAGGAACAGAAAACACTAAATCTTAGATCTGGAAGAATGTATCCAGTTATAGGACCTTTCATTCACATGACAAAGATCCAGTAAAAGTGAATCTTTATCAAGGAACAGAATATACCATATCCTAGATCTGGAAGAATGTATCTAGTTACTGGACCTTTCGTTCATATGACAAAGATCCAGTACAAGTGAATCTTTATTAAGGAACAGAAGATACCAAATCCTAGATCTGGAAGAATGTGTCTAGTTATTGGACCTTCCATTCACACGATAAATATCCAGTACAGGTGAATCTTTATCAAGGAACAGAATACACCAATCTTAGATCTGGAAGAATGTATCTAGTTATTGGACCTTTCATTCATATGACAAAGATCCAGTACAAGTGAATCTTTATCAAGGAACAGAAGATATCAATTGCTAGATCTGGAATAATGTATCCAGTTATTAGACCTTTCATTCTCATGACAAAGATCCAGTACAAGTGAATCTTAATCAAGGAAGAGAAAATACCAATTCCTAGATCTGGAATAATGTATCCAGTTATTGGACCTTTCATTCTCATGACAAAGATCCAGTACAAGTGAATCTTTATCAAGGAACAGAAAATACAAAATCCTAGATCTGAAAGAATGTACCCAGTTATTGGACCTTTCATTCACACGAAAAAGATCCAGTACAAGTGAATCTTTATCAAGGAATAGAAGATACTAAATCCTAGATCTGGAAGAATGTATCCAGTTATTGGACCTTTCATTCACACGACAGAGATCCAGTACAAGTGAATCTTTATCAAGGAATAGAAGATACTAAATCCTAGATCTGGAAGAATGTATCCAGTTATTGGACCTTTCATTCACACGACAGAGATCCAGTACAAGTGAATCTTTATCATGGAACAGAAGATACTAAATCCTAGATCTGGAAGAATGCATCTAGTTATTGGACCTTTCATAAACATGATAAATATCCAGTACAGGTGAATCTTTATCATGGAACAGAAAATACTAAATCCTAGATCTGAAAGAATGAATCTAGTTATTGGACCTTTCATAAACATGATAAATATCCAGTACAAGTGAATCTTTATCAAGAAACAGAAGATACTAAATCCTAGATCTGAAAGAATGAATCTAGTTATTAGACCTTTCATTCACATGACAAAGATCCAGTACAAGTGAATCTTTATCAAGGAACAGAAGATACCAAATCCTAGATCTGAAAGAATGTATCCAGTTATTGGACCTATCATTCACAAGAAAAAGATCCAGTACAAGTGAATCTTTATCAAGGAATAGAAGATACCAAATCCTAGATCTGGAAGAATGCATCTAGTTATTGGACCTTTCATTCACATGATAAAGATCCAGTACAGGTGAATCTTTATCAAGGGACAGAAGATACCAATTCCTAGATCTGGAAGAATGTATCTAGTTATTGGACCTTTCATTCACATGACAAAGATCCAGTACAAGTGAATCTTTATCAAAGAACAAGATACCAAATTCTAGATCTGGAAGAATGTATCGAGTTATTGGACGTTTCATTCACATGATAAAGATCCAGTACAAGTGAATCTTTATCAAGGAAGAGAATACACCAAATCTTAGATCTGGAATAATGTATCCAGTTATTGGACCTTCCATTCACATGACAAAGATCCAGTACAAGTGAATCTTTATCAAAGAACAAGATACCAAATTCTAGATCTGGAAGAATGTATCGAGTTATTGGACCTTTCATTCACATGAAAAATATCCAGTACAAGTGAATCTTTATCAAGGAACAGAAGATACCAATTACTAGATCTGGAAGAATGTATCCAGTTATTGGACCTTTCATTCACACGAAAAAGATCCAGTACAAGTGAATCTTTATCAAGGAACAGAAGATACCAATTACTAGATCTGGAAGAATGTATCCAGTTATTGGACCTTTCATTCACACGAAAAAGATCCAGTACAAGTGAATCTTTATCAAGGAACAGAAGATACCAAATCCTAAATCTGGAAGAATGTATCCAGTTATTGGACCTTCCATTCACATGACAATGATCCAGTACAAGTGAATTTTTATCAAGGAACAGAAGATACCAATTACTAGATCTGGAAGAATGTATCCAGTTATTGGACCTTTCATTCACACGAAAAAGATCCAGTACAAGTGAATCTTTATCAAGGAACAGAAGATACCAAATCCTAAATCTGGAAGAATGTATCCAGTTATTGGACCTTTCATTCACATGATAAATATCCAGTACATGTGAATCTTTATCAAGGAACAGAAGAAAACAAATCCTAGATCTGGAAGAATGTATCCAGTTATTGGACCTTTCATTCAAATGATAAATATCCAGTACAAGTGAATCTTTATCAAGAAATAGAACATACCAAATCCTATATCTGAAAGAATGAATCTAGTTATTGGACTTTTCATTCAAATGATAAATATACAGTACAAGTGAATCTTTATCAAGAAATAGAACATACCAAATCCTATATCTGAAAGAATGAATCTAGTTATTGGACCTTTCATTCACATGACAAAGATCCAGTACAAGTGAATCTTTATCAAGAAACAGAAAATGCTAAATTCTAGATCTGGAATAATGTATCCAGTTATTGGACCTATCATTCACACGAAAAAGATCCAGTACAAGTGAATCTTTATCAAGGAACAGAAGATGCCAAATTCTAGATCTGGAATAATGTATCCAGTTATTGGACCTTTCATTCACATGATAAAGATCCAGTACAGGTGAATCTTTATCAAGGGACAGAATATACCAATTCCTAGATCTGGAAGAATGTATCCAGTTATTGGACCTTTTGTTCACATGACAAAGATCCAGTACAAGTGAATATTTATCAAGGAACAGAAGATACCAATTCCTAGATCTGAAAGAATGTATCCAGTTATTGGACCTTTTGTTCACATGACAAAGATCCAGTACAAGTGAATATTTATCAAGGAACAGAAGATACCAAATCCTAGATATGGAAGAATGTATCCAGTTTTTGGACCTTTCATTAACATGACAAAGATCCAGTACAAGTGAATCTTTATCAAGAAACAGAAGATACCAATTCCTAGATCTGGAAGAATGTATCCAGTTATTAGACCTTTCGTTCACATGACAAAGATCCAGTACAAGTGAATCTTTATCAAGGAACAGAAGATACCAAATCCTAGATCTGGAAGAATGTTTCTAGTTTTTGGACCTTTCATTCATATGACAAAGGTCTATTACAAGTGAATCTTAATCATGGAACAGAAGACACCAATTCCTAGATCTGGAAGAATTTATCGAGTTATTGGACCTTTCATTCATATGACAAAGATCCAGTACAAGTGAATCTTAATCAAGGAACAGAAGATACCAAATCCTAGATATGGAAGAATGTATCCATTTATTGGACTTTTCATTGACGTGACAAAGATCCAGTACAAGTGAATCTTTATCAAAAAACAAAGATACCAAATCCTAGATCTGGAAGAATGTATCCAGTTATTGGACCTTTCGTTCACACGAAAAAGATCCAGTACAAGTGAATCTTTATTAAGGAACAGAAGACACCAATTCCTAGATCTGGAAGAATGTATCCAGTTATTGGACCTTCCATTCACATGACAGAGATCCAGTACAAGTGAATCTTTATCAAGGAACAGAAGATACCAAATTCTAGATCTGGAATAATGTATCCAGTTATTGGACCTTCCATTCACATAACAGAGATCCAGTACAAGTGAATCTTTATCAAGGAACAGAAGATACCAAATTCTAGATCTGGAAGAATGTTTCTAGTTATTGGACCTTTCATTCACATGATGAATATTCAGTACAGGTGAATCTTTATCAAGAAACAGAAGATACCAAATCCTACATCTAGAATATTATATCGAGTTATTGGACCTTTCATTCACATGACAAAGATCCAGTACAAGTGAATCTTTATCAAGGAATAGAAGATACCAATTCCTAGATCTGGAAAAATATATCCAGTTATTGGACCTTTCATTCACATGACAAACATCCAGTACAAGTGAATCTTTATCAAGGAACAGAAGATACCAAATTCTCGATCTGGAATAATGTATCCAGTTATTGGACCTTCCATTCACATGACAAAGATCCAGTACAAGTGAATCTATATCAAGGAACAGAATATACCAAATTCTAGATCTGGAATAATGTATCCAGTTATTGGACCTTTCATTCACATGACAAAGATCCAGTACAAGTGAATCTTTATCAAGGAACAGAAGATACCAAATTCTAGATCTGGAATAATGTATCCAGTTATTGGACCTTCCATTCACATAACAGAGATCCAGTACAAGTGAATCTTTATCAAGGAACAGAAGATACCAAATTCTAGATCTGGAATAATGTACCCAGTTTTTGGACCTTTCATTCTCATGACAAAGATCCAGTACAAGTGAATCTTTATCAAGGAACAGAAGATACCATATTCTAGATCTGGAATAATGTATCCAGTTATTGGACCTTTCATTCTCATGACAAAGATCCAGTACAAGTGAATCTTTATCAAGGAACAGAAGATACCAAATTCTAGATCTGGAATAATGTATCCAGTTATTGGACCTTTCATTCTCATGACAAAGATCCAGTACAAGTGAATCTTTATCAAGGAACAGAAGATACCAAATTCTAGATCTGGAATAATGTATCCAGTTATTGGACCTTTCATTCTCATGACAAAGATCCAGTACAAGTGAATCTTTATCAAGGAACAGAAGATACCAAATCATAGATCTGGAAGAATGTATCCAGTTATAGGACCTTTCATTCACATGACAAGATTCAATACAAGTGAATCTTTATCAAGGAACAGAAGATACCAAATCATAGATCTGGAAGAATGTATCCAGTTATAGGACCTTTCATTCACATGACAAGATTCATTACAAGTGAATCTTTATCAAGGAACAGAAGATACCGAATCCTAGATCTGGAAGAATGTATCCAGTTATAGGACCTTTCATTCACATGATAAGATCCATTACAAGTGAATCTTTATCAAGGAACAGAACATACCGAATCCTAGATCTGGAAGAATGTATCTAGTTATTGGACCTTTCATTCATATGACAAATATCCAGTACAAGTGAATCTTTATCAAAGAACAGAAGACACCAAATCTTAGATCTGGAAGAATGTATCCAGTTATAGGACCTTTCATTCACATGACAAAGATCCAGTACAAGTGAATCTTTATCAAGGAACAGAAGATACCAAATCCTAGATCTGGAATAATGTATCGAGTTATAGGACCTTTCATTCACATGACAAGATCCATTACAAGTGAATCTTTATCAAGGAACAGAAGATACCAAATCATAGATCTGGAAGAATGAATCTAGTTATTGGACCTTTCATTCACATGACAAGATCCATTACAAGTGAATCTTTATCAAGGAACAGAAGATACCAAATCCTAGATCTGGAATAATGTATCCAGGTATTGGACTTTTCATTCACATGACAAATTCCATTACAAGTGAATCTTTATCAAGGAACAGAAGATACCAAATCCTAGATCTGGAATAATGTATCCAGTTATTGGACTTTTCATTCACATGACAAATTCCATTACAAGTGACTCTTCATCAAGGAACAGAATATACCGAATCCTAGATCTGGAAGAATGTATCTAGTTATTGGACCTTTCATTCATAAGACAAAGATCCAGTACAAGTGAATCTTTATCAAGGAACAGAAGACACCAAATCCTAGATCTGGAAGAATGTATCCAGTTATAGGACCTTTCATTCACATGACAAAGATCCAGTTAACTGAATCTTTATCAAGGAACAGAAGATACCAAATCATAGATATGGAAGAATGTATCTAGTTATTGGACCTTTCATTCACATGACAAGATCCATTACAAGTGAATCTTTATCAAGGAACAGAAAATACCAAATCATAGATCTGGAAGAATATATCCAGTTATAGGACCCTTCATTCACATGACAAGATTCATTACAAGTGAATCTTTATCAAGGAACAGAAGATACCAAATCATAGATCTGGAAGAATGTATCCAGTTATAGGACCTTTCATTCACATGACAAGATTCAATGCAAGTGAATCTTTATCAAGGAACAGAAGATACCAAATCATAGATATGGAAGAATGTATCCAGTTATAGGACCTTTCATTCACATGATAAGATCCAATACAAGTGAATCTTTATCAAGGAACAGAAGATACCAAATCATAAATCTGGAAGAATGTATCCAGTTATAGGACCTTTCATTCACATGACAAGATTCAATACAAGTGAATCTTTATCAAGGAACAGAAGATACCAAATCATAGATATGGAAGAATGTATCCAGTTATAGGACCTTTCATTCACATGATAAGATCCATTACAAGTGAATCTTTATCAAGGAACAGAAGATACCGAATCCTAGATCTGGAAGAATGTATCTAGTTATTGGACCTTTCATTCATATGACAAAGATTCATAAAAAGTGAATCTTTATCAAGGAACAGAAGATACCAAATCATAGATCTGGAAGAATGTATCTAGTTATAGGACCTTTCATTCACATGACAAGATTCAATACAAGTGAATCTTTATCAAGGAACAGAAGATACCAAATCATAGATATGGAAGAATGTATCCAGTTATAGGACCTTTCATTCACATGACAAGATTCAATACAAGTGAATCTTTATCAAGGAACAGAAGATACCAAATCATAGATATGGAAGAATGTACCCAGTTATAGGACCTTTCATTCACATGATAAGATCCATTACAAGTGAATCTTTATCAAGGAACAGAAGATACCAAATCCTAGATCTGGAAGAATGTATCCAGTTGTATGACCTTTCATTCACATGACAAAGATCCAGTAAAAGTGAATCTTTATCAAGGAACAGAAGACACCAAATCTTAGATCTGGAAGAATGTATCCAATTATAGGACCTTTCATTCACATGACAAAGATCCAGTAAAAGTGAATCTTTATCAAGGAACAGAATATACCATATCCTAGATCTGGAAGAATGTATCGAGTTATTGGACCTTTCATTCATATGACAAAGATACAGTACAAGTGAATCTTTATCAAGGAACAGAAGATATCAATTGCTAGATCTGGAATAATGTATCCAGTTATTGGACCTTTCATTCTCATGACAAAGATCCAGTACAAGTGAATCTTAATCAAGGAAGAGAAAATACCAATTCCTAGATCTGGAATAATGTATCCAGTTATTGGACCTTTCATTCTCATGACAAAGATCCAGTACAAGTGAATCTTTATCAAGGAACAGAAAATACAAAATCCTAGATCTGAAAGAATGTACCCAGTTATTGGACCTTTCATTCACACGAAAAAGATCCAGTACAAGTGAATCTTTATCAAGGAATAGAAGATACTAAATCCTAGATCTGGAAGAATGTATTCAGTTATTGGACCTTTCATTCACACGACAGAGATCCAGTACAAGTGAATCTTTATCATGGAACAGAAGATACTAAATCCTAGATCTGGAAGAATGCATCTAGTTATTGGACCTTTCATAAACATGATAAATATCCAGTACAGGTGAATCTTTATCATGGAACAGAAAATACTAAATCCTAGATCTGAAAGAATGAATCTAGTTATTGGACCTTTCATAAACATGATAAATATCCAGTACAAGTGAATCTTTATCAAGAAACAGAAGATACTAAATCCTAGATCTGAAAGAATGAATCTAGTTATTAGACCTTTCATTCACATGACAAAGATCCAGTACAAGTGAATCTTTATCAAGGAACAGAAGATACCAAATCCTAGATCTGAAAGAATGTATCCAGTTATTGGACCTATCATTCACAAGAAAAAGATCCAGTACAAGTGAATCTTTATCAAGGAATAGAAGATACCAAATCCTAGATCTGGAAGAATGCATCTAGTTATTGGACCTTTCATTCACATGATAAAGATCCAGTACAGGTGAATCTTTATCAAGGGACAGAAGATACCAATTCCTAGATCTGGAAGAATGTATCTAGTTATTGGACCTTTCATTCACATGACAAAGATCCAGTACAAGTGAATCTTTATCAAAGAACAAGATACCAAATTCTAGATCTGGAAGAATGTATCGAGTTATTGGACGTTTCATTCACATGATAAAGATCCAGTACAAGTGAATCTTTATCAAGGAAGAGAATACACCAAATCTTAGATCTGGAATAATGTATCCAGTTATTGGACCTTCCATTCACATGACAAAGATCCAGTACAAGTGAATCTTTATCAAAGAACAAGATACCAAATTCTAGATCTGGAAGAATGTATCGAGTTATTGGACCTTTCATTCACATGAAAAATATCCAGTACAAGTGAATCTTTATCAAGGAACAGAAGATACCAATTACTAGATCTGGAAGAATGTATCCAGTTATTGGACCTTTCATTCACACGAAAAAGATCCAGTACAAGTGAATCTTTATCAAGGAACAGAAGATACCAATTACTAGATCTGGAAGAATGTATCCAGTTATTGGACCTTTCATTCACACGAAAAAGATCCAGTACAAGTGAATCTTTATCAAGGAACAGAAGATACCAAATCCTAAATCTGGAAGAATGTATCCAGTTATTGGACCTTCCATTCACATGACAATGATCCAGTACAAGTGAATTTTTATCAAGGAACAGAAGATACCAATTACTAGATCTGGAAGAATGTATCCAGTTATTGGACCTTTCATTCACACGAAAAAGATCCAGTACAAGTGAATCTTTATCAAGGAACAGAAGATACCAAATCCTAAATCTGGAAGAATGTATCCAGTTATTGGACCTTTCATTCACATGATAAATATCCAGTACATGTGAATCTTTATCAAGGAACAGAAGACAACAAATCCTAGATCTGGAAGAATGTATCCAGTTATTGGACCTTTCATTCAAATGATAAATATCCAGTACAAGTGAATCTTTATCAAGAAATAGAACATACCAAATCCTATATCTGAAAGAATGAATCTAGTTATTGGACTTTTCATTCAAATGATAAATATACAGTACAAGTGAATCTTTATCAAGAAATAGAACATACCAAATCCTATATCTGAAAGAATGAATCTAGTTATTGGACCTTTCATTCACATGACAAAGATCCAGTACAAGTGAATCTTTATCAAGAAACAGAAAATGCTAAATTCTAGATCTGGAATAATGTATCCAGTTATTGGACCTATCATTCACACGAAAAAGATCCAGTACAAGTGAATCTTTATCAAGGAACAGAAGATGCCAAATTCTAGATCTGGAATAATGTATCCAGTTATTGGACCTTTCATTCACATGATAAAGATCCAGTACAGGTGAATCTTTATCAAGGGACAGAATATACCAATTCCTAGATCTGGAAGAATGTATCCAGTTATTGGACCTTTTGTTCACATGACAAAGATCCAGTACAAGTGAATATTTATCAAGGAACAGAAGATACCAATTCCTAGATCTGAAAGAATGTATCCAGTTATTGGACCTTTTGTTCACATGACAAAGATCCAGTACAAGTGAATATTTATCAAGGAACAGAAGATACCAAATCCTAGATATGGAAGAATGTATCCAGTTTTTGGACCTTTCATTAACATGACAAAGATCCAGTACAAGTGAATCTTTATCAAGAAACAGAAGATACCAATTCCTAGATCTGGAAGAATGTATCCAGTTATTAGACCTTTCGTTCACATGACAAAGATCCAGTACAAGTGAATCTTTATCAAGGAACAGAAGATACCAAATCCTAGATCTGGAAGAATGTTTCTAGTTTTTGGACCTTTCATTCATATGACAAAGGTCTATTACAAGTGAATCTTAATCATGGAACAGAAGACACCAATTCCTAGATCTGGAAGAATGTATCGAGTTATTGGACCTTTCATTCATATGACAAAGATCCAGTACAAGTGAATCTTAATCAAGGAACAGAAGATACCAAATCCTAGATATGGAAGAATGTATCCATTTATTGGACTTTTCATTGACGTGACAAAGATCCAGTACAAGTGAATCTTTATCAAAAAACAAAGATACCAAATCCTAGATCTGGAAGAATGTATCCAGTTATTGGACCTTTCGTTCACACGAAAAAGATCCAGTACAAGTGAATCTTTATTAAGGAACAGAAGACACCAATTCCTAGATCTGGAAGAATGTATCCAGTTATTGGACCTTCCATTCACATGACAGAGATCCAGTACAAGTGAATCTTTATCAAGGAACAGAAGATACCAAATTCTAGATCTGGAATAATGTATCCAGTTATTGGACCTTCCATTCACATAACAGAGATCCAGTACAAGTGAATCTTTATCAAGGAACAGAAGATACCAAATTCTAGATCTGGAAGAATGTTTCTAGTTATTGGACCTTTCATTCACATGATGAATATTCAGTACAGGTGAATCTTTATCAAGAAACAGAAGATACCAAATCCTACATCTAGAATATTATATCGAGTTATTGGACCTTTCATTCACATGACAAAGATCCAGTACAAGTGAATCTTTATCAAGGAATAGAAGATACCAATTCCTAGATCTGGAAAAATATATCCAGTTATTGGACCTTTCATTCACATGACAAACATCCAGTACAAGTGAATCTTTATCAAGGAACAGAAGATACCAAATTCTCGATCTGGAATAATGTATCCAGTTATTGGACCTTCCATTCACATGACAAAGATCCAGTACAAGTGAATCTATATCAAGGAACAGAATATACCAAATTCTAGATCTGGAATAATGTATCCAGTTATTGGACCTTTCATTCACATGACAAAGATCCAGTACAAGTGAATCTTTATCAAGGAACAGAAGATACCAAATTCTAGATCTGGAATAATGTATCCAGTTATTGGACCTTCCATTCACATAACAGAGATCCAGTACAAGTGAATCTTTATCAAGGAACAGAAGATACCAAATTCTAGATCTGGAATAATGTATCCAGTTTTTGGACCTTTCATTCTCATGACAAAGATCCAATACAAGTGAATCTTTATCAAGGAACAGAAGATACCATATTCTAGATCTGGAATAATGTATCCAGTTATTGGACCTTTCATTCTCATGACAAAGATCCAGTACAAGTGAATCTTTATCAAGGAACAGAAGATACCAAATTCTAGATCTGGAATAATGTATCCAGTTATTGGACCTTTCATTCTCATGACAAAGATCCAGTACAAGTGAATCTTTATCAAGGAACAGAAGATACCAAATTCTAGATCTGGAATAATGTATCCAGTTATTGGACCTTTCATTCTCATGACAAAGATCCAGTACAAGTGAATCTTTATCAAGGAACAGAAGATACCAAATCATAGATCTGGAAGAATGTATCCAGTTATAGGACCTTTCATTCACATGACAAGATTCAATACAAGTGAATCTTTATCAAGGAACAGAAGATACCAAATCATAGATCTGGAAGAATGTATCCAGTTATAGGACCTTTCATTCACATGACAAGATTCATTACAAGTGAATCTTTATCAAGGAACAGAAGATACCGAATCCTAGATCTGGAAGAATGTATCCAGTTATAGGACCTTTCATTCACATGATAAGATCCATTACAAGTGAATCTTTATCAAGGAACAGAACATACCGAATCCTAGATCTGGAAGAATGTATCTAGTTATTGGACCTTTCATTCATATGACAAATATCCAGTACAAGTGAATCTTTATCAAAGAACAGAAGACACCAAATCCTAGATCTGGAAGAATGTATCCAGTTATAGGACCTTTCATTCACATGACAAAGATCCAGTACAAGTGAATCTTTATCAAGGAACAGAAGATACCAAATCCTAGATCTGGAATAATGTATCGAGTTATAGGACCTTTCATTCACATGACAAGATCCATTACAAGTGAATCTTTATCAAGGAACAGAAGATACCAAATCATAGATCTGGAAGAATGAATCTAGTTATTGGACCTTTCATTCACATGACAAGATCCATTACAAGTGAATCTTTATCAAGGAACAGAAGATACCAAATCCTATATCTGGAATAATGTATCCAGGTATTGGACTTTTCATTCACATGACAAATTCCATTACAAGTGAATCTTTATCAAGGAACAGAAGATACCAAATCCTAGATCTGGAATAATGTATCCAGTTATTGGACTTTTCATTCACATGACAAATTCCATTACAAGTGACTCTTCATCAAGGAACAGAATATACCGAATCCTAGATCTGGAAGAATGTATCTAGTTATTGGACCTTTCATTCATAAGACAAAGATCCAGTACAAGTGAATCTTTATCAAGGAACAGAAGACACCAAATCCTAGATCTGGAAGAATGTATCCAGTTATAGGACCTTTCATTCACATGACAAAGATCCAGTTAACTGAATCTTTATCAAGGAACAGAAGATACCAAATCATAGATATGGAAGAATGTATCTAGTTATTGGACCTTTCATTCACATGACAAGATCCATTACAAGTGAATCTTTATCAAGGAACAGAAAATACCAAATCATAGATCTGGAAGAATATATCCAGTTATAGGACCCTTCATTCACATGACAAGATTCATTACAAGTGAATCTTTATCAAGGAACAGAAGATACCAAATCATAGATCTGGAAGAATGTATCCAGTTATAGGACCTTTCATTCACATGACAAGATTCAATACAAGTGAATCTTTATCAAGGAACAGAAGATACCAAATCATAGATCTGGAAGAATGTATCCAGTTATAGGACCTTTCATTCACATGACAAGATTCATTACAAGTGAATCTTTATCAAGGAACAGAAGATACCGAATCCTAGATCTGGAAGAATGTATCCAGTTATAGGACCTTTCATTCACATGATAAGATCCATTACAAGTGAATCTTTATCAAGGAACAGAACATACCGAATCCTAGATCTGGAAGAATGTATCTAGTTATTGGACCTTTCATTCATATGACAAATATCCAGTACAAGTGAATCTTTATCAAAGAACAGAAGACACCAAATCCTAGATCTGGAAGAATGTATCCAGTTATAGGACCTTTCATTCACATGACAAAGATCCAGTACAAGTGAATCTTTATCAAGGAACAGAAGATACCAAATCCTAGATCTGGAATAATGTATCGAGTTATAGGACCTTTCATTCACATGACAAGATCCATTACAAGTGAATCTTTATCAAGGAACAGAAGATACCAAATCATAGATCTGGAAGAATGAATCTAGTTATTGGACCTTTCATTCACATGACAAGATCCATTACAAGTGAATCTTTATCAAGGAACAGAAGATACCAAATCCTATATCTGGAATAATGTATCCAGGTATTGGACTTTTCATTCACATGACAAATTCCATTACAAGTGAATCTTTATCAAGGAACAGAAGATACCAAATCCTAGATCTGGAATAATGTATCCAGTTATTGGACTTTTCATTCACATGACAAATTCCATTACAAGTGACTCTTCATCAAGGAACAGAATATACCGAATCCTAGATCTGGAAGAATGTATCTAGTTATTGGACCTTTCATTCATAAGACAAAGATCCAGTACAAGTGAATCTTTATCAAGGAACAGAAGACACCAAATCCTAGATCTGGAAGAATGTATCCAGTTATAGGACCTTTCATTCACATGACAAAGATCCAGTTAACTGAATCTTTATCAAGGAACAGAAGATACCAAATCATAGATATGGAAGAATGTATCTAGTTATTGGACCTTTCATTCACATGACAAGATCCATTACAAGTGAATCTTTATCAAGGAACAGAAAATACCAAATCATAGATCTGGAAGAATATATCCAGTTATAGGACCCTTCATTCACATGACAAGATTCATTACAAGTGAATCTTTATCAAGGAACAGAAGATACCAAATCATAGATCTGGAAGAATGTATCCAGTTATAGGACCTTTCATTCACATGACAAGATTCAATGCAAGTGAATCTTTATCAAGGAACAGAAGATACCAAATCATAGATATGGAAGAATGTATCCAGTTATAGGACCTTTCATTCACATGATAAGATCCAATACAAGTGAATCTTTATCAAGGAACAGAAGATACCAAATCATAAATCTAGAAGAATGTATCCAGTTATAGGACCTTTCATTCACATGACAAGATTCAATACAAGTGAATCTTTATCAAGGAACAGAAGATACCAAATCATAGATATGGAAGAATGTATCCAGTTATAGGACCTTTCATTCACATGATAAGATCCTTTACAAGTGAATCTTTATCAAGGAACAGAAGATACCGAATCCTAGATCTGGAAGAATGTATCTAGTTATTGGACCTTTCATTCATATGACAAAGATTCATAAAAAGTGAATCTTTATCAAGGAACAGAAGATACCAAATCATAGATCTGGAAGAATGTATCTAGTTATAGGACCTTTCATTCACATGACAAGATTCAATACAAGTGAATCTTTATCAAGGAACAGAAGATACCAAATCATAGATATGGAAGAATGTATCCAGTTATAGGACCTTTCATTCACATGACAAGATTCAATACAAGTGAATCTTTATCAAGGAACAGAAGATACCAAATCATAGATATGGAAGAATGTACCCAGTTATAGGACCTTTCATTCACATGATAAGATCCATTACAAGTGAATCTTTATCAAGGAACAGAAGATACCAAATCCTAGATCTGGAAGAATGTATCCAGTTGTATGACCTTTCATTCACATGACAAAGATCCAGTAAAAGTGAATCTTTATCAAGGAACAGAAGACACCAAATTTTAGATCTGGAAGAATGTATCCAATTATAGGACCTTTCATTCACATGACAAAGATCCAGTAAAAGTGAATCTTTATCAAGGAACAGAATATACCATATCCTAGATCTGGAAGAATGTATCGAGTTATTGGACCTTTCATTCATATGACAAAGATACAGTACAAGTGAATCTTTATCAAGGAACAGAAGATATCAATTGCTAGATCTGGAATAATGTATCCAGTTATTGGACCTTTCATTCTCATGACAAAGATCCAGTACAAGTGAATCTTAATCAAGGAAGAGAAAATACCAATTCCTAGATCTGGAATAATGTATCCAGTTATTGGACCTTTCATTCTCATGACAAAGATCCAGTACAAGTGAATCTTTATCAAGAAACAGAAAATACAAAATCCTAGATCTGAAAGAATGTACCCAGTTATTGGACCTTTCATTCACACGAAAAAGATCCAGTACAAGTGAATCTTTATCAAGGAATAGAAGATACTAAATCCTAGATCTGGAAGAATATATTCAGTTATTGGACCTTTCATTCACACGACAGAGATCCAGTACAAGTGAATCTTTATCATGGAACAGAAGATACTAAATCCTAGATCTGGAAGAATGCATCTAGTTATTGGACCTTTCATAAACATGATAAATATCCAGTACAGGTGAATCTTTATCATGGAACAGAAAATACCAAATCCTAGATCTGAAGGAATGAATCTAGTTATTGGACCTTTCATAAACATGATAAATATCCAGTATAAGTGAATCTTTATCAAGAAACAGAAGATACTAAATCCTAGATCTGAAAGAATGAATCTAGTTATTAGACCTTTCATTCACATGACAAAGATCCAGTACAAGTGAATCTTTATCAAGGAACAGAAGATACTAAATCCTAGATCTGAAAGAATGTATCCAGTTATTGGACCTATCATTCACAAAAAAAAGATCCAGTACAAGTGAATCTTTACCAAGGAATAGAAGATACCAAATCCTAGATCTGGAAGAATGCATCTAGTTATTTGACCTTTCATTCACATGATAAAGATCCAGTACAGGTGAATCTTTATCAAGGGACAGAAGATACCAATTCCTAGATCTGGAAGAATGTATCTAGTTATTGGACCTTTCATTCACATGACAAAGATCCAGTACAAGTGAATCTTTATCAAAGAACAAGATACCAAATTCTAGATCTGGAAGAATGTATCGAGTTATTGGACGTTTCATTCACATGATAAAGATCCAGTACAAGTGAATCTTTATCAAGGAAGAGAATACACCAAATCTTAGATCTGGAATAATGTATCCAGTTATTGGACCTTCCATTCACATGACAAAGATCCAGTACAAGTGAATCTTTATCAAAGAACAAGATACCAAATTCTAGATCTGGAAGAATGTATCGAGTTATTGGACCTTTCATTCATATGAAAAATATCCAGTACAAGTGAATCTTTATCAAGGAACAGAAGATACCAATTACTAGATCTGGAAGAATGTATCCAGTTATTGGACCTTTCATTCACACGAAAAATATCCAGTACAAGTGAATCTTTATCAAGGAACAGAAGATACCAAATCCTAAATCTGGAAGAATGTATCCAGTTATTGGACCTTCCATTCACATGACAAAGATCCAGTACAAGTGAATCTTTATCAAAGAACAAGATACCAAATTCTAGATCTGGAAGAATGTATCGAGTTATTGGACCTTTCATTCATATGAAAAATATCCAGTACAAGTGAATCTTTATCAAGGAACAGAAGATACCAATTACTAGATCTGGAAGAATGTATCCAGTTATTGGACCTTTCATTCACACGAAAAAGATCCAGTACAAGTGAATCTTTATCAAGGAACAGAAGATACCAAATCCTAAATCTGGAAGAATGTATCCAGTTATTGGACCTTCCATTCACATGACAATGATCCAGTACAAGTGAATCTTTATCAAGGAACAGAAGATACCAATTACTAGATCTGGAAGCATGTATCCAGTTATTGGACCTTTCATTCACACGAAAAAGATCCAGTACAAGTGAATCTTTATCAAGGAACAGAAGATACCAAATCCTAAATCTGGAAGAATGTATCCAGTTATTGGACCTTTCATTCACATGATAAATATCCAGTACATGTGAATCTTTATCAAGGAACAGAAGACAACAAATCCTAGATCTGGAAGAATGTATCCAGTTATTGGACCTTTCATTCAAATGATAAATATCCAGTACAAGTGAATCTTTATCAAGAAATAGAACATACCAAATCCTATATCTGAAAGAATGAATCTAGTTATTGGACTTTTCATTCAAATGATAAATATCCAGTACAAGTGAATCTTTATCAAGAAATAGAACATACCAAATCCTATATCTGAAAGAATGAATCTAGTTATTGGACCTTTCATTCACATGACAAAGATCCAGTACAAGTGAATCTTTATCAAGAAACAGAAGATGCTAAATTCTAGATCTGGAATAATGTATCCAGTTATTGGACCTTTCATTCACATGATAAAGATCCAGTACAGGTGAATCTTTATCAAGGGACAGAATATACCAATTCCTAGATCTGGAAGAATGTATCCAGTTATTGGACCTTTTGTTCACATGACAAAGATCCAGTACAAGTGAATATTTATCAAGGAACAGAAGATACCAATTCCTAGATCTGAAAGAATGTATCCAGTTATTGGACCTTTTGTTCACATGACAAAGATCCAGTACAAGTGAATATTTATCAAGGAACAGAAGATACCAAATCCTAGATATGGAAGAATGTATCCAGTTTTTGGACCTTTCATTAACATGACAAAGATCCAGTACAAGTGAATCTTTATCAAGAAACAGAAGATACCAATTCCTAGATCTGAAAGAATGTATCCAGTTATTGGACCTTTCGTTCACATGACAAAGATCCAGTACAAGTGAATATTTATCAAGGAACAGAAGATACCAAATCCTAGATCTGGAAGAATGTTTCTAGTTTTTGGACCTTTCATTCATATGACAAAGGTCTATTACAAGTGAATCTTAATCAAGGAACAGAAGACACCAATTCCTAGATCTGGAAGAATGTATCGAGTTATTGGACCTTTCATTCACATGACAAAGATCCAGTACAAGTGAATCTTAATCAAGGAACAGAAGATACCAAATCCTAGATATGGAAGAATGTATCCATTTATTGGACTTTTCATTAACGTGACAAAGATCCAGTACAAGTGAATCTTTATCAAAGAACAGAAGATACCAAATCCTAGATCTGGAAGAATGTATCCAGTTATTGGACCTTTCGTTCACACGAAAAAGATCCAGTACAAGTGAATCTTTATTAAGGAACAGAAGACACCAATTCCTAGATCTGGAAGAATGTATCCAGTTATTGGACCTTCCATTCACATGACAGAGATCCAGTACAAGTGAATCTTTATCAAGGAACAGAAGATACCAAATTCTAGATCTGGAAGAATGTTTCTAGTTATTGGACCTTTCATTCACATGATGAATATTCAGTACAGGTGAATCTTTTTCAAGAAACAGAAGATACCAAATCCTACATCTAGAATATTATATCGAGTTATTGGACCTTTCATTCACATGACAAAGATCCAGTACAAGTGAATCTTTATCAAGGAACAGAAGATACCAATTCTTAGATCTGGAAAAATGTATCCAGTTATTGGACCTTTCATTCACATGACAAAGATCCAGTACAAGTGAATCTTTATCAAGGAACAGAAGATACCAAATTCTAGATCTGGAATAATGTATCCAGTTATTGGACCTTCCATTCATATAACAGAGATCCAGTACAAGTGAATCTTTATCAAGGAACAGAAGATACCAAATTCTAGATCTGGAATAATGTATCCAGTTTTTGGACCTTTCATTCTCATGACAAAGATCCAGTACAAGTGAATCTTTATCAAGGAACAGAAGATACTAAATTCTAGATCTGGAATAATGTATCCAGTTATTGGACCTTTCATTCTCATGACAAAGATCCAGTACAAGTGAATCTTTATCAAGGAACAGAAGATACCAAATTCTAGATCTGGAATAATGTATCCAGTTATTGGACCTTTCATTCTCATGACAAAGATCCAGTACAAGTGAATCTTTATCAAGGAACAGAAGATACCAAATTCTAGATCTGGAATAATGTATCCAGTTATTGGACCTTCCATTCATATAACAGAGATCCAGTACAAGTGAATCTTTATCAAGGAACAGAAGATACCAAATTCTAGATCTGGAATAATGTATCCAGTTTTTGGACCTTTCATTCTCATGACAAAGATCCAGTACAAGTGAATATTTATCAAGGAACAGAAGATACCAAATTCTAGATCTGGAATAATGTATCCAGTTATTGGACCTTTCATTCTCATGACAAAGATCCAGTACAAGTGAATCTTTATCAAGGAACAGAATATACCAAATTCTAGATCTGGAATAATGTATCCAGTTATTGGACTTTTCATTCACAAGATAAATATCCAGTACAGGTGAATCTTTATCAAGGAACAGAAGATACCAATTCGTAGATCTGAAAGAATTTAAATATATATTAGACCTTTTGTATACATGCACTTGGTTCTCCACTTTCAGCCTTCTGAACATTATGTGATTTTTTTTTCTTTTTTTTTATTTAATTTTTGTTAGTTTTTTATTGTTTTTCCAATTTTTTTTTAGTTTTGTCTGTTTTATAGTATCTTTTTTATATTTTTACGCTTTTTTAGATTTCTTTGTTTATTTTAGTTTTTTTTATATTCTTTATATTCCCTTGTTCTAATTAACTGCTTAACAACACAAACAAAGGTCACTACACATATCACAAGAACAATCACAACTACAACTACAATCTCCACAACAGTCATCTAAATCACAATCTCCACATATATCTCCTATGTCACAATCTCCACACATATCTCCTATGTCACAATCTCCACACATATCTCCTATGTCACAATCTCCACACATATCTCCTATGTCACAATCTCCACACATATCTCCTATGTCACAATCTCCACACATATCTCCTATGTCACAATCTCCACACATATCTTGCATATCACAATCTCCACACATATCTCCACAACCATCTCCACACATATCTCCACAGCCATCTCCACACATATCTCCACAGCCATCTCCACACATATCTCCACAGCCATCTCTACACATATCTCCACAACCATCTCCACACATATCTCCACAACCATCTCCACACATATCTCCACAGCCATATCCACACATATCTCCACAACCATCTCCACACATATCTCCACAGCCATCTCCACACATATCTCCACAACCATCTCCACAGCCATCTCCACACATATCTCCACAGCCATCTCCACACATATCTCCACAGCCATCTCCACACATATCTCCACATCCATCTCCACACATATCTCCACAACCATCTCCACACATAACTCCACAACCATCTCCACACATATCTCCACAACCATTACTTCCGCAGCACTTACAACCGTCAGATCCCCAGCACTTTAAGCCATCACTTCCACACCACTTACAGCCGTCAGATCCACCGCACTTAAAACTTCCACACCACTTACAGCCGTCAGATCCACCGCACTTAAAACCATCACTTCCACACCACTTACAGCCGTCAGATCCACCGCACTTAAAACCATCACTTCCACACCACTTACAGCCGTCAGATCCACCGCACTTAAAACCATCACTTCCACACCACTTACAGCCGTCAGATCCACTTCCACAGAGCGCTTGACATCCACACACTGCAGCAACTCTCTTACAAAATCCACTATTTGATCCCCTCCCAAGACATTTGCACTTGTCAAAAAATCCCCCACTTTTGCCATCTCCATTTTTATCTCTACTTTTCTTGCTCTTTTTCTCTCTACTTTTCTTGCTCTTTTTCTCTCTATCTTTCTTACTCTTTTTCTCTCTAGATTTTCTCTCTTCTTTGGATTTCTTTCTTAACTCCTTTTCTTCCTTTTTTGCATCCTTGTCGTCACGTTTTCGTTCCTTATTGTCATGTTTTCTCTCTTTTTTGTCTTCCTTTTTGTCACGTTTTCCCTCTTTTTTCTCTTCCTTTTTGTCACGTTTTCCCTCTTTTTTATCTTCCTTTTTGTCACGTTTCTGAACTTTTTTCTCCTCCTTCTGAGCTTTTTTATCTTGCTCACCTCTTTTGTCTCGCTTATCTTTTTTATTATCTTTTCTTGATTTTTTTCCTTTTCCTGTTTTGGCATTTACATTCTTACCTTTCCCCTTTTTTGGCCTTATCTTTGGCACTCTGGGTATTTTCTGTTTACCTTTAGGAGGAGGCTTTTTTTTGTGTTTACCCACTGGCTCTTCTTTTTTGTGTTTACCCACTGGCTCTTCTTTTTTGTGTTTACCCACTGGCTCTTCTTTTTTGTATTTACCCACTGGCTCTTCTTTTTTGTGTTTACCCACTGGCTCTTCTTTTTTGCGTTTACCCACTGCCTCTTCTTTTTTTATTTTACCCACTGGCTCTTCTTTTTTGCGTTTACCCACTGGCTCTTCTTTTTTGCGTTTAGCCACTGGCTGTTCTTTTTGGTGTTTACCCACTGGCTCTTCTTTTTTGCGTTTACCCACTGCCTCTTCTTTTTTTATTTTACCCACTGGCTCTTCTTTTTTGCGTTTACCCACTGGCTCTTCTTTTTTGCGTTTAGCCACTGGCTGTTCTTTTTGGTGTTTACCCACTGGCTCTTCTTTTTTGCGTTTACCCACTGGCTCTTCTTTTTTGTGTTTACCCACTGGCTCTTCTTTTTTGCGTTTACCCACTGCCTCTTCTTTTTTGTGTTTAGCCACTGGCTCTTCTTTTTTGTATTTACCCACTGGCTCTTCTTTTTTGTGTTTAGCCACTGGCTCTTCTTTTTTGCGTTTACCCACTGGCTCTTCTTTTTTGCGTTTACCCACTGCCTCTTCTTTTTTGTGTTTAGCCACTGGCTCTTCTTTTTTGTATTTACCCACTGGCTCTTCTTTTTTGTGTTTAGCCACTGGCTCTTCTTTTTTGCGTTTACCCACTGGCTCTTCTTTTTTGCGTTTACCCACTGCCTCTTCTTTTTTGTGTTTAGCCACTGGCTCTTCTTTTTTGTATTTACCCACTGGCTCTTCTTTTTTGTGTTTAGCCACTGGCTCTTCTTTTTTGCGTTTACCCACTGGCTCTTCTTTTTTGCGTTTACCCACTGCCTCTTCTTTTTTGTGTTTAGCCACTGGCTCTTCTTTTTTGTATTTACCCACTGGCTCTTCTTTTTTGTGTTTAGCCACTGGCTCTTCTTTTTTGCGTTTACCCACTGGCTCTTCTTTTTTGCGTTTACCCACTGCCTCTTCTTTTTTGTGTTTAGCCACTGGCTCTTCTTTTTTGTATTTACCCACTGGCTCTTCTTTTTTGTGTTTAGCCACTGGCTCTTCTTTTTTGCGTTTACCCACTGGCTCTTCTTTTTTGCGTTTACCCACTGCCTCTTCTTTTTTGTGTTTAGCCACTGGCTCTTCTTTTTTGCGTTTACCCACTGCCTCTTCTTTTTTGTGTTTAGCCACTGGCTCTTCTTTTTTGTGTTTAGCCACTGCCTCTTCTTTTTTGCGTTTACCCACTGCCTCTTCTTTTTTGTGTTTAGCCACTGGCTCTTCTTTTTTGTGTTTAGCCACTGGCTCTTCTTTTTTGCGTTTACCCACTGCCTCTTCTTTTTTGTGTTTACCCACTGGCTCTTCTTTTTTGCGTTTACCCACTGGCTCTTCTTTTTTTGCGTTTACCCACTGCCTCTTCTTTTTTGTGTTTACCCACTGGCTCTTCTTTTTTGTATTTACCCACTGGCTCTTCTTTTTTGCGTTTACCCACTGGCTCTTCTTTTTTGTGTTTACCCACTAGCTCTTCTTTTTTGTGTTTACACTCTGGCTCTTCTTTTTTGTGTTTACCCACTGGCTCTTCTTTTTTGTGTTTACCCACTGGCTCTTCTTTTTTGCGTTTACCCACTGGCTCTTCTTTTTTGTGTTTACCCACTGGCTCTTCCTTTTGGGGCGTTTTAAACCTATGTAGTTTTTGGGGTTGTTTATACCTACCAGATATTTGGGGTTGTTTATACCTACCAGATATTTGGGGTTGTTTATAACTACCAGATATTTGGGGTTGTTTATACCTACCAGATATTTGGGGTTGTTTATACCTACCAGATATTTGGGGTTGTTTATACCTACCAGATATTTGGGGTTGTTTATACCTACCAGATATTTGGGGTTGTTTATACCTACCAGATATTTGGGGTTGTTTATACCTACCAGATATTTGGTGTTGTTTATGCCTACCAGATAATTGGGGTTGTTTATACCTACCAGATATTTGGGGTTGTTTATACCTACCAGATATTTGGTGTTGTTTATACCTACCAGATATTTGGGGTTGTTTATACCTACTAGATATTTGGGGTTGTTTATACCTACTAGATATTTGGGGTTGTTTATGCCCCTCTTTTGGTTTTTGAGTATCAGGGTGGTGTTTATCCATGTGATCACTCTTTGGTTCTTGGAAGGGTGGAATTTGATTCACTTGCTCCCACAACCTTCTCCTCTTCTCTTTTAACCAAGTCGGAACTTCCCGAGGCGCATAAATATCAACTTTGGGAATATCTTTCAGAGGTGAAATGTTCGCCCAATGGTCCAAAATAAAACGAGGAGTGAGTGTCCTAGGCCTTGGCAATCTATACGGGTTCCTCGGACGAGTATAGGGTTCTCTCCTCCTGAATCTTCGTTCAATAATTGTTTCACTCTTGGTTTTCGTTTCCAGTATGTCCTTTGGTCGAAAGCTTCCTCGTAACTCGACAGTCTGCATTTGTTCATCACGGTGGTGTTTATCTATATGATCTCTCTTTGGTTCTTGGAAGGGTGGAGTTTGATTCACTTGCTCATTGAACCTTCTCCTCTTCTCTTTTAACCAAGTTGGAACTTCCCGAGGCGCATAAATATCAACCTTGGGAATATCTTTCAGAGAGGAAATGTTCGCCCAATAGTCTAAAATAAATCGGGGAGTGAGTGTCCTAGGCCTTGGCAAACTATACGGGTTCCTCGGACGAGTATAGGGTTCTCTCCTCCTCAATCTTCGTTCAATAATTGTTTCACTTTTAGTTTTCATTTCCAGTATGTCCTTTGGTCGAAACCTTCCTCGTAACTCAACAGTCTGCATTTGTTCATCAGGGTGGAGTTCATCCATATAAGCCCTCATTGGTTTATGGAAGGGTTTATTATAATATATTTGAGTATTTTCCTCCATCTTTCCCCTCTGATCCTTCATCCTTTGAAAATCACAGGGGGATTGAATATTAAATTCTCTGTGACCCAGGGAAGGGTCAGGAAGAAATTCTGTCGTCAAAAGACAAAGGTTAAGAAAAGAAGGATCATGAATATTAAGGAAAGGAAGAGAGTTACTATGGTGAGAAGGAATATGACGGAAAGTAGAAAGATCAGGAATATTAAGGAAAGGAAGAGAGTTATTATGGTGAGAAGGAATATGACGGAAAGTAGAAAGATCAGGAATATTAAGGAAAGGAAGAGAGTTAGTAGGGTGAGAAGGAATATGAGGGAAAGTAGAAGGATCAGGAATATTAAGGAAAGGAAGAGAGTTAGTAGGGTGAGAAGGAATATGAGGGAAAGTAGAAGGATCAGGAATATCAAGAAAATGAAGAGAGTTAATAGGGTGAGAAGGAATATGATGGAAAAGAGAAGAATCATAAATTGTAAGGAAAGGAAGAGAGTTAGTAGGGTGAGAAGGAATATGAGGGAAAGTAGAAGGATCAGGAATATTAAGGAAAGGAAGAGAGTTAATAGGGTGAGAAGGAATATGATGGAAAAGAGAAGAATCAGAAATAGTAAGGAAAGGAAGAGAGTTAGTAGGGTGAGAAGGAATATGATGGAAAGTAGAAGGATCAGGAATATTAAGTAAAGGAAGAGAGTTAATAGGGTGAGAAGGAATATAAGGGAAAAGAGAAGAATCAGAAATTGTAAGGAAAGGAAGAGAGTTAGTAGGGTGAGAAGGAATATGAGGGAAAGTAGAAGGATCAGGAATAGTAACGAAAGGAAGAGAGTTAGTAGGGTGAGAAGGAATATGAGGGAAAGTAGAAGGATCAGGAATAATAACGAAAGGAAGAGAGTTAGTAGGGTGAGAAGGAATATGAGGGAAAGTAGAAGGATCAGGAATATTAAGGAAAGGAATAGAGTTATTGTCAGGAAAATTACTTGGAATTGAAAGAGAAGGAGCAAGAAAGGTGAGGAAAGGAAGGAAATGATTACGGTAAAGATGACTGCTTGGAGGGAGAGAAGGAAGAGAAATGGCTGGGCAAGGAAGAGGCTCAAAATAAAATATAACGTACATTTTTTTCTATTAAAATAACACAATACTCAGCTTTAACACCGCAACAATAATCCATATTACATAGAGACATAATTTATACTTCATATATTCCTCTTCCTAATTTGCTTTATAAATAAAAAAAGTTAAATATTAGTCTTCAGCCAAATAGGCTCCACTGAAGCCTTTTTGACTTCACTCTGAAGTTTCCCTGAAGACCGTTATGAATCCAGGTTTTTTTGTTGTTTCCATAAGACATACCAATGATTCTTGAAGGACCTTCGAAGCGATAAGTCTTTCGCCAAATGGGCGCCGCTGAAGCTGATTTAATTTCGAGGCTAAATCTGCATTAGATATTTCGCCGTAGACAACAGAAG